>NC_143052.1:104659696-104962727 GCF_052426305.1 Pelodiscus sinensis
TCTCAATTGGCCTGGGGGTGGAGGAGCAGCAGGGCGGATGCGGGCCAGATCCACTGGCTTGTTAGTCGGCTCCAGCCCACATAGGCTCCTTTGCCCACCCCTGCTCTAAAGGACCATCACATGGAATCTCCTGCAATATCAGATTCTGCTTATTCCAGCAGGCTGGTCTTTTGGGTACAGCTGCTGTTTTCCCATCCTAGAGCTCCCTCTAGTGAAACCAGATAGAAAGGTGTGAAAATGCAGTACGCAGATTTTAGGTGTCACATAGTTACTGCACATCTGTATCTTGTTTTACAGTATTTTAATAGCAGCAACAGGCAACTTATTTGAGCACTCCACATTACCTCAGTGGAAACAGTATCTTCAGAACTATGAATATATAATTCTTCATATGGCATTAGGTATAAATTGCATCCTCCATGTTGACTATAGGCTGCCTGCTCTTTGAATCTGTGCTGTACAGAAATGTTTGATACTGTTACCATTGACAGCAAAAGGAATCTGCCTTACCAGAAGAGGGAAACAAATAGGAGATTGTGGTCTTGTCTGGAACATCTCACCACTAGGAAGGTGCCAGCAAATCAATGGAAAGTCAGAAAACCATTCACAGTCACCAGCACACCCAACACACACTGTTTCCTGTATGTCACATTCTGTGACTGCAGTTACACAGTCATGCCTTTGAAGAATGTAAATCCATGCAGCTGGCTGCATGTACCCAACAGCTCTTTTACCCCGGCCCTACAATTCTGAAGGTAAATCAAGAAAGAGAAAATAGAGAGAGAAGGTTTCTTTAGCCCTCAAAAGAGAAGACTGGTTTATAAAAAACAAAGCTGAATCAAACCAGGACCCTGGGAGGGACACCAATAGAAAATGCCACCTGAAGGAAAGCTCCCAATGGATAGCACCATCAAAGCCACCTCATCACAGAGTTCCTACTGCCAGCCACCAAAGCAGAGGAGCTTGTCTTTCGAAGCTTTTGAGGAATCATTTGCATAGAGGAGTTTTGTCCCTTTTTACCTAGCTAGGGTGTTGGTTGGAGATGTTTGTGGAAGTGCATTTTTGTAGGCATTGAGGTCAGTTTAGCATGTATAGGGGATAGTGTGTCCCTCCCTTCGATCTCTGTGAGAAACCAGAAGTTGGATTGAGAATGAAGGGGCAGAGTCTGTTGTGGGTACTTTAGAACCTGAAAGGAGAGAAAGCTGAATGCTGTCAGATTGCAAAGTGAGACTTAGGTCATCCTGTGCACTTGAAGGGCTCTGGGACTGTAGGTCTGAGACGTGGATAATAATTAACCTCTGCAGCTAGGATGAAGTCAATATTTAGGTTGAGGAGAAGTAAAAGTGATTAAATCATAGCCTCACTTGAAACTGCTGTTTTCCTTCCCCACTTTCTAGCTTGAGCACTATATAAAATGATTGAGCTTGGTTACCAGGTGAAGTGAGGCATTTCTCCATTGTTCATTTTGATGGGTTCCTCATAACAGTTTAGCATTGGCCATTGCCAGAGACTAGGTAACAGACTAGGTGGGTAATTGTTCTCTTTTGGCATGTACAGCCGCTCCCCGAGTTACGGATCAACACTTGGTCCGTAACTCAAAATGTTCGTAACTCGGATCCCATAGAGTTACATGGCAACCGTGCTATTCGTAAGTGTGGATCGCTGTTCGTAACTCGAATCCGCATTTACAACCACTTTGGTCGTAAGTGGAGGTGGTCGTAACTCGGGGAGCAGCTGTATTTCTGATTGGTGATGTGATTCAGGGAGTAGTCGTGTGCGTGTGCACACAGTTTAGCATATATAGGGGGATATCATTGCCAATGAAAACTGTTATTGTTAGATATTTTTGTTGCATTCCCAAAATCACGTAATTCTTTTGGGGACGCTTTCCTGATTCTGTATTTGTATGACTCCATTATTGAGAGATGTTTGAAGAACTCCTCTTTCTTTCTTATCAGCTTGTTACACTTTTTGTACCTAATAAAAAATATTGAACAGATAATACTGTAGCAAATCCACCAGTTTCAGTGGAATTAGCCATGATTATTCTGGTCTGCATCTTGAAAGCCACAGACTAATGAAGGTTGGGACTGTGTTTTTCTGTTTACCTACCTGTCTGTGACATGTGGGAACAGGAGGCGGCATGCAATCATCCGTTCTTTTGGAGTTTGGGGTAATTCACTCTTGTACAGGGGGCCAGCAAAAGGCCTGTGTGCCACTGAGGCTCTCTAAAGAGCACATAAGTAAATGGGACTTAAGGGATGAGCTTAATGCTTGATAAATGAACAATACAAAAGGATCTGAATATGTCAGAGTATTATTTGTGCCAGTTATAGAGGAAGGATGAACCCAAAGGGCAGTGTGCTAGCCTGGGATGGGGAGACCTGCATTCATGTCCCTGCTCTGCCACAAACTTCCTGGGCAAGTTGCTTAACCTTTCTGTGTCTCCATTGCCCATGTGTACAGTGGGGATGATAGTACTTCCCTAACCACACTGTAGCCACATAAAGACATTCAAGATTGAGGTGCTCGCATACTAAGGCTAATGGAGGACATGTAAATACAGAAGAGACAGACTAATTGGCTGTGTCTAGATTGGCCAGTTTTTCCGGAAAATCAGCCACTTTTCCGGAAAAACTTGCCAGCTGTCTACACTGGCCACTTGAATTTCCGCAAAAGCACTGACTTCCTACTGTAAGAAATCAGTGCTTTTTGCGGAAATACTATGCTGCTCCCGTTCGAGCAAAAGTCCCTTTTGCGCAAAAGTTTTGCGCAAAAGGGCCAGTGTAGACAGCTCAGATTTGTTTTCCGTAAAAAAGCCCCGATCGTGAAGATGACGATCGGGGATTTTTTGTGCAGAAGCGCGTCTAGATTGGCCACGGACGCTTTTCCACAAAAAGTGCTTTTGCGGAAAAGCGTCCGTGCCAATCTAGATGCTCTTTTCTGAAAATGCTTTTAACGGAAAACTTTTCTGTTAAAAGCATTTCCGGAAAATCATGCCAGTCTAGACGTAGCCATTAAGTCTGCGCAAGTGCACATTTTATTTAGACTATGTAAAATAAATGGGTTTTGTACCTCCAAACAGGATTGAAACTAATGGAGCAACCTTCGTTTTATGTTATGCTGGTGATAAAGAGATTTTGTCAAACACTAGCTTAAAACCCCCCAGTACATCTGAGTCTAGTTTCTGTATTCAGTCACGTAACTATTTACTGACTGGAACAATACACTGCAGGAATGATGCCCACTTACCTGCAGAGCTGCATCACAAATGTATCCTATGAAATAGTACAGTGGGCAGATGCTGCTCAGGACAAACTCAGAACAAAGGTCAGCAGTGAGGTACATTGACAGTTGTGTGGCAGAAAGCAAGATCTGCCTTCAGGGAGCACTAACTGTCCCACATGACTGCAACCACAAAGGCGTTCACATTTTCTTTCGAAAGGAGAAAATGACATTAATAAGCACTTGATGACCCTCTATATGTCTTGTGCCCCTAAGCATGGTTGCTTCTGTTGGAAGCTAATATTTCTTTTTTCCTTGTTTGATTTGAATAGGAGTCAAAAGATGTGTGACCCCCAGTTGTGTCTTGAAGGAAGTCAGTGTGTCCAAGCCAGCAGATGCATCCTGCAGCTTCCAGAGGTGAGAAGCCTGAATTATGGAAGGCTGAGTAACTTGTTTCTCAGTGTGACTTACTAAGAAATCTTGTCTCCCAGTATTGACAGTCAGTCACGCTATCCTCATTGCTCCAGTGCAGCAACTCAAAGTCAAATGGGGACCCAAAGTAGGGAGTCGGGTATCACTACTATACCTGTCTTCTAACTAGTGTAGGAACTGTGAGATCCAGCTCCAGACCTGTCCATCCAGCCAGTAAAAAGCTTCAACACATTAGCAGTGTGAGTGCAGGAAAAGGCCTCCAGCTAGGGCTCACATCTTGGTGTCTGCACATCCCATCTGCTGGCAAAGCTCTACGCACTGAAATCTTTAGATTACCAGTCCAGAAAGAGTTCTGTGAAAAGATGCAGAGCAGCAGTGTGGGATTATGAAGATCCCTGCTAACTGTGCTGAGGCCAGGAGGGAAATAATAGTCAAAAAGGCTCTACCAATATTAATCCCAAGACCTTAGATAAGTTGGCAGCTCTTACACTGATGAATTGTTTGAGCAAACTGATTTTTAATTGCTTCCTAAAAGTAAGGCAGCAGGGTAGATGTTAGTTTGGGTTTAACATCCCAATACATCTTATTGAGAAGACTAAACTCTGAATTTGCAGTTGATCTAAAAGATTATGTCCACATCTTTAGCTATTATAATCCTCTTTAGAGACCTCATCTGCTTTGTGGAGAATAAGGGCCGTACCCTGGCAGAGTTGCCCATCCCAGGAGTTGAGAGAATCTTTGGCACTTTGCTCTACTGGTAAATTCCTCACCCAAACAACCAGACTGAATAATGAATGTTTTCATTGGCCAGCATCCTTGTTCACATGTGGCTTTGACATCACAACCTGTGGTTTTAAAAATACATGAAAAGACTGTCCAGCTCAAGCGTGGATACAGTGAAGTATAAATAGGGGGTCGGTTAACAAGACAAACTCTCTAACTGCTGATTTCTCCACTGCTTGTCAGTGTAATAGTAAAGAGCTGTGCTAGACTGAGGAGACTTATGGGTGTGAATGAATACAATTAAAAATACCAAGAGGTGTTGGTGAGGTAGCATTTATCATATAAACACTGTTTCCACTCCATGTCCAGAAAACTCAGCCAAACTGGAAGTAGTAATTCCAAGGGCAAAGAATCCTTAAATCTATATAGGGCAGAGCTTAAGGTGATCTAGCATTTAAGTTACTGCCTAACTGCCAATTAGTACTAAATGAGGTAGTATTTTAAATGGCAGTTGGTTAATATATTATGTGCTCATCAGTTCTTTGTGTACAGGTGAGACTAAACAGGCTGGAAGACAGAGGGGTTTAGCTTGACTCAGGCCCCGTAGAGAACCCAACTATACTCTTTAAGGGGAGACATAAGTGGGCCCAGGTACCACTGTTACAGCACCACAGTTTGACTTGCGTTTGATTCTACACAGGGCACTGAGGGCTCCTTTGGCATAGACAGTGAGGAGTACGAGGCCATGCCTGTGGAAGTGAAGCTGTTACCTCGGAAGCTCCAATTCTTCTGTGACCCCAGAAGGAGAGAACAGATGTTCCAGCCAGCAGTGCAGTGAGAAGTCACATCAGAAGGACCAACCTCATCAGGATCTTTGGGGTCATTCCTGAATGTGCTAACCAGATTAACCTCCTCTGGTCATTAGTTACTTGGCTGGTAAATACCCAAGCCCATGGCACACTGGTGGGAATGGCTGCTGTGGCATGGACCGAAGAGGTAAAATGCATAAATTTGACTCTGAGAAACAGATTAAAGTTAGTGGTGTCTTTTTTTAAAGAAGCCATCACTGTTCCATTTACAGTGCTACAGGTGAGTGCTGTAAGACTGAACTTACCATTCTATTGCAAGTCTGTACTAAAGTGAAAAGAAATACATGTCTGTGGTTTTGAGAATTGGGAGCCATCTTTCGTACTTGTGTTTAGAGCAGGGAATTCTGGGATTTATGAAAAAACTATGAACAAGCTGCTGCGATAAATGGGAGCCTATGAAATTTAGGAACTGCTACACAAGAACAGATATGTGGGTCAGCTAGTCTGGTCTCCCATCTCCTTTTATCAGTGGTGGAGGCTCCCGGGACAGGCATATAAAACTCACAAAAAACCTACATATTGTCGTGCTGTATCGGTGGGCAAGAGATATTCCTCGTGACCTCAGCTTATGCTATTGAAGTGGGGGAAATACTGTTACAATAAAATTGCAACTTCAGATACTGAAAATCTTCCATAAGGAGAACTTATGACTGGAGCTCATCCCCAAACTTAGAGGATTTTGTTCCATTCATAGTTGCAGACTATGGCTGCAAAACAAACCCGTTGCTGGTTGGCTTCAGCGTGTGAACATTTATTTTTTAGATTGTTAAAAAATACTTAGCACCACAGAATTCTACTAGTTAACAACACTGTATAACATTAGGCCTTTGAGCCTGTTTAGGTATGTTGCTTGCTAACCAGGACTCCTTTTGTTCTTGCATTAGGATAGCATATAAAAAGGAGTAATGACCTGCTTATGTATTTTGTGGGGCCTGGACCTATCAACTGAGTAAACTCAGTCCTAGGTAGGCAATCCATCCCTGCCTGAATGATGCTGTTGATATTGCCACCTTTATCATTTCTGCAACACTGTGCTTTTCAGTGTAACTAGCCCTGCTAAAAGGGTTTTTTGCTCAGTGTGGGTTCCAAGTTAACATTGTTCTCTCGAATGTGCACCACTACCACCTCCTGCCACCAGCTTGGAAAAGTCATTAGGAAGCTTGGTATGAGGAAAGACTACCTGGGGGTATTTTGTTCTGGTGTTTTGCTATCCCTTTTCTTCCCTGTTGCACAAAATGCTATGCATGTGTGGTCACTTATAGGTCCACCTCAGTCTATCAATTCACCACCCCCCGTTATACAAACAGGCACTAGTTTGGTTTCAGCAGTCAGTGAACTTAAAGGCTTCTGGCCTCTGCTTTCCTCATGAAACAGTAATAAGTAAGTATAGTCCAGGGCTAGAAAAACAAGAACAAAGTAATGTTAAAATGTGAGCTTTAATAGTTGAAAAACAAACAGATGAAACCCTGCTGTTGTAATGTACCAGCTCCTCTTGGCCCCTCAGACAGGTTCAGCTCTGTGGAAACAATTCAACGTTTAAAAGCCTGTGCTGCTCTTTTTACTGAGAAATAAAAGTGTCACTGAAACCGTACAGCTTGCACCATTGCAGCTCAATGGTCACGCTGGAAGCCACATTCCACTTCAGTTACTCGAATAGTAAAGGAATAACTTCAGCCATCCTCGGGGGGAGCAGAATTCACCTGTCTACCAAGTGGACGGTTAGAGCAATATGGTTTAGTAAAGAAGGAAACTGGCTGAAACCCCCCTGCAGAATTTTGCTAGATCTGTGTCTCCCTTAAGAGAGCACAGAGGAGTAGTGGCCCAGTGGTTAGGATGCAAGCCTGGGATTTGGGAGAACTTCACTTAGTTCCAACTTCCTGGCTGACCATAGCCACACCACTTACAGAAAGACTCAGTGTCCTAGCTGTAAAATAGGGTAAAGGTACCCCTTTCTGACTATCAGCCCTGTGGAACAGACACATAGGCCACTAGGGGAAAGGCTGTTCAAGATCTGATTGAAAGGCAGCTTAGGTGAAAATGATAACACAAGGGCAGAGTTCATGATTTGAAGGAAGGGTAGAAGGAAAAACAGCGCAATATAGGGAATGGATTTCAAGGAGGCAGACTTTAGCAAACTCATGGAGTTAATAGGTAAGATCCCATGGGAAGCAAGTCTAAGGGGAAAAATGTTTCGAGAGAGTGAGAGCAGTTTTTCAGAGACATTATTAATGGCACAAGAGCACACGATCCACTGCATAGGAAAGATTAGAAGCATGGCAAGAGCCCACCCTGGTATAACCTGGGGTTCGTGCTATAACAAGTGGAAACCAGGTCAAATTCCAAAGAATGGTAAGAAACACTGTATATAGGGCTAAGATTAGAAGGGCCAAGGCATGGGACAACTAACTATAGACAAAGGGTAACAAGATGACATTCTACAAATACATTAGAAGCAAGTGTAGGTCTATTATTCAGTTGGGGGTGGAGAGGGAGTTTAGTAACAGAAAATGTGGAAGTGGCAGAAGCATTAAATGACCGTTTTCACCAAAAAGGTTAGCAGCAATTGGATGCCTAACATAGCCAATGCCAGTGAAAATGAGGTAGGATGAAAGGTTAAAATAGAGAAAGAACAAATGAAAAATGTCTTCAAGTGATCTTATTAAATTCATCCTAAAATATTTGAGCAGTTGACTGAGGAGATAAGTCTGTAAAAGACTGATACCTGTTTAATTTGAGAGGAGATATGTAAAAGGCTGTTACAAAAAGGAAGGAGAAAAAAAAAACTTCTGATGATAGGATAGGAAGCAATGGGCTTAAATTGTAACAAGGGCAGTTTAAGGGTAGACATTAGGAAAAACTTCATATCCATCAGGGTGGTTTAGCACTGGAATATATTGCCTTGGGAGGTTGTGGACTCTTCATCACTGGAGATTTTTTAAGAGCAGATTAGATAAACATCTGTCAGGGATGGTCTATATAATACTTAGTCCTGCTGTGAGCGCAGGGGACGGACTAGGATTCCCTCCAGTCCAATCCTACAATTCTATGAAATCCTGGCCCTACTACTGTCTGTAAAGCCTGAATTTCCCCTAGGCTGTTACAGTCCTGTAGTACAAATAAGTACTTCAGTAATTGTGAGTAATACAAAGTTTGGAGAACTGTTGGAAATTTAATGACCTTTCACTTTCCCTTCTCTCTTCCCCCTGCGGAGGGACTCTCAGACCTAGGTCATTACATACAGACCCATTTCAATTAAAGATGAGGATGCCACTGTAGTTTGATGGAAAGGTTGTTGCTCTCTCCTTTTTAGCACAGAAGTGAGCAGGGGCTGCTGTTCCTAAGAGATTGGAAATCTTTCTAATGTGTGACACTACCGCAGTCAGGTGATTATTGTGTGGGGATCAGATGGCATACAACTACAAATCTTAACAGCCATAGTCACATTGAAATACCTAAAGGCACCATTTAAAAGGCAAAGTATTTTCAAAAGATCTTTTTCCAGTTAGCACCCCAATGACAAAATGACAGTCACATCTTGCCTTCTTTTTAATGAAATCAATCAACAAACAAGGTTGACTTAATTATCCTCTTCTGCCCCTGCCCCAAAATGCACTCCTTCACCAAGACCACCTAGCTGCACTGAGTTTAAAAAAACATCACCTCTCCCAGAATGCCCAAGCATGATAAAGGGTTGCAGAAATTCTCAAATGTTGAAGGAAGATGGGATGAATTCAGATTGACATGGCCTGTTACACTAGGAGGAAATATGCACAATAATGCTTTGTATTCAAAGGCAGAAACCAATGGCTTCCTTAGCAATTCTTAACCAATCCCTCTATATCACACTGTTGGGTTCTATACCTCTACTAATTCTGCATAACTGACATTGCTTTTACTACCAAGAAGCCAGGCATGAGGAGGAATTACTTCAGAAAGCAAAAAGCGGGTAAGTCACAGCACTGCCTCATTTAGGCAGCAGTTTCCCTCTAATAGGGTAACAAGGAATCCTCTTTGTCTGGCTACATCTCCTCTCCTGCAGCATCTGCCTTTTAAGAGAGATGTATAGAAATCAGATTAGGCAGGAGAGCAGCCTAGTTATCCATCTGGGATGCAACACAGCTGATAGCACAGCTACTGTAGAAGAATTGCTTTGCTCTATTCTTTTATCCTTGTTCTGGCAAGGCTATCTTGTGGAACTGGTTTTCTGACATGTGAACACACACACACAGCCTTGCTATAGCTCAGAAATGTGTTACTCAGATTGCAGAGTGTTATCTAAAAATGCCTGCTCTTACTTAAATCAGAACTATTGACTTGTGGGAGCAGAAGTGGCCCCCAAAAGATGATCAGTGCTAAAGACCTAGAGAGTTCACATTTCAATGCCTTTGTTTATTCCTAAAATAAGTTACTCAAGCAATACTAATGCATGTCTGCCATACCTCCCCTCTTTGCAGAGAAAACCCTCTTTGAGTGGGGGTGGCTAGTGCATAGACCCCAACAGAAATGAGGTGGGAGAGCAGGGTCAAGTGTGGATTGCATTGGGCAAGTTTGCTTGAAAAGAGGCAAAACCCAAAAAAGTAGTCAAGAAAAAGCCATCCTCGGAAGGCCTTTTAGTTGCACCTACCTCTGTTCAAATTCTTCAGTCTGTCAAACCATAGCCTGTATGGAGAATAAATGCAACGCAACTGCAGCGGATAGATAACAAAAGCAGCATCATATTTTTCTCCTTCAGGAAAGTAGTCAGAGCCCTGAAGAAGCAGAGAGAAAAAGACTCCACTTTGTTTACCCAGTGCTTGGAAGCTGTCAAGTTTAAGTATTATACTAGTTAAAAATAGCACTAGGAGCGCCTTGATTTGCTATGCCAGGTTTTTCTCCCCTTCTCCCAACATCAAGTGTTTTGCTCCTGGAATTAGGGGGGAAAACCTGAATTTCAAGCAAGCATTTGAGATGTCTGTGGAGAAACTCCATGGAGAGATGAAATGTGCCTGCTTCTTACTTCAACAGGTGCAGTGACGCTGGGCAGGAGATTTTGAGGGGGGGGGGTAAATAAATACATTGGTAAAAACAAGGAATCGGGGCAGAACATAGGGTGGACACAATCCAGAACAAAGAGGGACTGATGGGTCCACTCTGCTGATGGCAAGAAACACTTCCATAGTAGCTAGAGAGCTAGAACATAAAATGCTGCATCACAGCTTACAAGAGTGCCAAGATGCTGAAATAAGTGTAGGGGACAGGGAGGCTAGATCACTACAATCCCAATTCAAACAAGGTGCTTACGCATTTGCCTAACTTCAAGCTTGTGAGTAAGCCTACTGAAATCACCAGGACAGGGTAGTCAATGATACTGACTTGGTGAATGAGGGCCAGTAAGAACATCCGTTGCTGCAAGGCAAGTAGTTACTTCTGGGACACTTGTGTGTTGCAAGGGAAGGAAGGCATCCTGAACACAACCAGCCTTTCTCAGGAATGAGCAACGGGCCCTATGATCCAGGCAATGGTCACTGGCCCACATCCCTCACTGAGGAGTGAAGTTCCTATCCTGCGAAGAATCAAAGCTAAGGGGCAGGAAGAAAAATCTGTCACTAAGATGCCCTCTCTTTCCCCGCCACCACACACATCTTCATTTCCACCTCTCTGATAGCAGAACTGGAAGAGGATGCCAAGCAGCAAGAGAATTCATTGCAAACAAGAACACCAGCCAGGCCTCAGGGCTACAACCTCCTGCACCTCTCACTGAAAGCATGTGGGCTGTTCCAATGACAGCTGCCTGACAAAAGATGACCCTGTTCTACATGAGCATTATGAGTGGTAAGGCCAGGGCTAAGCACAAATGGATATAAACTCATAGCACTGGGAGAACAAGACAGGAAGCTATATTATGTAGGGGACCCTGCAGAAAGACTCGGCCCATCTTGTTAAAGAAGTTAGCAATGAAGGAAAGGCTGATGATGAATCAGAGCCAAGCATTTCCCAGCTCTACCAACAATGCTCAATCCTGCCGAGAAGAGCTTGCAAGACACAGCAACTGCTGGGTGCCAGAGTGATACTGGTGGCTGCTCGCTATCCATTACCTGGCCACCATCCTGCTGTTTTAAATCTTTAACCGAAGCAGGATCCATGCAGCTAATAGAAGAATTAGGAGGCACCAGCAGGTAAAGAGCATCTCTATTCTCCTGGGCTACAGGCATAAAATGGGGAGGGTGGGTTCTAGATCAAGCCACCTTTCAAATGCTGGAAGTTAATCTGTGCCTTCTTCTGCCATCCCATAATGCACAGTGATCATGTGATCTTGTCACGCATCTAGTTGTAACCTTTTTCTGTCGCCAGAGATGAGGAGGTTGGACTCCCAATTCAACTGCTGAAAGGGTGGGTAAGTGGGGTTTATAGAGTGTAACCTGCATAATTAACTGTCCCCATTGACACACGGGAGGGTGGAGGACACTGAAAAGAATGGGGAACACTGAGCCATGCCCAGTTGGAGGGAACATTCTCCACAGTCAGCTCCTGACGGCTCAAATGTGCATGATTTCACATTGGTCTTCATGAGAAAAAGTGCTTTCTCTGAAATCTCCAGTCCCTCAGAAGTCCAGACTAGGCCAAAAACAGTTGCCAGTGTCAATTGTGAGGGTTGGTAAAAAGGTGCCATTGGTCCCATGAATATCAGGAAAAAAAAGACCCAACTTTGAGTAGTCAATCCCAGAAAAAGGAAAATCACATTTTAAAAATTATAAATACTTTTCTGTATAAAGTTATTAAATAAACGAGATCCTTCCAGTGATGGTGTGGTGAGTTCCAGTGGTGCTCTTAAGCAACAGGCTATAGTCTTTAAAAAGCCATCGCTGCTCCCAGTCTCTCTTGATCTCAGTTTAAGTGCAGCAGGGGTTATCAATGACTAGCATGACATCAATCCCGTATACTTCCAGCAGGTCCATTAGGAAGCTTCGGTCACCTTGTGGGTCCAGGCCCATAACCCGGGCATGGTCAGCTGTCAAGGTCTTATCCTGACTGGCTGACACCTCCATCAGTGTCTGAAATATCCGATTGTTCTGCTCCATGAAAAACCTGCAGGAGGACCAGGGAAGAGAAGATGGGTTTGAAAAGAAAAATAGAAGACATGTTCTACACCATCCCCGAAGACTAGTTAACCCATTTTAAACACATTCCCACCTCCCTTCCACTATCGTATTGCACAGTCCTGCCCACGGAGAATCAGACAGGTTTTCCTTTATGGTAGGTCAATACTGAGTAGTCAACAGGCTTTCAGGGTTGCCTCGACCAAACACATTTACTGTGGGGAGCAAGAGATCAAACGTAGACATCCAACATGTGTCTCCCATAACACAGTGGGGGAACTTAATGGACGAAAGTACCAAGCCACTAAGCCCACCCAAATGATTTCTCCATTACCTGATCTTGAGCCACCAGACTAACTGACATCTTTCACACCAAACAAGGAACAGAACTTAGAGATGAAAGCTCAACTATCTACCTTCTGCATCTCCTTGCAGGTACATTACTGCTCCCTTGTCCTATGCCTTCTCCAACTATACCCTAGTTTTAAGCTTGAGCAATGAGGTTTCCTCTTGTGCGCTGGGGCAGGCTGTTCATAGTCCAAGACATTTAACTCATGGCAAGTTCTCGCTAATATTCACTATCAATTTTCCTTTAGACAATTTCATTGTGTTACTCTCCTGTATATTCCCTTCCTGCCATCAGCCATGAACAATAGTCATATGTGAGTAAGGGCTCCATAGGAAGGGCCAAGGTCTCTCTTTTTCCACCCAGTACTAGTTTCTCCACCTCAGACTGCAAGAACCACATAAGCATTGCCCAACTCTCCACTCAAACTGCCACGTCGCCAGCTGACCAGCAGAGGCACTGTTTGCTCCCCACAGCCAGAGCTTTGTCTGCATCTCAACAAGCTGTTCAACCTCCTCCAGCTTACCTGGGTATTCTAAAGTTCAGAAGATGCTGAGGTTTTTGAAGAAGAGAAAAAAAAATTGAGATCTCCATTTTCAACCCGCTTTACTGGTTCCCATATCCCTTCCACACATCTCTTTATGTACAAGCTAAGCCAGCAGGACGTGATACCAGTGAGACAACAACTGATCCTTAGGCAGCCACTGGAGCTCAGTCCCTCTGTGCAAAACCACACTACAAAGACTCCCCAGAGCCTGGGGATTGCTCCCTTCACCACTGAGTAACTCACAAGATAAAGAGGTCCTCTTCACAGGAATTGCAGTCCTCATCCACCTCCTGAGAGTACATCAACATCTGCCTGGGAAAAGGGAGGCAAATCAAACATGTGCAAGCAATGAATTCAAGAGCAACAGCAACAAACGGGATTGTGACTGAAGATATCACCATTTATTGAAGGTAAAAAAGCACCGAACACAATGCCTTCATCTTTATAGGCAGCAATAGTCCTATGGATGAGCATTTGGCTGGGAGTCAGGAGATCTGAGTTCTATTCCCAGCTCTGCCACCAACTCGCTGCATGACCCTGGCAAGCCACTTCCCTTCCATGCCAGTTTCCCTTTATCAATCAGCCTTATCTATTTAGAAGGAAGGGAAATGACCAATACCATGTGTTTGCACAGTGTCCAGCACAAAGGTGCTCTGATCCATAGGCTTTGCTTAATACAAACAAACCACAGATGTGTTGAATGAGAGGATCGGAAAGGATGAACCAGAGCAGTGCGAAATTAGGAAAAGGAAGACAAAACAATTCAAAGAAAGTGAAGAGATAGAGATACTGGTCCCATCACTCAGGTCTCCTCCATTACCTTTGGTCATTGAGCCGCCGATATTTTTCCTTGTCAGCACTGTTAATCTTCAGGAGCGGCTGCAGGTGCTCACGGTGTGTTTTCACATTCTGGTTATCCACATACACATCATAAAGATCTTGCTTCTCCTCAAAGATCTTTTCTGTCGTGCCTGCCGAGACCAGAGGGAGAGGAAGATTTTCAGAGAGGTGCACTACTCTCCTGGTCGGGTGGCCATTGTATCTTGTATCACTGTTGGATGAGAACAAGACACAGCCATGCCCAGGCACGTTACGATCCAGTTGTTTTGGGTAAGAACAGGTCCAGGTCATACCCATGCATGTTAAGATGCCTCTCTTATTTCAGTCTCTCACCCCATCAGATTTTTTCAGCAAGTTTTAACAGGTACCTCCTGGGTCCCTTAGAGATTGCAGATTGAGGGGAAGGAAAGAGGCTGCTGTACTTACAGGCCACATAAGACACTTCAGTCTCCAGCATTTCTATGTCTGCCACATTCACATAGAAGAAAGGCTTGGACTCTGGAACGGTCCCCCCAATGCCAGGCAGTGAGACATTGGCTAAGCAGCAACAGCAATACACTGCAGGTGAAAGAAAGGAATAACTTAATGTCCTCAATATTCCTTCTCCCTAGGCCTACAATGCCCCCTCCTTGTTTCTCTCTTCCTCCTTTGCCCCTCGGTGCTCCTACACATACACTGTTTATTGCACAGCAGAGTGGCATATGATCAGCACTGAAATGCTTACGTTTCACTCTGACTCTCCCACTGGGCAACATGTTATTTAAATTCTTACTTAAGATCCTGCAGAATGGTTAGACATTCTCTCCCCCCACACCCAGAGTGCTGGTGGAATGACGATCAGGCAACAGCATCTGGTGCTGCCCCATGGAGACAAGAGTTCAGATTTGTAGCTCTTAGAGCCAACAAGGCCTGGGAAAAGCATGCTCAAGTGGAGAAGGGTTGCCTCAGAGCTGCTTTGCAAAACCCTGCCCATCCCATTCCCTAAAGGTGGGCTTGGAAGGTTGGCACTGCATCCCTCCATATCAGTTAGGAGGGGTGCATGCATGCATGGTAACATCACTGTCCTCCAGGAGTGGGAATGCAGAAGTGGGAGAGTTTTGACCTTGATTCCGTACCTCTATAGCAGACAACTCCTACCGGCGGGGGTGAAAATATCAAAATGCGCTTGCGTAGCAGAGCGAACTTCCAGAGGATGAGGATCTGCTCTCCAAAGAACTTAATGAACTGAGACATACAGCCTGCAGGATGAGTGATCTGAAGGCCAGGGGAAGAGAACAGCTCATGAGATGCTACAGGAACACACACGCAGATGCTAAATATGGAATAAGAATACAGACACAAATGGTATATACGTGCACACAACACGCCACCACCCACCACACCTGTGAAACTAGGTTCATGGGAGCAAGAGCAGCCATGGAGAGTTGTTGCCTGTGATCTCCAGTCTAAACAACATACATCTATCTTGTGCCACTTAGGCTTAGCCCATGTATGCTGAAAAAGAAAAAAGTCCACTAGCTTGGCTAACAAGAGATATGCCATACACACATTAGCTAGTCCTACAGCCATCAGGGGCATCAGTGCACTGCATGTCCATGGATAGCGCTCGTCTCACCTTCATCTCTGGATACATGTATTTGTGGATGGAGGGCAGCCAGTGGATGGGTGGCTGAGATGTAGAGGTACCCTTGCCAGCAGAGAGAACCCCCTTCTTGTCATCATAAAATGCCTCTAGGTGGGAATAGTGCCCTGGCATCTCCAGCTGGTGCCTAGAAAAGACAAAGTAAGAAAGATTTTTGAAGTCTACAGACCTCTGGGCCCCAGCCCACAGCAATATGCATGTCTCTTAGTCACTGATTCCGCCTTGGGTACCTCCAAGTTCATGGGCATCTGTATCTTTCACTGCATCCAAGGGCATGGCTAAGATGGTCACTCAGGGCTCTCACGCGCCATGCATGATAGAACTGATCCTGGTTTTTAACATTTGAGACAAATTCGAACAAAATGGTGTTTTCCCAAAGCTTCTTTTACCCTTACAAAAATTCCCTTAACATGCTCTGATCGCACTAGAGAATGTGATTTAGGCTACATACATGCTTTAGCTGTGTCAAGATAAATATGACTATTGGCTCTAAAAAATTTTCACCAAACCTTTAGCAAATGCATGTGTTAAGGGATGGGAAGGAAATAAACACTTACTTTCTTCTAATATCTTTGAAACAAGCGACTCCCCAGCCGATTAAATTAAAAAAGAGTTACATAAAGAAGTGGCTTTGTATTACTAATTCTAGTTTAATTTTCCTCCATAATTTCTTGTAATATACTCTCACACAAAAGTGTACGGGGAAGTACTCTTTCAAGGAAAATGGTCCTAATCTGACAACATATTAAAGTCTTAGTTCAAAGCTAAAATCTTACTGCACATCCAGGGAAAATTACCTTCTAAGTGAAACCCAATGGGATAGTCAGTTTAGCCTACAAAATCTTCACATCCACCTATCCATGCCAACATTCAGACCCTTCGGTACAGGTGCACAGACAATCCTGTATCCCACAAACAACTTACCGGACCTGGTTCTCCAGGAAGTGCATGTATCTATAGAGCAGGGTGTACGAAGGGGAGAGAATTCCCACAGACTTCATGCGGGCTCCGCGCTCTAACTCACTTTCCACAGGCATGTTTGCAAAGCAGGCCAGGCCGAAGCAGAGCCCTTTCCGGAAATAACTGGGGACAAATGTGCAACAAAAAACAATAACTAGAAAGAGGGAAGGAGAGAGGCACATAAGTGGCAAGGTATAACAAGAGGATCCTAGGAAGGGCCATGAAAAATAACAGTTCCCCACCTCTCCATCTCCCATTCAGCTCCTAGGCCCACTGGCTTCTGCCACTTTAACCATGTATTCTATTGATTGAGAACATTGTCTACCTTTTACACAGCATTAAGAGCTGGCAGCCTCCAACCCCTGTCTTATCAACGAAGGCTCTACCTTTCCTAGCACTGATGCAAGAGAACCTGTGTTGGCAATGATGGGGAAATTTTCAGAAGAGAGGCTTGGGTAGAAAGCCAGGTCCGGGGAGCATAACCTCACTGTTCTGTCGAAACATGACATTAACACGCCACATTTTATAAAGTAACTCAGACTAGCTGTCTAATTTGGCTCCCAAGCCATCTCTCAGGCTTGCAGAGGATGGAAGCACTGCAGATGAAACACCTCCTCTGGCCAAGCAGAATGGAGTCTGCGAGCTCTGTAGGGAGTGGCTGTCAGTTCTCCTTGGCCAAAGAGAGGCACCACAACCCAGTGACCTTGAGAACAGAGAGGGGAGGAGCACAAAGGGAACGGAGCGAACATAATTCCTGCGAGGAAGGGAAGAGGAAATGAAATGGGGACAGGACATTATCACTACACAACATCTAAAGGAGACACCCAAGTATTTTGAAACATGTTTCCTTTTGTGTTTTTAAAAGAAAACACAAATAAAAAAACTCCCCTTCCTCCCAAGCTGTTTCCCCCCATCTGGAAAAGAGTTTGCTTCATCCTCCCCATGCCTTCAACCCCCACAATGGATGTTCCTAACTGAGCTAGAAATAAGCAACTCTGCTTCCTTGTTTGCTTGCCCCTCATGCATTAGTGTCAGTTCATCTCCGGGAACCAGGTCTGCTCCTGCTGGAAATGCTGTCCACCAGAGAAGAAGTCATTATACAATTAGGACCTATATAAATAGCAGCTATTTGATAGAGTTCATGTTAAATATCTGGAAAATTCATTTTAAATCAGTTTCTTGGCAGGTCAATGGGGGGGGGGGGAGGGAGGCTTAACTAACGAGCAGTATTCATTTTTACTGCTTTAGACTAAGGAAGGGAGGGTGTATGTGTATGTGGGTAAGGCAGATGGGAAGGAGCAACGTAGCCCAAATATACTCACATGAAATCTGACTGGATTTTGTGTGACCCACTTGCCATGGATTTGAACTCAACACCTTCCAAATCAATGTCTTGTGGCAAACACCATTCCACCATATTACCTGTGGGACAAGGGAGTAATGAGTTGTCATTGAAGTGGGAAAGTATCCCACCCTCTACTAAAGAGAAAGCAGTGACAAATTAACAGCAGCCAGGTTTCAACCACTTGGGTACCAAAGAGCAGTGTAACACTATTTTAAAAGGTAAGCTTTTGGAGCAATACAGGATGGTGATTAGATGGCATTACAATGAAGCGGGTCTCCAGTACTCGAGACAGAGCACAGCTGCAACATTACCACAGTCCATGTACTGCCCATGAGAGAGACATGCGGCATTGAACACGGGTATGTTGCATGGACCTCAAGAATTATTTTGGAACCTATTTAAATGTCTTGCAGAATTGCCCCTGCAAATCTTCCCAGGCAGCAACTACTGCAAACAGTCCCTGCAGGTATTTGGGCAGGGCAATGAAAGAGGCCTAACTCTACCGATGTTCATGCTGCAAGCATTCTTTGGACAGAAGACTTCTGTCTCCAAAGCTGAGAATCTGACCCCTCTCCTACTTTGTAATACAAAAGCAGAGAAAAGAAAAGGATGTAAAACAGCCGGGCAGTTGGTAAAAGTGCATCAAGTGCAGAGACAGGTGCATCCTGGAGGTGAATGCCTGACTGCGAGGATGGTGTTGCCAGGAGGGCTTTGGCTTCCTCGACCATGGGGTGCTATTCTAGGAAGGACTGCTAAGCAGGGATGGCATCCACCTTTCGAGGAGGAGGAAGACCCGATTTGGACACAGAATGGCTAACCTAGTGAGGAGGGCTTTAAACTAGGTTTGATGGGGACAGGTGAGCAAAGCCCACAGGTAAGTGGAGATCATGGAGACCGGGGAGATGGGTTGGAAATGGGAGGGAGCGTGGGCTACAATGGCAGAGAGAAAGGAGGGTCAGGGCAAAACTGGGAGGCAAGGTCAAATCAGGATCTTAGATGCCTGTATACAAATGTGAGAAGTATGGGAAATAAGCAGGAAGAACAGGAAGTGCTAATAAATAAGTACAACTATGACATTGTTGGCATCACAGAAACTTGGTGGGATAATACACATGATTGGAATGTTTGTATAGAAGGGTACAGCTTGCTCAGGAAGGATAGACAGGGAAAAAAGGGAGGAGGTGTTGCTTTATACATTAAAAATGAACACACTTGGACTGAGGTGGAGGTGGGTATAGGAGACGGAAATGTTGAGTCTCTGGGTTAGGCTAAAAGGGGTTAAAAACAAAGGTGATGTTATGCTAGGAGTCTACAACAGGCCACCTACCCAGGTGGAAGAAGTGGATGAGGCTTTTTTTAAACAACTAACAAAATCATCCAAAGCCCAAGATTTGGTGGTGATGGGGGACTTCAACTATCCAGATATATGTTGGGAAAATAACACTGCGGGGCACAGACTATCCAATAAGTTCTTGGACTGCATGGGAGACAACTTTTTATTTCAGAAGGTTGAAAAAGCTACCAGGGAGAAAGCTGTTCCAGATTTGATCCTAACAAATAGGGAGGAACTGGTTGAGAATTTGAAAGTGGAAGGCAGCTTGGGTGAAAGTGATCATGAAATCATAGTGTTCACAATTCTAAGGAAGGGTAGAAGGGAGAACAGCAAAATAGAGACAATGGATTTCGGGAAGGCGGATTTTGGTAAGCTCAGAGAGCTGATAAGTAAGGTCCCGTGGGAATCGAGAAAGGAAAAACAACTGAGGAGAGTTGGCAGTTTTTCAAAGGGACATTGTTAAGGGCCCAAAAGCAAGCTATTCCGATGTGTCGGAAAGATAGAAAATATGGCAAAAGATTACCTTGGCTTAACCACGACATCTTGAATCATCTAAAAATAAAAAAGGAGTCCTATAAAAAATGGAAAGTAGGACAAATTACAAAGGATGAATATAGGCAAACAGCACAGGAATGCAGGGGCAAGATTAGAAAGGCAAAGGCAAAGAATGAGCTCAAACTAGCTATGGGAATAAAGGGAAACAAGAAGACTTTTTATAAATACATTAGAAGCAAGAGGAAGACCAAGCAGAGGGTAGGCCCACTGGTCAGTGAAGAGGGAGAAACAGTAACAGGAAACTTGGAAATGGTAGAGATGCTAAATGACTTCTTTGTTTCGGTCTTTACCGAGAAGTCTGTAGGAATGCTTAACATAGTGAATGCTAGTGGGAAGGGGGTAATTTTAGAAGGTAAAATAAAAAAAACGAACAAGTTAAAAATCACCTAGAAAAATTAGATGCCTGCAAGTCACCAGGGCCTGATGAAATGCATCCTAGAATACTCAAGGAGCTGAAAGAGGAGGTATCTGGGCCTCTAGCTATCATCTTTGGAAAATCATGGGAGACAGGAAAGATTCCAGAGGTTTGGAAAAGGGCAAATATAGTGCCCATTTATAAAAAGGGAAATAAGAACAACCCAGGAAACTACAGACCAGTTAGTTTAACTTCTGTGCCAGGGAAGATAATGGAGCAAGTAATTAAGGAAATCATCTGTAAACACTGGGAAAGTGGCAATGTCATAGGGAACAGCCAGCATGGATTTGTAAAGAACAAATCATGTCAAACCAATCTGATAGCTTTCTTTGATAGGATAACGAGTCTTGCGGATAAGGGAGAAGCGGTGGATGTGATATACCTAGACTTTAGTAAGGCGTTTGATACGGTCTCACATGATATTCTTATCAATAAACTAGGGAAATATAACTCAGAAGGGGCTACTATAAGGTGGGTGCATAACTGGCTGGATAACCGTACTCAGAGTAGTTATTAATGGTTAACAATCCTGCTGGAAAGGCAAAGTAACAAGTGGGGTTCCGCAGGGGTCTGTTTTGGGACCGGCTCTATTCAGTATCTTCATCAACTATTTAGATATTGGTATAGAAAGTACGCTTATTAAATTTGCAGATACCACCAAGCTGGGAGGGATTGTGATTAATCTGGAGGATAGGGTAATAATTCAAAATGATCTGGACAAATTGGAGAAATGGTCTGAGAAATAGGATGAAGTTTAATAAAGACAAATGCAAAATGCTCCACTTAGGAAGGAACAATCAGTTTCACACATACAGAATGGGACGCGATGGTCTGGGAAGGAGTATGGCAGAAAGGGACCTAGGGGTTATAATGGACCTCAAGTTAAATATGAGTCAGCAGTGTGATGCTGTTTCAAAAAAAGCAAACATGATTCTGGGATGCATTAACAGGTGTGTTGTGAGCAAAACATGAGAAGTCATTCTTCAGCTCTACTCTGTGCTGGTTAGGCCTCAGTTGGAGTATTGTGTTCAGTTCTGGGCACCGCATTTCAAGAAAGATGTGGAAAAATTGGAGAGGGTCCAGAGAAGAGCTACAAGAATGATTAAAGGTCTAGAGAACATGACCTATGAAGGAAGGCTGAAAGAATTGGGTTTGTTTAGTTTAGAAAAGAGAAGATTGAGGGGGGACAGGATAGCAGTTTTCAGGTATCTAAAAGGGTGTCATAAGGAAGAGGGAGAAAACTTGTTCATCTTGGCCTCTGAGGGTAGAACAAGAAGCAATGGGCTTAAACTGCAGCAAGGGAGGTTTAGGGTGGACATTAGGAAAAAGTTCCTAACTGTCAGGGTGGTCAAACACTGGAATAAATTGCCCAGGGAGGTTGTGGAATCCCCATCTCTGGAGATATTTAAGAGTAGGTTAGATAAATGTCTATCAGGGATGGTCTGGACGGTATTTGGTCCTGCAATGGGGGCAGGGGTCTGGATTCAATGACCTCTCGAGGTCCCTTCCAGTCTTATTATTCTATGATTCTATGTAGTCGTGATAAAGTCTTGGATTCTGAAACAAGATTTTAGAAATCCTCTTTGAGAGGCAAGAAACATAGAATCAGAGGATTGGAAGGGTCATCAAAAAGTTATCTAGTCTAGCCGCCTGCACTCATGGCAACTATGCAAATAACTAGACTATTCCTGACAGGTGTTTGTCTAACTTACTCTTAAAAGTATCCAATGGCACAGAGTCCACAAGCTCCCCAGGCAATTTGTTCCAGTGCTTAACCCTGACAGAAAGGGTCCCCCCCCCCCCCTCTCCCATGGCCAGTTTAAACCACTCTTGCTGCAATTTAAGCCCATTTCTTGGTCTCCTGTCGTCAAAGGAGAACAATTTTTCTACCCTTCTGCTTGTAACAACCTTTTATGTACTTGAAAACTGTTATCCTGTTCCCCCTCAGTCTTTTCTCCAAACTAAACAAACCAAATTTGTGCAATCTTTCCTCACACCTGAGGAGAGATTACTAAAACTGGGACTTCTCATCTTAGAAAAGAGGAGACTAAGGGGGGATATGATAGAGGCCTATAAAATCATGACTTGTGTGAATAAAGTATTTAAGGAAAAATATTTACTTGCTCCCATAACACAAGAACTAGGCAGGGGTCACCAAATTAAATGAACAGGTAGCAGATTTAAAACAAAAGGAAGTATTTCTTTATACAAGAGTCAACCTGTGGAACTCCTTCCCAGAGGATGTTGTGAAGACCAGGACTTTCACAGGGGTCAAAAATATCCTAGATAAATTAATGGAGTGTGGGTCTATTAATGGCTATTAGCCAGGATAGTAGGAATGGTGCCCAGGTTGTTTGTCAGAAGCTAGGAATGAGATCACTTGATGGTTACCTGTTCTGTTTATTCCCTCTGGGGGACCTGGCATTGGCTGCTGACGGAAGACAGGATGCTAAGCTAGATGGACCTTTGCTCTGACCCAGTATGGCCCTTCTTATGGTCACACATGACTTCTAGACTTTTAATCATTTTTGTTGCTGCTCTCTGGATGTTCTCCAATTTGTCTACATCTTTCCTGAAATGCAGCACTGGACACAGTACTCCAGATGAGGCCTTATCAGCATGTAACAAAGCAGAAGAATTACTTGCCTACAACACTCCTGCTAATACATCCCAAAACTAGGTCCTTTTTTTTCCATTGGCAATATTATTACACTATTGACTGGTATTTAGCTTGTGATCCACCATGACCAACCGGATTCCTTTCCACAGCATTCCATTCTATGAAGTAATTTCTCATTTTCTATGTGTGCAACTGATTGTTCCTTCCCATGAGGAGTACTTTGCATTTGTCCTTATTGAATTTCATCCTGTTTACTTCAAACCGTATTTGTCCAGATCATTTTTAATTTTAATCCCCTCCTCCAGAGCACTTACAACTCCTCCCAGCGTGGTATCATCTGCAAACTTTATAGGTGTATTCTCTGTACCATTATCTACATAATTTAGAAGTAAAATCCCTAAGAATGGAAACTGTATCCCTTACCCCTTCATGAACCTGGCAGAAAAGTGATTAAAAAGCCCAGACTAGAACTTTGTACGTAGCTTTATGGACAAAATTAAAGTGTCAGGATCATCTCTGGTAATGTATGCACGCCACATGGTAAAACGTAGTACCAACTATGCTCATGCCAGTGGAACCTTACTGCTTAAAAATAACAGGTGTGTATATATTGTATTATATTACATTAGTACACACCACATGGCCATGATATTCATGTGAAAAATGTAAATATTGGGTTTACCAATTGTCATGTACTTCTGAATGCTTCACCTGCACTCTGCCCACAAATCCAACTTTGAGAAGGCTTCTAACATTCCAAGCCTCTGAGCAAATCAGCTGGCTGTTCTTTTTTCCTTTTTATTATATAAAACCTTGTTACAAGAAGGATTTCCTCCTTTTCACTAGTCTGATGCTGAGTGCATGCGATACAAAAGTCCACAGAAATAGAAAAGATTAACACAAACTGGCAACTAACTTATCACTTCAACCGTCAGGTCTATGGAGAGCTGGTATTCCGCCTCACACTCAAAGCATGGGTGAGGAGACTCCACTCCACTCCTATCCTTCTTGATAACTCTGAGTAGGCAATGGATAATGTCTCTGGAAATCCATTATCTTCCTTGGTAAAACTGGTCAAACAGGAATCTTAAAGCTGACACCCTAATTCAGCTTCCCTGAAACACCTCAAGCTTATTAAATATTTCAAGAGCTGACTGAAATGTTGCATGAATTTCACAATCTCCTATCCCTACAACTCAATCATTCCAGCAAAATGCAAAAGCACTCAGAAATAGAAAAGATTAACACAAAAAATTGGCAACTGACTTATTACCCCAACCAGAAAAAATGGAATGCCCGAAACAGAAAAGAATATGAAAGGAGTCTGAACTTCGGATGGAGGAGATGAGAATATTTTGATGAAAGATGATCCATACAGAAAGACAAAAATATTACAAGTCAATCCAACCCTAAACTCTTTCACATCAGATTTGTGGGCTGCACACAGATTTTGGACCAATACAAATATATAGGTTTGGCAGAAGGGCTAATCGGGGCTGCTTTATACTGCAGAGCCGCAGAGTATGAGAAATTTTTAGCAGTTACACGGTTACATTTTTAAAAGACTTTTTACACCTTTAGTCCCCACAGACTAATCAGGGCTTCCCTGGGCAAGGCACTGTACCAATACATCTGAAGACTGAGCTGTTATTGAAGTAGCTGTGCCTTTTAAGTGGCATGGCTGGCAGAGAAAACTACTATGGCAATCCCACTATGCCAGTGGTTTGTATTTAGAGTTATATGTAGCCGCTTTATTTTATTTATAACCGTGTTTTTAAAAAAGGCAAAAGATGATCCTTCCCTAAAGAGGATAAGGAAGTGGATATGGGCTCCCTCCTCAACCACAAGCTGCGGTTGAGGCCATGTTCCCCCATAGGTTCCTCTTTCAACCCCAATTGAAAGTCTTACACATCATGAATCAACTACTAATCTTCAGCTGCACAGTTTAATAGTAATACATTGCCATTCCAAAGCACCTTTCAGCTGAAGTATCTTCAAGTGACTTAAGCCTCAGATGTCGCTGTGGGGGTTAGAAAGTATTATCCCCATTTCACAGAGATGTAAACAGATAGAGGTTAAGTAATACAGCCAGGTCCACAAAGCAGGTCAGTGGCAGAGAAAGTCAAACTAGAACTCTGTCTTGTCACTTGCTTGAACCTCTAGAGATCGCCATGCTCGCACCCAAATAAACTCATTGAGTTGCATTGCTTTCTAGGATCGCCTTCCTTAAAAAGAATATTAGCCACCAACACCAGTACTCCTTGGCAATTCGTCTCACCACCTTGCCTTCAGTGAGGACGTGGCAGTCATGCAGCAAGCTAAGAGATAAAAAAAATCAGTCAGGTGACAAGCTAGAGCAAACAAAGGTGCAACTGCTTGCTGGCACAAGCGTAGCTGTGGGCAGACAGGAGGGAGGGGGAAGGTAGAAGGCTCTGTGAGAGCAAGAGGTCTATCCCATTCCCTGACCGTGCACAAAGCAGTTCACGGACTGGGGAGGACATTCCATGCAACATCCATTCCAAACAAGAATTTAACATAATGAGAAATTTCAAAGAGAGAAGCTTGTAGGTTCCTTGAAGATCTTTGGGAAGCCATTTGCCAGCATCAGGATAAATCAGAAATAGCATTAGCAGCTTCTGGAAGAAATGAAGTTACAAAAAGTTTCCCTTGTAATTTTCCGCAGCAACCCTCTTATTTTTAGATGCTCCCAGAAGCTACTGACATGCCAGCATTTAGCCTCTTTATTAAATTAGCCATCTGTTCATGGAGGTGAGGGTGACTGGGGGAGCATCACACACGGAGATGAACATCTAACTTTGTGAGCACCCTTTTAGAGCTATACCCAAGTATATTGCTGTGATAATGTCTGAGAACGAGACATGGAAACTGAAGAAGGTTTAGCTCAATTTGGTGGGGGGGGGGGGGGGGGGGAAGAAACTGCTTAATAATGGTGAAATGGAGTTTTTAATAGGCATTATTGCTTCACGTGTAGGCCTGAGCCTACAGCTGCAAGAGCGGCAGTCTGGCCACGCAAACCTGGCCAGGAGGTCTAGCAGGAATGCCTGGATGAATCCCCACTCCCTTCTCTATATCTGTTAAGGAGGGGATCAACATTGTGCTGTCAGAAACCAAAACCCAGACAGCTGCAGGGGTTGATGGCATTCCCTCAAGAGCCTGAGAGACTGGAAGGGGAACAGTTCACAACACTTTTGAACACCATGCATGGAACTGAAGATGTGCCAACAAACTGTGGTTGCCCTACTGAAATTTGGCAAATGCCCCCAGAAGATGCAGCCAGCTACCATCTCTCTCCTTTCAATCACCAGCAAGTTCACCGAGTGGGTGCTGCACTGCCATCTGTCTGACGTTATCAAAGACATCCTGCCAGCACAGTAAGCAGAATTTCACTTGTGTGTCTAGACTGCAGGGCTTTTTCAAAAAAATGTAGCCTTTTTTCGAAAAAACTTCACCTGCGTCTAGACTACAGCTGCGTTCTTTCGAAATTAAATTGAAAGAACGTGGCTTTTCTTTCAACGGTAGTACTCATTTCACGAGGAAGAACGCCTTTTTTCGAAAGTGCTCTTTCGAAAAAAAGACGTTCTTGAATGCAAACAGGGCTTTTTTGAAAGAGAGCATCCAGACTGCCTGGGTGCTCTCTTTCGAAAAAGCGGCTCACTTTTTCGAAAGAACAGGTTGCAGTCTAGATGCTCTTTTTCGAAAGAAGCTTTTTTGAAAGAATCTTTCGAAAAAGCCTCTTTCGAAAGAGGCTTGCAGTCTAGACGTAGCCTTGGAGAGGAACTGCTGTGACCAAGCAGCTTCGCTCACTGGCCACACTGAGGCAGGATTGCAGCATAAGTTGAAGACACGGATCACCCTCATTGATTTGACCTCAGCATACCACACCTTCTGGAAACAGAGCGTCCTCCTCATGCTCTCCCATGTCATTCGCTGCCAGAAAATAATCCATCTCTTGGCACAACTTTCCATCTGAACAATAAAATGACTAATAAACTCAATGTGCAATTCTGCAATGAACGCATCAGCAAGGAGGTGAATCCAAAGTGTATCAGCACTACACTGGACCAGAGTTTGACCTTTCGACAACACCCACAAGGCCAGGTTTTGTGTTGTGCTTATCAGGAAATTGGCTGGAACATCCTGGGGCTTCAGTCATGGACCTTACAAACTGCAACAACCACCTTGGTATATTCTGAGACTGAATCCTTGTGCTAGTGTGGTGTCTCAGCAGTCACATTATGCTCCTTGCTACTCAACAACGCCATGCACAGTGTCAGGAATGCTCAAATTGACTCCAGTTGACTGGTCCCCAATCCTATCACACAGCCAGCCTCCACAAATTAGAAAAGCTGCCCAGACATGACTCTCTGAACCATTTCAGTGCAAACACAAGCATGATGACCTGTAGAACTCTCCGGACAAAATTTAAATACCAGAAAGTACTATGGAATGACATCAAGGCCTTTTCACTTAACTTCAATGCTCGAGCTAAATGGAGGCCACATAGATATTTCAACCACTCAAAGCTCTCATCATTGACCCTGTCGAGGAATCATGTTTTGATTTATGTTGGAAAGACTGGTGCACAAGCAATCGCATGGGACATGTAGACAATCTCTTTTTAAATGAAGCAAACACCTGTACAATACTGGGGTCACCAGGCACAAACAATGGAGCGCATCATATCTGAGTATCCCCTTCGCTCTTTCGGCAGAGGCTTAAAGTAGGGATGTAAGCGAGTAGGCTTGTCAGGTAGTCGAGTTGACTACATGACAACTCACATTCCCCCCTCCTTGCTGCCTCTGATACAAAGGCAGCAAGAGGGGGGAAGCAGGAGCTGGTGCTGGGAGGAGCCAGATTAAAAGCCAGTTCCTCCCAGCACTGTCTCCGTGGTGCTACCTGCCCCCCATGCTGCTGCCTCTATCAGAGGCAATAGTGTGGGGTAGGAAAGCAGGGGAGACTGCCACAAAGCAGCCTCTGCCCACAGAACAGCCCCTGTCCGCGAGGGGTCCAGGTGTAAGCTGGGTAGGTCCTGGACCTGAGCAAGCCCAACTCAGTCCCAGCTTATACCGGGTCAGGGACTGCAGCGGCTCTGCATTTTAAACGTAGTAAGACGGTCTGGCTCTTACTATATTTAAAATGCAGAACCACAGCGGGGGCAGCTCCTGGACCCGGTACATGCCAGAACTAAGCACCTTCCCTTATCAACTAATCATGTAGTTGATACCACTTGTATAAATTAGCCAATTACCCACTTCTTAACATCCTTTGCTGCAACAGTGAGCTGGTGAATGTCCTTGAGGCTAAGTTCTGACTATCAAATCTAGATGTACACTGGTAATTGTTGCTACCTACCCAAGCCATAAGAAAGAAGAAGTCATCTTGACCTTCAGAGCCCTCCAAGGGCTTACCATCACATCCTGTGTGATTGTGACTCAGAGGCATCAACTGAGTGCTTATAGATAAACGTCTTCATATGATAAATCTCTGTATGAAGCATCTTCATATAACTTTGTATCATTTTCATATCACTTTGTATTAAGCCTTTTCGTATAACCTTGTATTAAGTCTTTCCATATATAACTTTGTTTTAAGTCCTTTTATATAGAAACTTTGTAATAAGTCTTTTTATATAGCAATTTTGTATTAAGGTTTGGTATATTATTATAGTCATGTCTTTTTACCAGAATAGATCTCTCCCCTTTTACTTGATTGCCCTGTTGAATGAATGAGACGTGAATGGAAAAGGCATGGAAGGCAAGCACCTCCGAGCAGTTACAACAGTTGAAGAGGGGATGGAAGCCAGATCTGAGGACAAGACGACCTGTCAAGTGGGCTCCCTGAAAGATGAGACATACTGAAGGTCTTGGGAGTCAGAAGCAGGCACTTCCTTTTGGAAGCACCCTCTTTGAAGATTAATGTGGCAGCGTTAAGACAACACCCAGAAAAAGGTGCCACTGATGACTAACTGCATAGGGTGACACAGATTTTGCATATACATATAATGACTAACTGGTATAGATTTGCATGATAGGGGAGCTACTATAAATCTAAGATATCTTGCAGGAGGGCCCTAGGTCTTGTCAACATCAGAGCATGGATCTGAATCCACAGTAGCCTGGCTCCACTCCTCCCCCATCTAACTCACCTAGCCAATGCAGTTAGGGGGAGAAACTAGTTGGTAACAACAATAAGACAGAGAGAGAGAAAGTGTAATATATAATATGCATATGATAGAGTAGTGATTGATATATGTATTACCAATAAATATGGCGTTTGGCCTTATCCCCCCAGGAAAGATCCCGTGCAGTATTTTAAATACAAGATGCTCCAGGGCTAGAGCATTCACAGAAAAAAAAATTAGAAAAAAAAACTAGCAGACAACTTCCCCCTTCCCCCTCAAGTGCCTTCTGTCTGTTAACAGCCCCACCGACCATGTTCTTCCCCTCTCCCCCAGCACCTACAACCTGCCCTGATCAGCTATTCCACCCCATGCAAGAGGTGATGAGGGGAGCGGGGAGAAGGAGAAAGGACAGCCGCACTCAGAGGAGGGGGAGAAATAGACAGGAAGAGACAGGGCAAGGGTGGCGGCTTAGGGGAAGGGTTTGTGTGCATTTGGAGGGAAGGGATGTCTGGGGCAGAGTAGGAGGTTCATCACCCCCAGGGCCAGGAGGAAGCGGGTGCCTGGGTCATGACCTCCCATGAGAGCCAAGTTCCCATAGTATTATGGAACTGTCAATCTGAAAAGCAATTCTTGCGTATGCAGGAGACCAAACTTTCTTGCCTATTGGCCAAAATTTACTCCCAGAAAAGGCAGGATACCCAGGAACTTCTGCATATTCAGAGCAGTGAAAACTTACTTCTCTGACCCAGACCTTCTGCTATAGCCTGCCCCTGCTCTCACACAAAGCCACAAAAAAAAACCCAGTCATTCCTGACGGAAGGAAAGAGATCACGTCCTGAAGTATACATACAAACATATGTATAAGTGATGGATGCCATATGAGACCCTAGCTCAAGTCAGACAGAACAGCAGCACAACATGTGTGAATGTATATGGCTGGTAGGTGCTAACCTTCCAGCAGGAATAATGGGCAACAGCAGATGCAGTGGTTGTCTAGCAATGAAGAGATTTGCGTTTTCTATCATCTGTTCCATGATTCAGCATTTCTTACTTAGGTAAATATCCATGTTTGTGTAGGACTGAACAAGATCCCAAGTATGTGATGAAAGACATTTAAGAGATAAATTCACCACCCCTCGGGCAAACACCCAACAAAAGAATCATGGAGCCACCTCTGCAGCCAGAACTTAGGACAGGTATGACACCAATAAATATGTGGCAGAGCTGTGATTCGTTGGGTACAGTCAGCAGAAGTCAGGAGGCATGGATCAGCATTCACATCTCACTCCACATCAATACCCAGCCCAAGCCAGAGAAGCTAGTGATCCAACCAGCAGGCCAAACTGGGTGATGAAACTGGCCAGGTGCCACCTGAGGAACTAAGCAGTAGCACAAGTCAATGCTCTACGTGCCCATCATGGGAGGTAGTTTACCTCTTCCATACAGATACTATTGCTAAGGCTAAGATTTTGTCATGGATACCTTTAGTGAAAGTCATGGGCAATAAACAAACAAAACAAAAAAAGTAATGGAAGCTCATGTCCTGATATTTTATTAAAATATCCCTGACAAAATGGGGACAGAGAAGAGTCCAGCACCCACAGCTGCTGGGGTTCCAGGTCCCCCCACTGTCCAGGAGCTGGGAACTTTGGGGGACCCCCCACTCCACATGGCAGCTGCAGTTCCAGGGCCCCCTACTGCCTGATGTGGGTGTTACAGAGAGAGGGGGGCTCCTAGCTGCCAACTCCAGTCCTGCTGCTCTGGGTCAGATATGGAAAATGTCACAGAGGCCTCTGGAAATCTCAGTTTCTGGGACATAATTGTAGCCTTAACTATTGATACTGGACCTAGTTTTCTAAAGTTATTTGTTGTAGAGAAGTATGAAGAATGCTTGTTTTCCCTCTTCAAAAAGTTGTATGTGGACAAAAAAAAGGGTTAAATCTGGCCTTCTCCTTGCATCCCAACTTCAACACTTCCCTTTGAGTTACATTGGATAAGTGGAAGCACTTCAGTATTGCCTTCCACAGCAGCTAAAGCCAGCACCAAAGACAAGATGCATTGGCATGTTACCTGCCATTACCCAGTACTTTCATACAGCTGGAAAGTAGTACAGCTTCTGTAGAAGTCCTTTTCATTCTGTGCGCCCAACTGCCTACTCACAAAATGGCAGAGGGAGTTTTAGGGAAACTGAGGTTTGCCTAGGGCAGGGGTGGAGAACCTCAGGCCCAGGAGCTGGAGGTGGCCCCCAGACTGCCTGGATCCAAACCCTGAGGCTCAGGGTTCTCTCTCCTCCAGCATTGGGGAGCCTGCACCTACTGTGGGACTGGAGCACACAAAATATACTAGCCCGGACCCCACTAGTCCCTGAAGTGCAAGGGGAATGTGAGGAGTGTCTTTCTCCTTCTCAGTCAGGGGCCACATCAGTGAGGGGTTGGTTTTTTTGCCTTCTCACTTGTGTGTGGCCCCTGACTGATTTTTCTGAGAGTCAGCACCCCCATCCAAAAAAGGTTCCTTGCCCCTGGTCCAAGGAGATACTAATCATATTGAGCATCTCACTTATTTGGAGTGGTCAATCCCACCCCTTTAAAGTAACATCACGGAGATCCCTTATTTTTGTGTTTTTCTCTCTGCCCTTAGACCCATAGTGCTGAAGGGCCAAGGAGTTGATTAAGTGCTTGCATTTCTGTGGGTAATGTCACTACCTCTTCTTGTTAAGCGCAGGAGAGTTCACTTAGCTACCAGGGCAAGCAGCCTCCTCCATCCAAGCTTGCCAGGTAAGACTCTCCCCTGCACTAATAGAAAATTAAATCCAAATGCTAACCCCAATTTCCCCATATACCTTCCCCCAGTTTCTTATTCTGATGTGGCAATACACCTACCTACCTATATTCTCCTCTCCCTCCTTGGATACACAGAATCTGTAAAAAGGCAGGGAAACTAGTGAGACCAGAAGTCAAAGATCTTGATTCTTATCCCAGCTCTGCCATTGACTTGCTGCATGGTCATCAGACAAGAGAGACTCTCTGTGCTTGTTTCCTCAACTATACTATTCTAACTATTTCACAGGAATTCTGAGAGGCTTAATTCCTTAGTGTATGCAAAGCACTTGAGATTCCTAGAAGAAAGGTGCTATAGAAAAGCAGAGTGTTATTAATCTGCACAAATCCCGTAATGAGGAAGGGAAAGCAACACAAACATCTCAAAAGTTGCATCAACGGAAGTGGCTAGCATTTTGTTGCACTGTACTTGGCAAATATAATGCAAGGAAGTGGTCAGAACTGCAGTGATCATCGCTAAGGGCATCACTATCTAACACACTGCATGTGCAGCAAATTGTTTTTCATAGGCTTTGGTGAGTGAGGCTTCCATGACTTGACTCCACTCACTACCTGAAGGAAAGAAAGGGACAAGCTCTAGAATATTTTCCTGAGAGAAAACTGCAGAGATTTGCCTCAGTTCATCACAGGACTAGAGGATGCTGATCTGAGGACAGATGCCCATGGCTTTTCAATCACCCAGTAAAGATAAAAATCAGAGGGTGATGAGAAGGGTTTAAAGAAAGAACAGGAAAGCAGCAATCTTTCCAAAAGAAAGGAAATACAGCAGTGTTTTCTGGGAACCTGCTAACCCCTCCCCCCCAAACTCACAACAGTGATACTCAGGCTACGGAGCCAAAGAGGTGGGGGAGGGAGCGAGCAAGAGAATCGTACACAGCTTCTCATCCTCTGGCGGGCATGGGCACTAGACGTGTCAGGTGCGCGATATCTCCCTTGAGAAAAGACCTGTTGAGGCCTCCCCAACTCATGACAGCCATGCCCAGGCTGCTCAGCCCAGGAGTGGTGGGCTGGGCGGGAGGAGAAGACGCAGGATTCCCGCGTCTCCCTGCCGCTGCAGTCGGAGTGGGGACAGAACGGAGGAGGGCAGGTGGCCACGAGGGCAGGTGGCGCTTCCCTGGAGACCTGCCGAGGCCGCCCCAACTCGTGACAGGGATGATCAGCCTGCGCAGCGGGGCAGGAGCAGCGGGATCCCCCCTTGCAGGCGCGCACAGCGGAGAACAGGGGGGTGCCGGGAGGAGGCAGCGGCGTTTCCCCGGGATGCTGCCGAGGCCCGGCCAGCTCATCACAGCAGTGCCGGGCCGGGGGGGGGGGGAGGGGCTGCCTCCCCGCGGCGCTTACCGGAGCGCGGGTCGAAGGTGACCACGAACACCGCCACGATCTGGTCCGCCTCCGCCTCCGGCCCCCGCGGCAGCTCCCCGGGGCAGCCCCAGGCCGCGCCGCCCCGGCTCCAGCCGCCCCGCTCCGCCTGGGGCTGCGGCCGCGAGACCGCGGGGCCCTCGGCCCAGAAGAGCAGCGGCGCCTCGTCCGCCGGCTCCACCATGGCCGCGCTCCGGCCGCCGACTGCGCCGCGGAGAGCCGGGAGGGGGGGCGGGGCTTCGCCGCCGGGGGGGCGGGGCTTCCGGGCTGTGAAAACGCTCCATCTCGCCGCTTGGGCGGCCCCGCCGGGCGGGCAGGTAGGCGCCGTTCGCAGCCAGTCACGTGTCAGGGCGCTGCCGGGCCCGGGGGGGGAGGTGGCGCTGCTTGGAATCGCAGCGGGGCAGAGGCCCGCAGAGCGCGCCCAGCAGCCGCCTGCTCCCTGCAGCGAGGGAGGCTTAGGGACCCCTCCCCCCACCCCCCCCCTCCCGCCGTCCTCTTTGCTCCGACTGGTCTTGCACCCCCGGCTGGTCTGACTCTCTCACCTGGCAAGCCTGGGAGGAGGGGGCTGCTCGTGGCCAGGTGACTTCTCCCAAGCTTAGCGAGGCGCGGGTGACAGGAGGACAAGCATCGGCCCTTCAGCACCACGGGTCCTGACCCTGGAAACTGCTTTGCCTAGGTGGGCTGAAGCGGAGGGGTCCCTCTGTGCAGTGCAATTTACAGGACTCGGCCCCCTAAATCAAGTGGTTTTCAGCTTGTGCCTGTGCATTCCTGGCGGTCTGCAGAGGATGCCTGTGCATTGGCAATGGGATGGGCAGGAATGATGTCTCTAGCCCCTGTTTGTCAGAGTGACAGGGGAGGGATCACTTGATGGTGACCTGTTCTGTTCATTCCCTTTCAGGGTACCTGACAGAACACTGGGCTGGATGGACTTTTGGTCTGACTCAGAATGGCCGTTCTTGGGCCTAAGATTGCCAAAGGGGTCCGCACCTCCATTTGATATTTTTTAGAGGTCTGCAAATGTAAAAAGGTTGATAACCGCTGCCCTGGATAGATTAGACATACAGGGTTTTATTAAAAAGTAAATGCAGTAGTGTGGTATGATGCTACCATCATAGGATAGAATATTTTTATTGTATTGCTTTTTTGGTATGTTTATATTCATACCTATTTTATTAAGTGCCATTTACTTAAACATAGAAGTACATCAGTTCCCTCTGGGAAGAAAAAGCAATTCTCATTCTCTTCTCTCACAGATTAAAGTCACTTTGTTAAGGGGAATTCAGTCTACATTGTTCATTTACTAATGCATGCAGCTGAGGCCACAACTCAGATGTGTTACTATACTGCAAGGCTACGTCTACACTGGTGCGTTCTCATGCAAAAACTCTTCTGCGGAAGAGTTCTTCTGCAAAAATTCTTCCAGAAGAGAGCATCTACACCGGTGTGTGCTTTTGTGCAAGAGATGTGCTTTTGCGCAAGAGCATCCATGCCAGTGTAGATGCTCTCTTGCACAAGAAAGCTCTGATGGCCATTTTAACCATAGGGCTTTCTTGAGCAAGAAATTCATGTTGCCTGTCTACACTGGCCTCTTGCGCAAGAACAGTTGCGCAAAAGGGCTTATTCCTGAGCGGGAGCGTCAGAGTTCTGGCGCAAGAAGCCCTGATTTCATACATTAGAATGTCAGTTTACTTGCGCAAGAACACGTGGCCAGTGTAGACAGGTAGCAAGTTTTTGCGCAAGAGCGGTCTCTTTTACGCAAGATCGCATCAGTGTAGACACAGCCCAAGTGTGGAGAAACTGCAGGCTGTCAAGTGGCTTGTATTTAGGCAAATCAGTATCCTCACAACTGGAACCTAAAGTTTCAGTTTCATCATCCCTGTTAAACTCAACTGGCCTAGTCGGATGTGCAGTCAGATCATTAAAAATATGGTTATTTATACTGTGCCAGGATTTGTTAACTGTTCATGGTATGCACTGTAGATAGTATAGCTAGATTAGATTATTAAATTATTTTGATATTTTGGGGAAAAAAACAAATATCTGTGCCACTGATCCAAACATTTGACTGTCATTTGCTGCAGTATTTTTGTGCTATATTGTCTGTGCTAATTTAGGCCCTGGGGACTAATTTAGAACCTGAAAACAGATGTATCTGGGCACCCCATTACATCAACACTGAGCCCCCATTGAAGTCAATATGAACTCCTCCTGAATTAATTTTAAGGATGTAGTTTCCTTGCAGCTTTGCCTTGATACTTCTGTGTTATGCATAGAGTTGAGTACTGTTAACTCTATCTATCCACACACACAGATACAAAGGTAATCAGAATAGATGTAACTAATGAATGCAAGTGTAATACTGACAGACTCTGGAGCTTAGTACATGAGCCTCTACAGCATGAGCTAAGTTAAGGTTCTCAGTTAAAGTAGTAGAGCAGACTCATTATTTTCTCTGTAAGTGGTTTCAGTGCCACTAAATGGGACAATGCACTGCCCCCAGAAGGTGTGTGGGTTACACAACACCCAGAGGTCCAAAATTCCAAAATTTCTGGTTCTACTTCTGAGTCTTTTTGGGAACTTAGAAGAGTCTATGTCTACACTTGAGGCTTCTTGTGTGAGAAATATACAAATGAGGCTAAGTATGGAATATTGCTGAGCCTCGTTTGCATACCTAATGAGCCACCATTTTTGCAGAAGAGGCTCTTGCGCCAGAAGGAGCTGTCTACACTGCCCCTTCTTGTGCAAGAAACCCCTTCTTGCGCAATGCCGTTATTCCTGAAAATAATTGGTGTAACGGCATTGCGCAAGAGGGATTTTCTTGTGCAATAAGGGGCAGTGTAGACAGCCCCTTCTGGCGCAAGAGCCTCTTCTGCAAAAATGGTGGCTCATTAGGTATCTAAATGAGGCTTGGTAATATTCCACGCTTAGCCTCATTTGCATATTTCTCGCGCAAGAAGCCGCGAGTGTGGACATAGCCTCTGTGTTTCTTGGAAAAAAAATCACTTAATCTTCCTGTGCAATATTATACTCACTGTCTTTATAACCATTATATAGAAGAATCTAGAGGCCCTGGTGGATGTTCTTTCATCCCAATTAGGCAGAATTCCCAACTAACAGTAGAATCTTTTCAGACGAAATGCTACTGTCTGGGGAGCTGTAGAACTTTGCTGAGCATGTCATACTAAATCAGCCCATAAAACTGAGCAAAGACAATGTCTGTTGCACTAGGGTAGAAGCAGAACCTGTTGCCTGCTTAATTTCAATATCTTATGAGATGCTTATCGGGAATAGTTGGCATGGAAGTTGCAAGCTCACCATTGAGGGAGGCAGTGAAGATGACTGCATTTACTACACTATGGCTGTGTCTAGACTGGCATGATTTTGCGCAAATACTTTTAATGGAAAAGATTTACTTTTGCGCAAAAGCATCTGTGCCAGTGTAGATGCTCTCTTGCGCAAGAAAGCTCCGATGGCCATTTTAGCCATTGGGCTTTCTTGCACAAGAAATTAACGTTCCTGTCTACACTGGCCCTCTTGCGCAAGTATTCTTGTGCAAGAGGGCTTATGTCTGAGTGAGAGCACCAAAGTATATGCGCAAGAAGCACTAATTTTTTACATTACAAAGTCAGTGTTCTTGCACAAATTCTCGCGGCCCGTGCAGCCGCTTTTGTGCAAAATCTTGCCAGTCTAGACGCACCCCTACAGAGGGACAGAAAGCTGTTTTCAGAGGAGCAAACAGAATCAGGATACAAAATACAAAAATACAAAAATCTAAGATCCACCAAGGCAATCTGAAGGCAACAAAGTTGAGTGTAATTGCCATCCTCATTAAGCAGCTATCATTGTAATGAAATAGCATTAGGCTTAATCAGTTTCCTTGGAGACTTTCTGATTAATTGGATTACTCAGTTAAGCAGCCCAAATTAAAAAGAATCAGGTATTGTAATAAAAATCTTAATGGCCTAACTTGTTTTCCTGTTGAGTTGCTCTGGATATGCAATATACCATTCAAAAGCTTGTGACTGTTAGATATCAAAAGTGACTGATTTTTCAAACTGGTCAAGTGGAAGCCAGCTGCTATGAACTTCAGATCAGGTAGATTCAATACTGTGAAGGTGCACTGTTTGTTTTACAAAACCTATACGCAAGTTTACTTAGCAATGCTATACATTGCTGCAGCATGTAGTATTTATTCCATGGCATTTTCTGTTACAGGTGACTTGTAAAGGGAAAAACGTGGCTTGTTTTGCTACTGAATGAAGCATAAAAAGAGGCTAATCCTTCATATATTTATACACATAATTAGCTTTACTTTCCAAGTGGTTCCTTTGACTGCAACAGGACTACTTACATACTTAAAATTAAGCACATGATGAAGTTTTTACTGGACCCGGGAAAAGTCTGAACAATTATTTAATTTTTTTTCATATTAGAAATATCAAATACTGAGTTCTGTTTTTTGTTGGAAAAGTTCTTTCCAGGACTAGAGGGAATTATAATTTTTTAAGAAACAGAAACCTGAGTACATTAAAAGCAGCTGAAGCAATTTTCAGAAATCCATACATTTTTAAACTCAAGGCCAAATTCTCTGCTTGAGTGACTTGTAACGAAGGGAATTATGCCAGGAGAGAATTTATCTTCTATGTTGTTTCTGCTAACACATATTTAATTCAAATAATTGAAAAGCAGTTGGGCAAAAAGTGTTGTTTGAAATAGATTCAAATATCCCTGTATGTCTAATTGAAGGCTGATAAAACTCTTAATCTATGTCTAGACTACATTGATTTATCGGAAAAAGGCATGCAAATTGCACTCCCCAATTTGCATACCGTTTTCCAATAGTTTTTTTTGGAAGAGGCTTTTCCAAAATTTGGCCCATCTACACTGGGCCAAATTTCAGAAAAGCTTCCTCTTTTGGAAGAGCCCTTCTTCCTCATGGAAGGAGGAAGACATGGCTTCCAAAAGAGCGCGTGGGCTCTTCTGCAAAAAAAAAAAAAAAAAAAAAAAAAAAAAAAGCAGAAGAGCAGACGCGTTCTCTGGACGCAGTGTAGTTTTTCCAACCCCCATTGTGCAAAGATAGCCTTAGCGAGTTCTACAGTACCCCAAAGAGTTCTCCAGCAAAACAGGAAGTCAAGACTTGATATTTCTAATATACCACAAGCAAGGGAAAACGTCTTTTTATACGTTCTTTATATAGTTAAAAAGAAACAAAAAGCAGCCCCAAATCCGCCCCTCCTCCCCTTTTTTCCAGTTACATGCCAGGTATCCCCTTTATACAGTTTTATTCAGTAAAGCCCTTTATGATAAGGGTAGGGTGGTTTGGGAGTCAGGGGACTGAAAATGGGGAGATTAGGTTTTTCACTCCAAGTCATTAGTTCAAAGCTAGTTAATAATGACTGTAAATTAATTCACTTAGATTTAAAGTAAAAGATTCTGGCCCAAGTTCTAGTCACCCTAACACATCATTAATAACGCATTGAAATCTCCCCTCCCCTGCATCATTGAAGTAGTCATTTCACAAAAACACAGCCCGCTAGACATCTCGGTCACGTCTAGACTACATCCCTTTTTTGTAAAAGGGATGTAAATTAGACGTATCGCAATTGCTAATGAAGCGGGGATTTAAATCTCCCCCGCTTTGTTAGCATAAAAATGGCTGCCGCTTTTTTTCCCGCACGGAGCTTTGTCAGAAAAAAGCGCCAGTCTAGACTCTGATCTTGTGGAAAATAAAGCCTTTTCTGAAAGATCCCTTATCCCTTATTTCATAGAAAGATAAGGGATCTTTCAGAAAAGGCTTTATTTTCCACAAGATCAGCGTCTAGACTGGCGCTTTTTTCCGACAAAGCTCCGTGCGGGAAAAAAAGCAGCAGCCATTTGTATGCTAACGAAGCGGGGGAGATTTAAATCCCCGCTTCATTAGCAATTGCGATACGTCTAATTTACATCCCTTTTACGACAAAGGGATGTAGTCTAGACGTAGCCCTCCATTCCAGCCTTTCACCCTTGTGGGAAGCATATCCTTGGCCTTCTCTAAAACCCTTCCCAAATGAGTGTCTTTGAGAATGTGCCCACAAGTCATTAAATCTAAGTTATTTCAGACTTTGCAGAGGTGATAGTTTGAGAGCCATTACAAAGAAGACCCTGTTAGCTGCCCAGTTTGTGAAGGATACAGCTCCAGACCCTAACTCACTATAGTTGGGACCTGAGAAAGAGGTGGTCCTTCAGGTAGGCCAGACCCAGGCCATTTATGACTATATCAGCGATAACCAACACCTTAAACTCCCCCCAAAGACTATTCTGGAACACCGGTGTTATGGGCTCCTAGCAAAATGCTTCATTCAACAAATGTACTCCTGTGTTTTGCACCAGCCTCAGTCTCTGAATGGTTTCAGGAGTAACCGCATGTAGAGATCATTGCAATAATCTAGAAATAACAGCATAGATAACTGCGGCAAAGTCCACATCCAGGAGGACAGTTCACAGTCTCCTAGACAGACATGATGGTAAAAAATAGTCTGTTAGCTCTTTAGAGGCCCACATTCAGTACTATGAGTTGCTAGTGTTTTTAATCACTGCTACAAAAACCTAAATTGTCTCCCCTTTTATCAGTGGTCAGCTCAGATTGCTAGGACTGCATGATCCTCAAGTGTACTCCCCTCACTCTTATAGATGGCCTCTTTAAGCCCCCTTGGTGGGTTCTCCAGTTTGGGAACACATGCACTGCTTGTGCCAAAGCTGTACCTGTTCTCTTGCTAGAGAATTTTCCTTTCTCATGCCTGCCATTCTGGCAGCTTTCCCCAGCACTGAGGGGGAAAAAAGGCTATTGTAGTCTAGTTCCCAGTTCATTCAAATTCTATATTCCCCTTCAAACACATGCACTTCACAATGGCACACAAAATCCTTGGTTTCTAAGGACAGCCGCAAAGAGAAGACTCATTGTCCCGCTCCTGTGTGAGAGATGAACCACTCCTGTCTTGGGTGGAAGATCTCACGCAGTACATTCACAGACTTAACAAGGTTCTTTTATCTTTAACTACTCAAGCACTTGGAAGCTGGTAGGGTTGCAAGATGGTTTCAACAAAAATACTGGACACACTTGACAGTACATCACAATCTACATTACATCTTATTTAGAAAATACTGGACATTTATATTTTCTCGATTTGTTTCCCGAACAGAAAGCTCAAATACTGGACTGTCTGGTTCAAAACCAGACACCTGGCAACCTTAGAAGCTAGAGTTGTGAATCTTTTCCTTGACCTTGCAGAGGCCAGTGTACAGTCTTGTTCTCTCTCTCCTCCCACTTACCTTTGAGACCTAACACATTCTAAATAAGGCTATTGAATCTCTCCACCTGGGTTGCAGCAACTTGCCCAAAACAATGCACTCAGTGGCTACGTCTAGACTGGCATGATTTTCCGCAAATGCTTTTAACGGAAAAGTTTTTTCCGTTAAAAGCATTTGCGGAAAAGAGCGTCTAGATTGGCATGGACGCTTTTCCGCAAAAGCACTTTTTGCGGAAAAGCGTCCATGCCAATCTAGACGCGGTTTTGCGCAAGAAAGCCCCAATCGCCATTTTCGCCATCGGGGCTTTTTTGCGTAAAACAGTTTTTAGCTGTCTACACTGGTCCTCTTGTGCAAAAACATTTCCGGAAAAGGGCTTTTGCCCGAACGGGAACGTCAAAGCATTTGCGCAAGAAGCACTGATTTCGGACAGTAGAATGTCAGTGTTTTTGCGCAAAATCAAGTGGCCAGTGTAGACAGCTGGCAAGTTTTTGCGCAAAAACGGCCACTTTTGCGGAAAAACTTGCCAGTCTAGACGCAGCCAGTGAGTCTAAATGGGAACCTTAAAAATGGGACTTAGCTCTTGACCAATTATTGACAAAGATAAGGGCTGCCTATCTTGTCAGACTAATGCAAAATAAAATAGACAAGCTTTCAGGAAAGGAACCCTCTTCATTAAGCTCTGGGAAACTGAGTGAGGGACAAGAATTAGGAAGTGTGGAGAAGATATGTAGGAAAGGGTTGTTGGCCCCTCCTGGCTGCTTTTAAACAATGGGTTTTGCTGTACTTCCTTTTAAATCTGTGACAAAATGGAATTGCCTTTGAGGTCAATAGGAGCAGGCCCAGGCCCCAGTGATTGTAAACAGGTGATGCTGAGCTCCAATTGTCATCTATTAACAATGGTACAGCTGCAGGCTGGTGGCTATAAATGCTGTGGGAGCCATAGTAGTTGGTAATTTCTCACTAAGAATGGGCTTTGCTAGAAAATATTTGGTGGCTGTTTGAGTGTTGCCTGCTTTTACAACTGTATGTAACATAGTACTTTCTCTTAGAGATGCAGTACAAAGGAGCTAGAGGGAATCACTATTTCTGGTTTATCAAGTAGTATAATGTGATTTGTGTATCTGTTGTGGGAAGCAGATGACCTATTTAGTAACCCTTTTTGGTGAAGGGGGATACCCTTTATGCTTCATCCTAATCTTATTTATGCAAGGCTTAACATCAAAACATCTCCTATGGGTTGTTCCTGATTTACACAAATGAGGTTAGGGTCAGGATTTATTTTACCAAAATTGAACTAAAGTCTGTTTTTTTTTTTCAATGTGTTTTGTTGGGGGGGGGGGGGGGTGTGGGTGTGGGTGTGGGTGTGTGTTTTGGTAATTGTAGTTGGTTTCTCCTTATGTAGCTTAGTCCAATGAGAGCTATGATCAATCCAAAGTCCTGTATGTGTGAAGTTAGGGCTAGAAATTTGATATTGTTATCTAAAATAATGAATCTTTTAGGAAGACAATAGGGTGGTTACTTTACAATCAGTAACTCCCTTTACTGATTGAAAACAATATGCTGGTGTCAATTGTATTCCACCTGCGTCTTTTTAGCTACAATGAACGACTGGGACAAGAGTGACGAACTTATCCAGAGACTGGATTTTTCCAGCTGTGGTGAAGAGAATGAGATGGAAGAGTACAGTAGTATACAAGAAGAGGATCCCCAGGATTCAAGCCCCCTGAAGAGCAGTGATTTTCAGAGTTGGAGAATTAACAGTTCTCTTACAGTAACCCCAAAGAGAAAAGTAGGCGATGTCTCTCTGACTCAGACTAAAGCATGGGTGAGTCCCACTGTGGACTCTGCTTCATCCTTCAGAGGGAATGCTAGCCCTGCCTGGGAGTGTCCTGGGACTCCACTGCATTATGTCACCTGGAGAAAACTGCAGCTGTGTGACACCCCACACACCCCCAAGGTAAGGAAATGTCTTTACAGCTAATGGTAAATGTATGTATTTTGTATTCTATTAGACAGGTGAGCAGTAGGGGCTACTACTTACTGAGTGAAATGGGCTTGTTTGGCTGTCCCCTTATTGGGTCTCTCCTCTTCCACACTACTGGTTTGTTTCCCGCAAACTCTAGACATAACGGCTGTGTCTACACTGGCACCTTTTTCCGTTAAAAGTATTTCCGGAACAGTTTTCCGTTATAAGTATTTCCGGAAAAAGAGTGTCTACATTGGCAGGATGCTTTTCCGGAAAAGCATCCGTGGCCAATGTAGACGCGCTTTTCCGGAAAAAAACCCCGATTGTCATTTTCGCGATCAGGGCTTTTTTGCGGAAAAGACTACTGTGCTGTCTACACTGGCCCTTTTCTGGAACAGTCTTCCGGAAAAAGGACTTTTGCCCGAGCGGGAGCAGCATAGTTTTTCCGGAAAAGCAGCTGATTTCTTACAGTAAATCGTCACTGCTTTTCCGGAAATTCAAGGGGCCAGTGTAGACAGCTCGCAGCTTATTCCGGAAAAGCGGCTGCTTTTCCGGAATAAGTGGCCCAGTGTAGACACAGCCAACTATTGGCCTCTTAACACTAAGGGGATTCTAAGGCAGCTCTCACTTAAAACAAAGCTTAAGCTCAGTACAAAGGGATGCTCTTTAGAGTAGTTAAAAGTTGCCTCTGCTTAGAATTCTCACCCACAGAGGTAGATGACTTTTTTTCTTAATAGATTTTGAGGATAAAACAGACAATTATTTGTATCTACCTAGTATTTGGAGACAAGCTATTGAACGGAATTGCTTATTCCTAGATCTCAGATCATTCTTTGGACATAAATGGAGCTCTTTATTAGCAAGAGCTGAACAGAAAAAAGGGAGCGTTTCGTAACACATTTTCCATTCAAATCTGAAATGTTTCCAACTGGCTTCTTCTGTACAGCTACTCTGATATTTCCTTCTATGCACAAAACTGTATATCAAAGCTGGGGCTGGGCAGGAACCATTCTGAGGGTAAACTAGCTTTGCATGAGGCCTTAGGGGGTGGAGTTAGGAAAAGAATAAGGCTGAAAAACTAATTTGCCTTCCTCTAGCTCACTGATAACAGCATATTTGTTGCACGCAAGTCAGATGCTTCTTGGAGTGGGTCCCTTTGATCCTTACTGTGTGCTTCATAGAACTTCCTGAACAAGTTTTCTATAGCTCAAATTGATGTGGTATATCAACAAAACAGACAGTGCTGAGCTTATGTCTTGAGTGACTTTTACTGCCTTTTGCCTTGCAAAAATCTCATGGGCTAAATTTAAAGATTTTAGTCTGTCTAGCTCAGTGTTTCTCAACCAGTGGCAGGAGCACCTTCAGGGGGTACTTGAGTGAAGTCTGGGGGGGGGGGGGGAATATGTCAACACAACTGAAATTTGAAGAACTGAATTTTTAAGTTTTACAGTGCTTTATTTTTGTACTTTTTACACCCAAAAATTTTCACTGCCTGCCTGGCTACAATTAAGTTGTTTAAATAAATGTGATGCAGTGGTAGGAAAAAAATTGTCTGAAAACTGTAAGTACTGGAGGTACTCATTATTAGGAAAAAGGGGTACTTTATATTAAAAAAAAAAGTTGAGAAACACTGGTCTAGCTCGTCAAAGAGAAGATTGCAGGTAACTTGACTAGAATGAATCTTCATGGAAAGAAAATGGAGATACTAAAGGGCCCTCTTCTTTAGAAAAGAGGCATAAACCAGAAATAAGATACAAACCCTTTCCAGTGGTTGAGCACCCTTACTGGTAAGTAGCGGAGTTATCCTATGCTATCAAATCTAGACTGGTGATGCCTCTCTGGAAGAAGTATGTTAGCCAAACAATATTGGGCTCATGGAGCATAACTGTGTGTAAATCTAATGGTGGCCTTGAAACTTGAAATTGCCCTGTTCTCACTGGTTCAAGGTGGATGTCTGAGGACTCCATAACCATTGTTTTGTATTGTTGTTAATGTCAAAAGACCATAAATGCTAAGAGCAGTATCAGTTGTTTTAACTCACTTGTCTTCTGGCAGTGCTCAGACAACTAAAAATGATGTCCTTTATGATCTTCCTAACTAAACTGTGATATAGCTATTTGTGGCTTCATAGATCTAGGTCTTGGTTAATGAAATAGAAATAATGGACACAGGATTGTCAGTAGTGGGGAAGAGAAGAGCTTCTTGGACAACTCTAGCTGCATAAATAGCTCTACAGTACCCCTTCTCATGAAATCAGAAAAGAATTATAGGAAATCCAAGCCTTTTCAGAGAAGATGCAGCTAGATAGCAAAACTACCTTTTTGGTGGATCAGGCCTGAGGACAAACTGACAGTGTTACTGTGTGCCCGGAACAAAACAGTTGCTGTTGAAACAGTACCTATAAGACACACTTAACTAACTTTTTTATTTTATTTTTAAATCCCAGAGTCTTTTAACAAAGACTGCTTTTCCTTCAACCATGGGAAGATTCCCCTCCAAAGGTCCCCGGCACTTGAAATTTACTCCTGGTGCTGATCCAGATGATTCTGTCCAGGCTTCGCTGGTCAACATTAACCCATTTACACCAGAATCATATCGACAGATGCTCTTTCCTCCTAGTAGCAAGAGGAAAGCCAGAGGGGAACTGTAAGTGTACTGCTGCTAAACCAAAGAAGGGGAGGGAAGGGAATGGATTTTTTTAAACTAGGCAAAGATGGAAGAACTTTTGGTATATCTTTCTCTTCATGCTCTCACCAGAATGTAATCAGGCATGTGGAGCAAACACTACAGGGAGGTGGGGCTGGTAAAACAGACATGTGGAATAAAGAACCACTCTGGCTTCCTTTCTATGGGGAATAAGAATGTAATATAGCCTGTGCTTAAAATATCTGTATTAAGTACTACAGGTTGAACCTTTGTCTGGTACTCTCTGGTTTGGCAATATCCATGGTCCAGCATGATTTTAGTTAGTCAGATGTCCACTTATCATGGGTATGGCCAAGTTTCTGCATATCCTTGACCCCTACAAAAAGTCAATGCAGATGATATCCGGTTGGGACCTAATCTAGAATACATACCAAAACCTGGTTTTATAGTAAAGTTCTACTTGTTTTCCAAGGTCCCAAACTGCATCTAGATATTCCCTGAGCAGGGTTTTCTATAAACCTATTGGCAAAACCCTAGAGGCAGTTCTTCCCTAGTGCTTCCCCAACTTTCACCTTCGTTACAGCTGCAGAGAAAGTGCAGTGGTGACAGGCGATCAAATTAGCTACTGCCCTGTCTGTGGTGGTTGGAATGTGCAGGCTTGCTAAACTGGAACATGAATTTCCCAGTTCAGGATTGCAGCCTTTTTTGAAATGCACAGTGTACTGATCTTCTTGAAGCACCTATATAAATATTTTACCAGACTTGAGTGTTCTGAAACAGCTCTTTAAATATGTAAGCATGTGAAACCTAACCCTTGTGACTGCTGCAACATGATAGTGTGTGTCCAGGCTCACTTCTACGGCTAAAGATCTCATTTCAGGGAAGATCCCACTCTAAGCCGGGGCAAGGTGGAGCAGGGGCTGCCAGCCACGGTGAGTGTCTTCACATGGTTACCTGGTTCAGAGAAAATTACTCCTCATAGCTGTACTAGTGTTGTACTAATGTATGCTATTGTGTGACTCAGTAACATTTTTTTTTCCTCCTAACATACCCGAGTTTGAATTAGTAAAGAATCTAGGAAGAACTAAATGTGGTACTGTAGTTTACTAAAAGTCACTGGACTGAAAGTAACTTACTTGCATTTGGCCTTATCTGAAACATTGACAGCTAATCCTAGAATCTCACTGGTCCTGGCCAACATGCCATTCTAAAGCCATTGCCTGGTGGCCCTGACATGTGTTTCTTTACTGGAAGAGTAGTAGCTACGGTAAATATGGACAAGCTCTTGCTGTCTCAACATGTCTGGAAAGAGTAATCCTATTGATGAAGTAGGATAGTAAATGTGAATGGAGCCTTTTACATTTCCAAATAATTTATCTGTAGACTTAGAATAAATATTTTCTTCTTAACTTAACACTGGAAGGTGCTAACCATTGAGACTGGTGGTTCTGTTGCAGCAGCTGACATCTCAAAAACCTGAAATAAGGTCGTTCATTCCTAAATGAAGCTTAGGTGTTTAATCTCCCTTTCCTGTTGAAGGAGATGATGGAATCTTGCACTTGCTCATGATGCACACGTGAAAGACTCCTCTTTTTACTATTTTGAATAGTACTTGTATACCATATCAGCCACTCCCAGCATTTCACTGACCTGTCTGAAGACGACTGAACTGTAATACAGTTCTGTCAAACTGTGCTACAGAGCGGCTAACTACAGGCTGGACCTCCCTGGTCTGGCACCCTCGAGACCTGAGGTGTCCCAGACCAGAGTTTGCTGGACCATGGGAGGTTAATGCTCCCCTGCTGGCTGCTCTGCTGGCAGCTCCTCTCCCTGGGAAGCCCAAGACTGGGGTTTCCTGCCTTGATGCTACTCCCCTAAAGCTGGCCTGCCTGAGGCTCCCTACCGGTTGAGCTGGGAGTTCCCTGCGATTCCCCAGCCAGGGCTACCTGGCTGCTGCTAGCCCTGCTTCCTCTAAGGGTTCCTTGGGGTTCCCTGGCTTGAGGCTGCCTGACCACCTCCAGCACTGCTGTTGCAGCCTGGCCCTGCTGCTGGGTCTGGAACTCCCCAGCTGCTGCCCGGACCCACTGCCCAGGTTTCCTGGCCAGGGCTGTTGGCTGCTGTGTCCCGTCTCTTCCCCCAACAGCTGGGGGTTTCCTGGTCAAGGCTACCCAGCCATCCCAGTCCCACTGCCATGGGGTGGGGGGGTTCCCCAGTCCCACTGCCAAGGGCTTTCTGGCTGCTTGCCCCCACTGGCACTAGGGGGGGTTCCCTGACTGGGGCGGAGGCTCCCCAATGCTGCCTGGCTCGGATGCTGGGGTTCCCCTGCCTAGCCTCTTCTGACCCAACTAGGACTCTGCAGAGCCTGTGTTCTCCTGGCTGGCTTCTGCTTTTGGGGCTCTTTGTTCCAGCAACATCTGGGGCCTTACCAGACCTCAGATGTTGCCAGACCAGAGGCCCAGATTTGGGAGGTTCAGCCTGTAGAAGTGAGTTGGTGGCAGAGCTGACCAAGTCCAGACCCCATTCATTTCTAAACTCTTCCCTTATCATTTATCAAGTATAAACATGCACTGTGCCAGTATTGTATGCTAGATTCCAGTAAAGCATTCTGCATGTAGGCAAAGAGCAGACATAGCTATAACAGGAGAACTGTGCTCTGTACCATCTAGTAAAACCATCCCCAGGGAGCAAAATAAGCACGTTTTACTTGTATAAGTGCTTCTTGCTAAGGCCTTCTGCTAGGACAGCTATATTAGTTGGAGTGTACTGGCAGAAGTCTACAGTGAAGACTTAGAGAATCACATTTAGATGCAAACTTTATACCAACTGAATCTACTGACGTCACTGGAGCGTAACTTGTTTCCACCAACCCAGACTGACCCTCATTCTGTTAATATTTTCTGGTCTAGTCTTGACCAAAGGCTTGTCACTACTTCAGCTGAATTAGTCTTGGATTTACTCAATATTCTTCCTTTTATTTATTGCAACAGTCTTCCGTTGTTCTTCCCTATGTAACAACTAACCAAACAATTGAGCTGCTTTTAAATTTCAAACAAAGCCAGAATCATTTAAGGGAGGGTTAAAGGAAAAACTCAATATCTCCATTTAAATAGGATAGAAACCTCTATTCCTTTACCTTAGAGTCTCGTACTACTTCAGACAATGAGTGAATACAGTTACAGGAATATTCATAAAAGCGTAGTCCTGTGGCACCTCAGACTAACAAAGGTATAGGATCATGAGCTTTTGTAGGTAAAACCCACTTCATCAGATGAGTGTTACCCACAAAAGCTCACGATCCTATACTTTTGTTAGTCTCTAAGGTGCCATAGAACTACTCATTGCTTAAGTTGAACTAACACAGCTACCCCTCTGAGGTATATTCAGAGGCTAGCTTTGGCTGCATTGTGCTAAGTAATGGAGAGGTGGTGCTCCCTACCTGTGAAGGTCAGTAATGCAGCTTATTTTTTTTTTTACTTGGATTATGAAATCTGTCTTGCAAAGCAGAACAAATACAGCAATATGCTAAATACTGTGTTTACCACAGTAACCCTTGATGGCTCCACGTATAATTATAGGCTACTATACTTGTTAACTTACCACTTAGCAATTATTGTTTCAACACCAGTCAGACAATACTACTTGTTTAGGGTGAGTAACACAGTTTGGCCTACTGTTAAGTGTGAGCATGTACACCAATTCAGGCGCCAGGTTTGTTTTCAAGACTTTTTTTTTTAAATTATTATAGGCCTTTGGAGCCTTTTGCTTTTAAAGTTTGTAATGAGTTGGGTACCTATGATTTTTTTTTTTTTATGCTGAAGTGCATGGGGGCGGGCACATCTCTGCAGAACCTCTTCCGCAAACATCTGAGGCAATCAGTCATTGCATATGTGTAATGTGAGTCTCCTTTTAGGGAGAGGGAAAAAATATAGACTACTTCTACTCTTTATTTCATGTCCCAGTTTCTCTGGTCCCCCACTATCTTGGCTATCACGTTCACTGTCTTGTATCTTTCCTTTCTCCCTTGGATATTCATTGTTGGCAGATACCTTCTGTTTTCTACCTTCCTCTTGTATGTTGACCACTGATATGCAGGTTGACTGTTTTCCAGTTGATCTCCTAGGCTCTTATTTGTGTGAAGAACAGCCTGGGCAGATGTATTCTCTGCCAACTTGGACAGCGAGCATTGACTGAATCACTTGTCATAGACTTGCTTCAACAAATACTGCAAAGACTATTGAAAGCATATTGATCAGTTTGAACTGCTGCAGTATTGCCCTTACCATAGGCAAATATAGAAAAACAATGAAGAAGTAATTTGTACATAGCTTGTGTGCATGCTAGCCAAGTTACCAAAATGGTCTCCTAAATTTAAAACCTGCATTAGTTTTCTGACTTAAACCAGAACAGGACATGTTGAACCCCTCTCTAAATGTTTAAAACTCTGCAGACTGGTAGACCCTACCCACTTACCCCAGTGCTTCTGAATTTGCTTTGTCCAGTTAATTGATATGTCCTGACTGGCCCTCTAGTGGTCTTCCATCTAGAAGTTCCTTCTCCAGAGGGACACGCTAACAGGGTGGAAGGATACCTGTACCACTGAACAGTCAAATATCTGTAACTGATTCCTGTGTGACTCTGCTATAATGAATGGTTGAAGTCTAATACCATTATCCTCTTCTGCTGCTCAACATTCAGGATGGTTATTTTGGCTGTAGTCATGGCTACTTCAGCTTTAGGTAGGCCAAGAGGTCTAGGCCATGGGACCAGTTAGCTAGACCACCATCCTCCATTCCTGATGTGTATTAACTAATTGCTATGCCAGGGAGTCACAGTGGAGAGGGAATTCTTAGCTACTTTCTGCTTGGCCTGTCAGGTCATCATGAATGGCCATGGAACCTTAAACAAATGATGGAAGGAGGCCATTAGCGATACTGGCAGGAGCGCTGTCTCTGAATGGTTGAGAGTACACAAAGTAGGGGGGCTGGAGGGAGATTGTATATGTTTTGCAGGACCCACTAGGCACCTTGGTGCCCAATGTGTCTCATTTTTCTTTCTCATGTTGTTTTGCTTTGTCTAATCCTCTAGAGATTTCTTTTGAGAGAGAGCAACATGGTTTCCCGCTACAAGAAGGAATTCCTGGAGTTAGAAAAAATTGGGGTAGGGGAATTTGGTTCTGTCTACAAGTGCATCAAACGCCTAGATGGATGTGTGTATGCTATCAAGCGCTCGAAGAGGCCTCTGGCAGGATCCTCAGATGAGTGAGTGTACAATCTGGAAACTACTGTGGTAAAAAAGCATGGCCAGTTGGGGTGTTAATGGAATGCTAGCCCTATCTTTGAGAGGGAGAAGGAGGGAATAGTGTAGGAATACATGTCTCAGGGTCTTAGATGCATATCTTTGGAAACTTATAATTATCAGTCCCCAGAATAAGCACTGGAAGGAGGAATACATTAAAACAGTGGGGTGTTCATATTCATAGCTCATAGTTCATACGGCCTCTTTACATTTCTGACTTACCACCTTTATGGATTTCATGAAAACATAATGGTAATATTGGGTGGGACCAATGGTTTCTCCAGCCCAGTATCTTGTCCAGCATGTCGTTAATCTGTCTGATAACGTTGGCTAGAGACAGACTTAAATTTGCCCTTTCCTGTTCAATTCCTCTTATCAAGTGATCAGTCCTGTCAACCAGTCCCAGTTTCTGGCAGTCAGAAATTTAGAGATCATAACCAGAAGATTGTGTACCTGACCATCTTGTCTGATAGCCATTGAATGACTTATTGTCCATGAAGTTACCTAATTTGTTAAACTTGCCAGGGGATGCTGTGACTGAGTTCCACAGGCTGACTGCATAATATGTCAAGTAATTCTTAGTTTTAAATCCTGAGGCCTATTTAATTTCATTGGGTGACCCTTACCTCAGAACCCTCAGTTGTGTATTTCTAAGCTGAATGGTCCAGTCTAGTTAATCTCCCTTCCTATGGAAATGGTTTCATATCCCTAATAACTTTTCACAATACCAATATCCTTGTGTGAGAAGGAAGGGTAACCAGCACAGTTTGCAGTATTCAAAGTATGGGCATACTATTGGATTTATATAGTGGCATTTGTTATCGCTTTCCTAGTGGTCACTAATGTTCTGTTAGCTTCTTTGGCTGCTGCTGCACATAGAACAGTTTCAGATAACTATCCACAATGACCCAAAGATCTCTCTTCAGTGGTACCAGCCAATTTAGACCCTACTTTGTGTATTTGGGATGGTCTTCCTATGTGCCTGACTCTTTGCATTTATTGGTCCTGAATGTCATCTGCCACTTTGTTACCCAGTCACCTAGTTTTGTGTGATCCCATTAACTTTTCACAATTAGCTTTGGATTGGATATAAATAACTTTGAATGCTATATTGTCGCCACCCTTTGCCACCTCACTGTTGACCCCTTCTCCAGAACATTTATGAATGTTGATCGGCACTAATCCAGTACAGATCCTTGAGGGACCCCACTATTTACTCCTATCCACTGTGAAAACTGTCTGTTCATTCCTATCTGTTACATAGTTCCTGATCAAGAGTATCTTCCCTCCTTACCCCAGGACTAGGATTTCAGAAAAATCTAAGTACACTGTATCAATGGGATTTCCATTGCCCACATGTCTGAGACATTCTTCTCCCCCCTCAAAAAAAACCCCTAATAAATCAAGACAGGATTGCCATCAACAAAACAAGTGCTGACTCTTCCTCAACATATTGTGTTAATCTATATGTCTGATAATTCTGTTCTTTGCTGTAGTTTTAAACCACTCTGCCTGGTGCTGAAGTCAGGCTAGCAGTCCTCTACTTGCCAGGATCGACACTAGAACCTCCTTTACAAATTAGGATTACATTAGCGATCTACCACTTAACTAACTGGGTAGCCTCTAATCCCATGCAACCATCTGGCAAACCCCACGGTATCTGTTGCAAGTACTACTTTGTGAAACAGCATGTGAATTAGATACACTCTGAAGAGCTGGGCCTCTTGCTCATGTTGTGCTGGCTAAAAGGTGCTTCCTATGTAGTTCTGGCAATGACACTCTTCCTTAATTATTAGCGATTGTTGAAACACAAGGCATGTCTTGGCTCCTGCTATAGAAGGGAGTAACTTCACAAGAATGTGCCCAAGTCCTGTACTTGCAGCTTTAGGTGCAGGCAGGTGGAGTGGTACCAGTCTTATCACTGCATGATAGAATAGTCAGCTAAGGTAACAAATATCAGATGCTTCATCCTGTGGACATGGCCCTGTTGTGCTGAAGCTCCCCAAGCAGAACCTTGAAGTTACTGCGAGTTTTTTGGCTTTGCTGTCTACCTGCCAGCCTTGCTCTAGCTCTGATATGCCCTGCCAATGCTCCATTAGTGGCTGCTGTGGCTTTGGTTAGTACAGATTACTTCCACCTGATCTTAACTGCTGCATATTAGTCTGAAAATGCCCCTTCCTAAGGACAGAATGGGACTATGAGCTGATTGAATGGCATTAATAGGCTAAACATGTCTTTTCAGCATAAATGTACATCTTTCCCTTCCTGGCCTGACTGGGGAGTTGAGATCTGGTTCTGAATTAGGGCTTCAGTGCCCACCCAGAAACTCCATTTCTAGAGGATGACCAGTGTTCCTTCTGTTTCTGTCTCTAGGCAAATGGCCTTGCGGGAAGTCTATGCCCATGCAGTGCTTGGACACCATCCCCATGTTGTGCGCTACTACTCTGCATGGGCAGAGGATGATCACATGATCATTCAGAATGAACATTGCAATGGTAAGAACCTATGGAGAGCTCCATCGTGCAATGGATATCAACTTGAGTTGGGTTTTATGTACGTTTATAAACTATAGCATTTAAGTTTAACCTTAATGTTTTGTCTTGAGCCGGGATGGTAACAGCTAGCTGATGTGATGGGGAACTCGACATCGACAATGGGTAAAGAGACAACTTTTAAATATAAACTTTAAATGCAGGGTGGGATAACATGGGTGAACTTTGGGTATGTGCTCATTGCTAGGAATCTTTGTAAAGTTTCTCCTCCCTGCTATGGTACAGCCAACCTGGGGGAATGCAGTCCTGATGCAATTATGGTTTGCAAGTCCACCACCAAGTCTTTGTCACTGGAATAACAGCAGTTCAAAAGGAGCTAATCTGGTAAACAAGTGGAACGTACATGGAAGGCAAATTCTCCTCTTCTGATTTAGCTGTGTGAATAGTGCAGTGCCTCAGAGGCAAAACCCTGAGGGGGAAGAACGCCCAACCAGCCTGCTCCTGACCTCATTCCATTAGTCATGTGTTAGTAGCAAGCAGGGTTCCCTGTAAGCTAACCTACTTAAGTGGCCACCCAGGAGAGATTGAAAAGCTGCTCAGCTGATTAGCGGGTGCCCAAAGCCAGCAGCATGTCTTGGTGCACCTCGCACAATTTATTCTGCACAAGGATGGAGAAAATTAGAGGAACATTGGTGGCAAGTCTGTACCTGAACACTGAGGAGCAGTATTACAAACAACTGGTTCAGTTCCATTTAATAGCACGTGAGGTCTGGGATTGCAGTCTTTTTCTGTTGGTGTCATGAGTTTAAAATTAGGTTCCAGTAACAAATGACTCTTGATAGCACAACTTTCATCATTTACTAAGATACCCATGACCAGAGTCTGATGTGTGCAGCACATTAAGGATTAAAGATTAGGTAAAATATTGCAGAGAATGCTATGATTGGTGCACTGACTGTATCTAGGGTCAAGTCGACACTAGACCTAGAAGGTCGGCTTAAGGTACGTAACTCCAGCCACATAAGACGTGTCTGAAGTCGGCTTATCTTAAGCCGAGTGTGATGCAGTCTTCACAGCACAGACTCTGGTGTGGGAAATGAAGACATGGCCTAAATGGAAAGCAATAAAGCAGCTCTGTTTTATTAGTCTTGCCTCCTACACACTGTAGAAGTCTGACTTTAAAACAGCCTTCCTTTCTCCCTGACCTGCCTCTCTTAATAGTCAGTCATAGGTCCCTTCCTGCCAAATAGCAAGTAGTCTAAAGAGCTGGAGAAACCACCTCCTATGCAGTGTCATGCCAGCTTGGTGGTACAGTGGTAAAGTCTCTTTACTGGACTCTGGCTATTCTGACCAAGGTTTGTTACCCCTAATGTGGTACTTGACATTAATAGGTGTTGGCGTCGATCTGAAAAGGAGTTCAAGCATCTCACTTCACTAGGGAAAACATACTTGCATTGAAATTTTGAGTATTTCCCTTAGGTGGGAGCCTTCAAGATGTGCTGTTGGAAAATGCTAAAACTGGGCACTATTTCCAAGAAGCAGAGCTAAAGGAGATCCTTCTGCAAGTCTCCATGGGGCTGAAGTACATACACAGCTCTGGCCTGGTGCACATGGACATCAAACCCAGTAAGTACATCTTTTCTCTTCTTGTCTGGTACCTCTCTCCTCATGCTGCTTGTAATGTGTGGTGATGGACTGGATGGTAACTTTCCTTTGAGCTGCAGATCTAGGCTCCATGAGGAGTGGGAAGAAAGTTGTACTCCTTAGAGAATTCTACTGATCATTCTGAGTCTGGACCTGGATCACTGCTGTGCTCTGTGTTGCTGTTAGAACTGTACTTGAATGCTCTGACATGCCCTCTTCCTGTTTCATGTGCATGGTATGGAAAGAAGCAACTGCTATACTATTGCATTTCTCTAAAAAGCCCCACTATAGGATGGTGTTTTTTTTGTTTTTTTGTTTGTTTTTATTTTAGTGGGAATCGGCAAAATGTAATGTAAGATCACTGGATTCCACAAACCATGCTTTCTCCAGCAACAAATGCCTGTAGTAAAGTAAAAGAAAATGCTGTTATACCTTTCTTTGCAGACCACAGAGCCACATACTTACAGTAACTCTTCCTAGGGAAGGAACTCCTATATACAGTTAGGTGTTAGTGGAAACTCAAATAAGCATGGAAAAGACACTTATAGGTAGTTTCCTCTCTGTGCTATCAATGCAAAGCTCTAAATTCACTAACTCTCTATTTAATTTATTTAAATATTTTTACCTCGCCTTTCTATTTAAATAGTCAAGGCGGCATTATTGTGCAATACTCTGATCTTGTAGTGTATACAAATCAAAATGGAACCAATATTAAAATGACCAGTTGAATTTCATAGCTCTGTACAAAGTTGTACAGTTGGCTGTCAAACAATGACTTTAACATCCGGAGAGAACAGGGAAAACATATTTCAGAGATAGTTGTTAGTCTGTCTGAAGCTCCACCAGATTTTCTTTTTTTCTAAAAGACTAAAATTTATTAGGGTATTGGTGCATAAGCTTTTGTGAGCTACAACTCACTTCCTCAGATGCTAAAAAGGAAAAAAGATAGAGTTGGGAGTGTGACGGGATGTAGGAAAGTGCTACTCCAAGTGACAGCTAACTTAATTCAGCCAGCAAAAGTTGTCTGTTTGCACATATTGATCTGACTTGTTTCAGAAATGTGTGTGAACAGTGTAAACTGAGATGGTAACACTCTACTGGCCTGTGTCCAATATACAAACTTTAAGCATCTGTAACTTGTGTGTAAGATGGCTGTAAAAACTGTGGGTTGCCATCATCCTGCAGTTTTTACTTGGGTAAACAGTCTGTTTGCTTTCCTAAGGGCTATAGGATTGGATTGTTGGCTAGGGATTTTGTCTACAGGGTCCTGTCTGGCAACTGTCCCATAAGTTAGAGGTGTGAGGGAATTCTGCCTAATCCAATAAGTGCAACAATTCTCATTGGGGAAAACTAACTTGCCAATTACAACTCAAACTGAACATTGTTCCAGACTAAAACAACCCACAACTGGACAGAGGGAGGGAAAATCAGACTAAATGAGAACTCTTAAATTCTAAAGAAATTAAATGTATTGTGGGGCTTGTCTTCTGCTGAGGTCCTGCAGCTTCATTGGCTACTAGAAATTCAGGTCACTGATACCCATCACAGTAGTAACTCCTCAGTGCCTTAACTAGAGATTTGCTTCTAGTTATGAGATGTTCACGGTCAGATTTTTTTTGCTATTGTCCTGAAAAATGTAATTGTGAAACCACCTTCTCCTTTGCAGTTGGATATCATGGTCCAGGAGGTTTCTTCTCTTCTGTGTTTTCAGAGTTAGAAAGAAGGAAGGGAGAAGTGTTAAGTTTCAGATTGGTGACCAAGTGGGTCACCAAAAAAGAGGGAGGACTTGTTGCTCAATAGAGTACTCCTGTTCAAGTGCCTTGAATACTGTGGTGGTGATAATGAGGCTGTAGAAAGTCTACCTTGAGGATCCAGATAAAGTATATGGAAATTGGTATTCTATTGGAGTATTTCCTAGTAAAGTGAAAGATGAATACAAGGGGGTGTATAGGTTTAAGATTATATACTTGAAGCAGTAATGCAGGGAGTAGCAGCCACATAAGTTTCCCTCCAATTCAAAGTAGCATAATGTCAGGAGTCATGCTACCCCTCAGGCTTACAACCTATTCATCATCAGGGTTAGCCACCCGTGTACCTTTCCCTTACTCGTGTTCCCCGTGCCCCAGTCCCGCTTTATGGCTAAGTTTGTGGCTCCGCTGGTAGCGCACTTAGTCTCAACCTCGTCGATGAGGTGCCTCTTGCTGTGAGGTGGGAAGGGGACTAGGGCCCACCCCCACTCCGGGTCCCGACCCACGACCCTTAAAGGCAGCGGCCCCCTAGTGTCGCCTGGTTGGTGGGGTGTTCCCTGAAACTCACCAACCCTTGGGGATTTTGTTCCCCGTCCTCGGTCACTTCCTCCTGGTCTTCCATGTCGGTTCTGGCTCTCACCCCGCCTTGCCCTGGTTCTTCCAGCGTTCTCCCCGGGGGTTCGCCTCCCCTTGCTTTCCTGTTCCGGGTATCTTTTGAAAGGCCTGCTCCTCCTGGCCCTGCCTCCCTGGGGTGAGGGGTAATGACCTCAGCCGTGGGGAAGCCCCGTCGGAGATGTCCCGGCCCCCGGCTGCTCCAGTACGTTCCGGGCATACGCGCCAAGGCGCAGCCTGTACCTGGCACTGTGCCCCGAGCCCAGCTCCTTCCGCTGCCGCAACTGGAGCTATGTCCTCCTTGTCGGAGGCTTCCCCACCCTTGGCTGGCTGGAGAGTGCGGGGTGCCGCGTGCTTCTCCGCACAGGACGCGCCCTGTCACACACATCTACTTCAAGAATTCGGATTTGTAGACCATTAGAATACCTGCAAGAGCATGTCATTATGAATGGTCAAATGTTCAACTAATTACATGATTCTGTCTTGTAGGTAACATTTTCATCTGTCACAAGCTGGTGACTGATGGCTCCGCTGCTCAGGAAGAGAGCGACAGTGAAGATGATGGCTTCTCTTCTAATGTGGCGTATAAAATCGGTGAGTTTAATCAGACTCATGACTGTTTAGCGACTTCAGATGTAACTTGCTCTTAAATACTCAGTATCTGTATAACTATAGGAATGTCTCTCAGTAAGACCTGCAAAACCCAGTCATGGAGGCATAAAGCAGAGAGAGATGCTTGATGAAATGTTTCAGCCTTCCTAGATCTGAGGGAAGTGGTAAATACAGCAAAGTTATTCACTTTGGATTAAAATCCATACTTTTGGATACCTCTCTGAGCCTACCTGCTCTTATGGCTTCTCAGAGCTCCTATAAGGTGTATGCCTAGTAGGATGTCTCCAAGGAAAGCAAATCTGTGGGCTGACTGTTGGATTTCTAGTTGGTATCTCCTTCCTGGTAGGTGACCTTGGCCATGTAACATCGATAACTAATCCCCAAGTGGAGGAGGGAGACAGTCGCTTTCTGGCCAATGAGATTCTGCAAGAGGTACAGCTGATTTTATTCGGGGGAGGAGGGTAGGAGTATGTGTGGAATGGATCTCATTTATTACTTTCTGCTTATGTATTTCCTTCTTGGTCCTCTCCTTTCCAGAGTTCAATATGGTTGAACCCCGAGCCAAGAACATAAGACTGGCCATGCTAGATCAGACCAAAGATCTATCTTCCGACAGTGGCCAAGACCAGGTTTCCCAGAGGGAATGAACAGAACCAGTAATCAGCAAGTGACCTGTCACCCATTGCCAACTTCTGGCAAATGGGAGGCATCCTTGCCCATCCTGGCTAATAGCCATTGAACTCCCTTTTTTTCTGTAAAACACAATCCTATAGTGATTGTGTAAATATTTAAATATACATCCCAGCACGTTACATCTCTGTCCATGAGATGGAAAGGAAAATTTCATCTAAATGCAAAAGGGGGTAGAAACCTGACTATTGAATTGATGCAGTTATAACTCCTACAGCATAGTAAGGTTGCTAACCCAAGGACAAATATTTGTACAACAGGCAAGGAAGCGAAATCATATGTATGTGGGGGTCTTCTCCAACCTAAAACCCCTTTCTTAGACTAGCTTTAGCTTTGTCACTTTGAAAGGATGGTGGCCTTTATTTTGGTTTATGCCAAAGGCAAAAGTTAGTGGCTGTGGACTATATGTGGCTCAAATACACTTTTACCAAAAGAGACTTCCCTTGTGGAATTTTTAGTGTCCGATGTAAGGTTGGAATGTGATGGCTTGAATTCAAATAGATGGATAGGCTAGGTAGTCTAATAGTAGCCCAACTTGCCACCATTTTTTTTAAAGGTCAGTGGCACAGAGTAGCTAGTTCAGAGTCCTCCTGCCATCTTGCTATTTCTCTCAATGTGGGATAGGAAATCCTCAGGATTGGGAAGATACTCCCAGCTGTGCACAGCCATTAAAAATTCCACAGTAGAAGTGGACCATATTTTGTCCCTTGAGTCAAAACAGCAAAGAATGAGTGGGATGGTGAAGGTAGTGCCAGGTAACTACTTTTCTAGAAGGATCTCTGAGCCTGTACTCTTATCTTAATGAAGGACTATATTGCTACACTGAACAGTGGGGGAAAAACGTGCATGTAACTGGTTCTCTTCACAGAAATACTGCTACCTGCCAAAGGCAGACATCTTTGCCCTGGCATTAACAATTGCTCTAGCAGCAGGGTCAGAACCACTACCTCGCAATGATGTTATGTGGCACCACATCCGCAAGGGCAACCTTCCGCCAATCCCCCAGCAGCTCACACCTGGCTTCCATGGACTCCTTAAGGTGAGGCTCTTCAGGGTGCAATCCAGAGGGGAAAGGGATAGCTCTGGCACTTTATTATAAAACTATAAACTTTGATTCCTTCCCCCCTGCTGCTTCTAGCTCATGATTCACCCTGACCCAGTTGCAAGACCATCTGCCACAGCTCTTACTAAACACCCAATTCTTCGGCCCTCTCTTGGAAGAGCTGCACAACTCCAGAAGCAGCTAAATGTGGAGAAATTTAAGACGGCCATGCTGGAAAGGTAGGGTGTGATTGGGTGTAAAGGAGAGACATTTTCAGACAGTACTACATTGAGCTGACTCTCAGCATGCCAATTGCTCATGCACATTTGGCTTGAGGTGGCAGGTAAAGCCCTGCAAATCTGGGGGTCTGTAGGGAACTTAGTTCCCATGCATGTAGCTACAGGGAGGGTATCTCCTCCCTAACTATACCTATGGCTCAGTGCCCCTCCCTGCACTCGCAAACAGATGCAAAGTTTGTGGGGGGGGGGGCAGTCATGTTTCACTTCCTTTCTGTGAGTTCCAGTGGACTAAGCGTATTGCTAAAACTAGAAGCACTATGGATTCTTTCAATTCTGTAGCTGTACTGCAATGCTACCATCTAGGATTGTTTCCTAGGTAAACTGGGAGATGGTGCCTGTTTAGCTTTGAAAAGCACCAACTTAGCTCTGTAGCTGCTGAGGAATGAGTATAGGGAGATCTCACTACTTTCTGTTTTTCTCAGGGAACTGAGAGCAGCCCGTCTTGCGCAGACTTTTAGGAAGGACCAGCCCTTGGGATGTGCTAGATTAGAGTCTGAAACCTCTTCCAAACTGAACCGCAGCAAGCGCCTGGTAGGAGGGAAGAATTCTCGCTCATTCAGCTTTACATGGGGTGGCTACTGAAAATCCCATCACCCAGACTGTTGAGCTGACAAGTGTCCCTGTGGAAGCAGAAGACCTCTGCAGACCAAAGTGCCATGCTAAAACTCCCCGGAATAGATCTTGCCTGCTCCATCATTCATACAGCTTAATGCTACCATGACTGGAAGTAACTAGTGTACAAATATGAGACCTTCTCCACCCATCTAAATGACAATGTCTTGAGTCTTAAGTGGCTTAAACCAGTTTTTGATGCAATGGCTGGCTGATCTAGATGTTTGTTTTGGTTGTATTCTAGACAAGGAATAGATTGATTCCCTTCTACTTATCTCATGCAGCTAAACTAGGGGACAGACATTTCTATGGCCTTGATATTCTGGCAGTGCTTGTACATCAGAAAGGGGCATTAGCAGGTGCAAAGAGGAGAGTGTGTCCATAGCTCAGGACACTTACTCCCACTTAACTCCCTTTGCTCCACCAGGAGTTAAGCATGATACAGCCCAGTCAAGTTGGGATTTGAGCTTTAAGGAAGTAAGCTTGTTAAGACAGCAATTTTGAGATTCTTTGGATCAATGTGAAATGAACAAAGTGATATTGCACTATGGGAAGAATGCACAAGGTAACAGTGTCTTTACTTTCAAATGACTCTCCTGCAGAATCTAAGGGAATGTTTTCCTTTCTAGAAAGCTTCATTTTGGCTTCTGCAGGCCACCTTCTGAAGCCTTATCTCTGGATATGTGACCTTTTTGCCCAGTATTGAACTCATAGGACACAACCTCTTTTTAACATGATGGCAGTGGATGGGTCTATTTCCTCTGTCACTTGTGCAGAGTTAGATGGAACAGTTGCTTGTCTGCAAGATTGATCTTTCAACAATCCAGAGGGGATGGTAGAAGTGATAATTTAGAATCCTTCAGTTTGGGGATTGCCTATATAAAATGTTAAAATTAAAACTCAAAATAAATCCTGTCCCCTGTAAAATAACTTAATGATATTGTTTCTTCTCTGATATCTTCTTGCCCAAATCCCTCGCAAGTAGAGTATGACTGGGGCAGTATTTCTGGAAAAAGATTCTAAGCCCTTGACTATTTTGATGACATGGTTTTTGTTTCTTATTTAATTTATTTAATTTCACTTCCAGCTGCAGGACAGCATCAGATTTTAAGCTGTGGAGTACTTTCCCTTTATTTTTAAAGTGGAACATGCAAATAAAGATTTTACCATTCTTTTTATCCAAGGCAACTGTGTGTGGGATTTTGTTTAAGATGGGAAGTGATCTTAAAGACCAGAACTGAGCAAAGTAGGGTTTTTTGTTTGTTTCTTTGTCAAGTCCAAATGTATGTGTAAGATGCTAGATGATGATGTCTTCGCTCTAGGCCATCAGCTCAGTTCTGGCCAATGAGTTGGCTACTGCCCATCATTGGGTGGTACAAGGAGCAGAGGAATGGGGGAGGAAGAAAAGGCTGGCTTGTTTCCATGTGCAAGTGGACTGGTGCCGTCTATGATAGGGACAGAACCAGCACCTCTGTCAGTCACCTCAAAGTAGGAGTAAAGTATGAATGCGACCTGGAAATGTTGAACTACTTCCAGCCCATGACTATCTTGTAGGACAGTAGCCATAAAAGCTTTCATGAACTGGACTGAACTCAGTGCTTTGTAAAGGAAAACACTTACATTTGGAGTCTATTAACTTTATTTAACTAACAGTTCCAGGCAGGGGTGCTGGCTTCCTCCAGGCCCCAGTGGTGCTTATCCCTCTGCTCTGGCTGCACCAACCTCTTTCTCCAAATCCTGCCCCAAGTATTTTAAAGTTTGCCTACCAACCACCACCTCCGGCATACCATGCAGTAGCTGATTGCAGTGGATGGGAGATGCTGGGATGCAGGGGGGAGAGCTGATTAGCAGGGCTGCTGGTAGACAGGAAGTGCTTAGGATGGAGCAGCTAGTTGCCAGTGTGTGCTAAACACCAACTCTTTCCCCTGTGGGTGCTACAGCCCTGGATCGCTCCCAGTCAGTGCCTATGGTACTGGACCCAAAGAGCCCATTATCTGTTAAATTTATACCAGTTTAGGTGAGGAAGAGAGACTGAGCATTACTGTTTCCAAGGAAGCTGTCCCTTAACTTTTAGGAAAAAATTCATGGCAGGAGACTGAGTACATTATGCCTTAAACTGATTTGTTTCCACTTTTGGGGGAGGGAGGGGGGAGAAGAGCAACATGGTATTGTACTTGGCCGATCCTTCATTTGCACTTGATAGAGTTGATATTACAACAATGCTAGGAAACAATGCAGCATTAAAGTGATCTTAAGTGATTATTTTGGGACATAAACAGGCTGGAGTGAAATCATATAACTTGGCAGAAAGCTGCTTTATCTAAAATGCAAGAAACTAGAAAATAAACTGTCAAAACAATTTCTCAGATTCACCAGCTCCTAGCAACTAGCCTATCATGACATGCTGTCCCTTCTTTTCTTTCTCTTTCATGAGTGAACAGGACACTTGGCCTGCATCTGTCACTTTGTTCAGCAGTACCTTTGATTTTTTTTTTGTAGGAGAAAGGCCCTAGACAACAGTTGCCATGACACAGTGTCAGCCATAGTCTAGGTCCAACCACCTAATAACAGTTACACTTGCTGCCAGTGGCCTCTGCAATGGTCATGTGCCCAGGGCTGGATTATCCAATAGGCAGACTAAGCACCAGCAAAGCAGGGGCACCAAAAAAAAAAAATTTTTTACAGTATAGTATTTTTATTTGAATTACATATGGGGGGCACTATAATCTTTTCAGGCCTCTAAAGATCTTAATGCGGCCCTGCGTGTACCCTTGTCCCATCACCTGCGTTCTTGAGTAACAGAGGGGAAGATTGAGGCATATGCACATTGTTCAGCTAAATTTTAAGAACATTCCCACATAGCCGTGGCTATTTTAATTGTTTACCAATTTACATAGTAGTTACAATGGGGCAATGCAGGTGGGGTAGAATGCTGATCTCACACGATGCACAGAGGACAGACAACATTCTGTGCCCACAAAAGCTCACAATACTATCTACATGTTTTGTTAATCTTTAAAGTGCTTCCATACTATTTGTTTTTAAAGTTTATCCTGTACAGTCTAACTCAGTTACCCCCTGCAGAGTTAAAGTTATTTTTATAACGCTTACACAATATGTCAACCTCCCTCCCTTGTTAACACCACTATCACAAAGCATCTTCAAGCTACTACTAGTAAATAGTCAAGCAGCAGTGCCTTGTCAATTCCAATCCTCCCTAAAAACTTTGTCCCATGAGGTGGGGCGGTATGGCCTTAGGCAACAACCTTCCACAGTCATAAAAGTATTTCCCCCAGTAGTGCTCATTCTTCCTACAGAGGGGGTGTCAGGTATGGGTTTTTTGACCAAAACGCCCTCTCAAAGAGACACTGGCACAGGCCCGCACCGAGCCATTCTGGTGCCCCAGGCAGACAGGTTAATTGCACCCCAGGTTGGGGGAGGGCACATCCGTGACCCCACACCAGCATGTGGGGGAGGGTGCCTGCGCATGACAGAGGCTGCACGGAGCTGGTGGCAGCAGGATGCATGTGCCCAGCCTGACTACCGCCCTGGCATGCAGCCTAGGGCAGGCCAAGCTTGGCGGTGCAGGGCCTCGTGACCGGGGGGGGGGGGGGGGAAGAACACTGTGGGCTGGGGCTGTGGGGGTTAATGCAGCCCCTACCCTGGGTGGCTGCTGCAGGGTGGCCACTGGGAGCTGCTGCAGCCTGCGATCTGGGAGCCAGGTGAGTGGTGCCTGATGGCAGCTATAAAGCGTGCCCCCCCAATAGGTTGGCTCACCAGGTAGCTGCCTGGCTAGTGCATGCCTTAATCCGGCCCTGCACAGGCTCACTCAATGCCACGGACCTGGCCATTAAATATAGTTAGCTGCCCACAGCAGGGCAGGTAGGGTGCTTACCTAGCTTGGCCGGGTTCTAGGAAGCTGCTGGCATCTCCCTCTGGCTGCCAGGGGCAGCCATGGGGGCTCCATGCACTGCCTCAGCCTTGCCTCTGCAGCTTCCAGTGGTTGCAACGGGTGTCAAAGGGAGCTGGGTGAGTGGTGCCTCGAGGCAGGGGCAGAGCGGGATCCACTTGGCCAACTGCTGCCTAGGACCTTGAGGTAAGTGCTAGCTGGAGCCTGCACCCCAAGCCCTTCATCCCGCCCCTGCACCCAGCTATGGGCCCCTCCTGCATCTCGAACCCCTCATTGCAGCCCGCGCCCCCCAGCCCGCACCCTCTTGCGCGACTCTGCCCAGTCAGGAGCAGCCAGGGAGAAGCGCACTGGAGGGAAGGGCACGGGGCAAGCTTCGAAGAAGGGGCGGGGCTGTTGGATTTTATGCAAATAAAAATGCCTTGGGGGCGGAGTCGGGCTCAGTCCCCGCCTCCCCGCTCCGGGGTAATTGGCAGCCGTTGCAATCTCTGTACCCAGAGCGCCCCTGGAGGCTCCGCGCGCGGAGGGAAACACCCCGCCTCGCACAACGAGCCGCGGAACTGTCGGGTGGGGGAGTCCGAGTTTCCGGCCGGACCTTTTACCGCCTCACTCCCCGCTTTCAGAGGGAAGGGGGCGGGGCTGCTGCGCGCGTGTTTCCGGTGCCGGGGCTGTTTCCAAGACGCTGTCCCGCCGCGCGCGCCCAAAGAAACGGACCGCGGCCAGCGGCGCCCACGGCCCGAGCCCTGCCCTGACGCGGGGTGAGCGCGCGACGCCCCGCCCCCCCCCCCCGCCGCCCCTCCCCCCCGCCGACCCAGTTTGCCACTCCCGGGGCGGGGCGGGTCCGGCCGGGGTGTCGCTGCCGGAGGGCGGCGGGGGGAGCAGGCGCAGCGCGTCCGGGTGCGCGGGAGCCCGGGGCCGCGCTGCCGTCAGGCTTTAACCCTGAAGCCACCGCGCCCAGGGTCGGCCGGGCCCGTGGGGCGCAGTTGCCTGGGCGCGTGGCCGCAGGGCCGGCAGCCCGGGGCGAGGGGAGGCTCCCCCTGTCCGCCGAGCTACCGGCTCTTGCCGACGTTCATCAGCCTGCTGCGGGCGAGCAGCCCCTGCGCTGAAGCGCTACAGCTGTGCCCGTGCAGCGCGGCAGCCTGTGCACACCCGCCCTGGGTTTTGAACGAGACTCGTAAAAAGTAACTGTTTAGTTAGGTTTAGTTGGCTACTGTCGGGAGACGGGACACGGGGCTAGATGGTCTGACCCGGTAGGGCCCTTCTTATGATCTGAGGTATGTTGCTGGGGAGGGGGGAATGTAAAAGAGCAGAATCAACTAACAATTTAAATAGATCTGAGACTGTCTATACTCTGCTTTATAGCAGCATAATTTGCTGCTCAGTGGTGTGAATAAGCCACCCCCACCTGAGCGGCTTAAAGTATCCCAACCTAAGTACTGATGTGCACTGTGTCAGCAGAATTTCTCCCACTGGTGTAGCTACTACTGCTCATGGAGGTGATTTTATTATGCAGAGAACATTTTATTAAGTTGTGAGCACAAGGTAGCATCATCAGATGTTTTATATTGGTGCTGCTGCAGCACCATATGAATGAACATTGACCTAATTGATAGGAGAAATTGAATGCTCATCTTCTGTTGTTTTTCCCCCCACCCTTTTATGTTCTCAAAAACACAGTCTAATCACAAAGAGAAAACAGCAGAGATGTTACGCAGGCCAATAATACAGGTAACAGGTCACTTTTGTTAAAATGTTTGAATCGTGCACAGTAGGAATTAGGGATTTTAAATATTGGTTAATTGAATAGTCGATTGACCTCATGAATTTTTATCAGTTACTCGACTATTCTGTAGTCCTCGGGGGTGGGGCTGGCAGCCAGTTCACTCTGGCCTCATTCCCTTGACACTCTGTGTTGCTGCCTCTGTGTCAGAGGCAGCAGCTTGAGGTGCCAGGCAGAAGCTGGTCTGCAAGGGGAACCAATTCAAAAACCAGCTCCTGTTGTGGATCATCTGCCTGTTACCGCGCACTGCTGTGTCTGATACAGAGGCAGCAATATGGGGTGGCAGCAGCCCCTGGGTTGGGTGTGAACCAGAACTGAACTGGGCTACCTGCCTGCCTGGCTCCTAATACACTTTAAATGTAGAACTACAGTGGGGTTAGGTACGGGACCTAGCACAAGCCAGGACTGAGCTGGACTACTGGCCAGCCTACTAAAAAATTTAATGGGGGGGAATACATGTAGTCCATAGCAGAAGCAGAAGTGTATTGGTTAATTGGTTAATCAGCTTTACTATCACATTCCTAGTAGGGATGTGAAAGGTGATGCTTAACAGTTCTGGTTAACCCGTGGGACTGGAGCAGCTCCCCCCCAACCATGGCCAGGGAGCTGCTCCAACCTTGCAGGGCCCACCTTCCAGCCCAGCCTGAGCAACCCCTGTCCATGCTACAGAAGCAGCCCCTGCCTGTGGGGGGAGCGGAGGTCGCTCCAGCCCAGCCATGTTCTTCCATTGCCATTAAAAATAAACACGTGCAAAAATTCTCCATCTTACTACACTGTTAAATACTTGGTCCTGCCAGGATGTAAGCTTGTGCCTAACTTGCTGCTTATAGAATCATGGAATACTAGAACTGGAAAGGACTAAGGTTGTCAGTGTGTAGTTGACCGTACAATTAACCGATAAATCTAGGTTTATCAGTTAATTTTGTTGACTGCATGCCTTCCCTGCCCCTTTGCTGCCTGTATCAGAGGCAGACGGGGGGGGGGGGGGAGGAGCAGGAGCTGGTGCTGGGGGAGCTAGCTTAAAAGCAGTGGCGCTGCAACCCTCCCGCTCCCCCCTCAACCCCCACCGCACACTGCTGCCTCTATCAGGGGCATCAGTGCAGGGCCAGGGGAGCAGGGGATGCTGCCGCAAAGCAGCCTCTGTCTGCAGCAGGCCTGAGCTCCCCACAGTGCAGCCTCTGTCCACAGGGATCTTGAACCCCCGTAAGCAGGATCTGCTGCCACCCCACGCTTCTGCCTCTGTGTCAGAGGCGGCAACATGGGATGGCAGGGGACTCCCCAGGAGTGGGGGCTGGAGCACATTGGCAGCCAGTCCTGGCTGCGGGGACCATCAAATAATCGTGTAACCGATAAGAACTCATTCAGTTACCTGATATCTAACATCCCTAGATGGGACCTTGAGAGGTCATCAAATTCAGTCCCCTTGCTCTCACGGTAGGACCATCCACCATCTAAATAATCCCTGATAGATGTCTATCTAACCTGCTCTTAAATATCTCCAGTGATGGAGATTCCACAACCACCCTAGGCAATTTATTCCAGTGTTTAACCACCCTGACAGGAAGTTTTTCCTAATATCCAACCTAAACCTGCCTTGCTGCAATTTAAGCCCATCCTATCATCTTGTCCTATCATCAGAGGTCAAGGAGAATAATTTTTTCCCCTCCTCCTTGTAACATCTTTTTAGTACTTGAAAGCTGCAGTCGTGTCTCTTCTCAGTCTTTTCTTTTCCAAACTAAACAAACCCAAGTATTTTTTCTCTCTCTCTAGATTTAAAAAAATGTTTCCTGCAGGACAACAAAGTGACATCATCATGTCACTGCGTTGCCCCAGTCGCCCCCTCCCAGCCTTGGCAGAGTCAGAAGAGGAAGGCCATGACTCGGGGTTTCCCCTGCCTCTTCCTCAGGGGTCACCCTCTGCTCCCTGCCGGACCCTGGCTCCCCTGCAGGAGAGCCAGGGGGCGGCGGCTGCAGTCTCCTCCGGCCCTGCTTCTACTTTAGGGTCCGGGGCCCCGATGCGTCATGACCCAGTGGGGAGCTGCCACCTGCCTTGCACTCCAGCCTTGTGCTCCCTCCTCGCATGATTAGAGTGCCAGCACTGGCTTCCTCTGGAGGGAAAGCCTGGAGGCTCCATGCTGGATCTGGCTTGCAGGGAAGTGTGCATGCTGCAGTGGGGAGGGGAGGAGTTACTTACATCCCTAACTCCAACTGAGGCCTAAACAGTGCAGAGTAAAGCAGAAGTAGTATTCTCCTTATTCATGTGTCTTGCTCACAGCCCTCCTGTATCCCAGAATGGTGTTTGGGTTGTGGTTTTGTTTTGTTTGTGTGTGGTGGGTTTTTTTCTTTTTTTCAAGTGTCACACTGTTGACTCATATTTAGCTTGTGGCTCACTATGACCCTTAGACTCCTTTCTGCAATATTCTTTCCTAGACAGTGACTTCCCATTTTGTATGTGTGGAACTGATTTTTCCTTCCTAAGTGGCATACTTTGCATTTGTCCTTATTCATCTTCATTCTGTTTACCTCAGACCATTTCTCCAGTTTGTACAAATCATTTTGAATTATGACCCTGTCCTCCAAATACAGGCAGTCCCCGGGTTACGTACAAGATAGGGACTGTAGGTTTGTTCTTAAGTTGAATCTGTATGTAAGTCGGAACTGGCGTCCAGATTCAGCTGCTGCTGAAACTGATCAGTTTCAACAGCGGCTGAATCTGGACGCCAGTTCTGAACTTACATACAGATTCAACTTAAGAACCCCAGGCTTCGCGGCTTTGCTCTGCTTTGCTCCCTGTCCCCCTGGTCTGCAGACCAGGGGGACGGGGAGCAAAGCAGAGCAAAGCCGCGAAGCCTGGGGTTCCGCCGCTTTGCTTCCTCCCCCTGGTCTGCTGGAGACCAGGGAGAGGGAGGGCCCCGTTCGTAACTGCGGATCCGACGTAAGTCGGATCTGCGTAACTCGGGGACTGCCTGTAAGTTGAAATCCCTCTCAGCTTGGTATCATCTGCAAACTTTTTAAGTGTACTCTCTATGACACCATAGATCATTGATGAAGATATTGAATAGAACCAGTCCTAAAACTGATCCCTGTGGAATGCCACTTGTTATGCCCTTCCAGCATGACTGTTAGTTGATAGTTACTCTCTGAGAATGGTTATCCAACCCGTTATGCACCCACCTTATAGTAGCCCCATCTACGTAGTATTTCCTTAGTTTATTAATGAGAAGGTCACGTGAGACTGTATCAAATGCTTAACTAAAGTCTAGGTATACCACATTTACTGCTTCCCCCTTATCTGCAAGGCTTGTTATCCTAGCAAAGAAAGCTATCAGATTGGTTTGACATGATTTCTTCTTTACAGATCCATGTTGATTGTTACTTATTGGCGTATTCCTGTACATTTCCATTTTTTAATTTGAAGGTCTTTAACCAGACATCCTACCTATATTTTTTTCTTTAAGATAATAAGGAAAAATATATATTTTGTATGTGTAGTAAACATTGTTTTTTTTCTTTCTGTGTCAAAGTAATCAAGGCTTTAGTCACTCTTCCCACCCTAGGCTAGCTGAATCTTGATTTGGGTGCCTGTCACACATTAATGAAATGATGCCTTGTATTATTTTACAAGTGCATATGTGTTTCCCTGTAGGGGGCTCCAAAACAAAATAGTTCCTGTCACCAGTATTGAATGAGTGAGACTGTTTTCCTTGCTGCAATAATAAAACATTGGCTAATTGATGGGTCTACAGAGAGAGTTCAAATTATAATACAGGCCACTTATGCTATAAGTCATCTTGGTATACGTCGGTTCTGAACTAACATTGTTGATGAATTTAAGAACTCTTTTGTTATAAGTCCTCCCGTTCACAGATCTTACGTTGCTCAAAAAGAAGTTGAAATATTTGCTCAAACAAGTCAGCTGCTTGAATGTACAACAAAGAAATTCCCCGCTTTATGTTGTTTTGCTATAAGTCCATGTTTTTTGGAACGTATAGTGGTGACGGCCTGCATTCATCAGGATTCCTCACTTATTGACAGCTAACTTAGCAAGATTTTTTCACAGATCTTTACAGGTCTAATTTAAATTTTTCTCTCGCCCCAGGACTAGAACTGCCATGAGGGTCAGTAGCCTTCTTTCTGTTACAGCCTCATTAGCTGGTTGAACCACAAGCCAGAAGGTAGCCGGATTTGCCACCAAAATGTTTGCAAAGATTTCTGTCCTAGAAATTTTGACTCTACCATTCTCATTCTCTTCACCACCATCCTTAACTGTATATTATTTCATATTTCCAGTTTAAATGAATAATTCATACCCATCAAACCATACTCTCTAAAAAAGAACTTGCACAAATTTTGCATATGGGTAGAAAGAATCACAGGGGATCATTACTATACAGTATGGAATAGTTACAACATCCTATTAAATTCAGTTGTAACATACAGGAAAAGCTCTTTCTATGTAAACCACCCCCATGCCATGAAAATGTAAGCTGAATCCATTATTAGTAAAAATAAAAGTTTCTCTTTAGGAATGCGAATAGGTGTAACCAGTTACCCTGTATCTGGGAGCAGCCCCCTGCCTGTGGCCTGCCACGGGGGATGCTCTAACCCCACTGGAAGCAGTCCCGCCCCCCCCTCCAGTTCCCCCTTTAATCAGTTAATCAATTAAACACTATGTTTAACCAATTAACCAGGATTTTGCAACCCTCTTTCTGTTTTTCTGTCAGGCCTCGTTATTTCTTCCACCAATCAGGTGTACTGTATTTCATTTGTTTCATAAATAGTGCAGAACCTATATGGGAAAACAAACTGAGCTTTCAGCTTCTGGGAATATAAGTATGTATCGCAAGACTTTGGCCTTAATTTAACAGTCATTATAAGCCAAATGAAAAATGTTTCTATAAATCTGACTGGCATATACAGGGCACTAATTCTAGACGTCTTATACATCAAAAGCAAAATACCTCAGTAGGTGGCCAAATCCATATGCCAAGCATTTTTTCTGTTTCATTTAGCATTATCCTGTTTTAACATCTTTGTCATGAGAAGGATTGTCAGCTTGTCTTTCTGTTTGCTCTTTATGCCACCTTATTCTCCCTGTGTCTCTTCATCCCCCCCTCATTCCTATGCCATCAAAATTTACCCTACCTGCAATCCTTGTTTATGCATCTTGTACAGATATGCTCCCTAGCTTTCTGCAGCTTTCACTGCAGCTTTCTTCCTCCTTTGAGATGGCACTTGTAAACAATGAGTCTTTCCTTCCCTTTTCTCCCCTTATGTTTAGCTACAGCAAGTCTCACATTTTTGTGGCATTTATTGTTCTTAAGCTTTCAAAGGGTGACTTGGCATCACTGCACCACTTATGTCAGTGAAATCATATGTAGGGCTATTGATCTGCACCTTTTATCCGTATCCAAAGTTTGCCAAAAAATAATATCAAAACCAAGTTTCTGTAATTACATAGTCTACTACACATCATATAGAAATGGTGATAGTCGGGCAGGAAATTTCCCAAGGATTACTAGCTGAAGATATGGTTTCAGGACATTAGTTTTTCCCATCCAGTCGCTTAGGTCCGAATTTAGCAATGCACTCAACACATGCTTGACTTTAAGTAGCTGCGTAATCTTGTTAGCTTTATTTTGTTGAATTGCATCATAATTCACAAAATGTTCTGAAATCAACAATTATTATTTATTTGTTAACAAAATGTCATCAGATTATCAGAGTTCTGTTGTTCACTATTGATGGGCCTAGAACTTTAAATGTCTGTCTGTTCTTTTAGGTGCTTCGTCAGTTTATAAGACAGGAGTCTGAATCAGCCACCTCCATGATACTTGAAAGGTGTAAGTAGCTGTTCATTTGAGAACATTAGTGCTAGTGAAATATACCTGGTTGGTCTGTACAGAGATATATTATGTCCCTTGCTCACAGAAGAGGCTCCTGTATAAGTATAAGCACTTGGAAACCATGGTGATAAGCATGTAAAAAAAGTCAGGATAGACATCTGCTTCCCCAGAGTGATCATCAAATGCTCTTCTGCAAAGAGTGAGAGTAAATTTCATCTCCATGCTCATTCAGTCCTCTTCATTTTTGCAGTCAAGAGTGTGGTGTCTTTAAGAAGTATTATGTGTTTCTATTATGGTTGTGAAAGAACAAGAACATTTTTCTTCAGGAATCATTATCAGCTTTTACTTTTTACTTGTGTAATGTCTGATTTCATTCTGACTTTTTAGTCATGTGGCTGTTAACCTCTTAAGGGAAACCTAATGCTTTATCTTACGTGATCTTGTTTCTGTACTGATGTCTTCAGAAGTGTTATGTGATCCAGCCAGTGAAAATACAGGGCAGAAAGCTGCTAGTAAATAATTTATTATTTTATGGTACCCAAACTTGTGCTGGGCACTCCATGGCACAACTTACAACACCCCTTAAAACATACATTCTAATTTTAGATATGATGCATTGAGTGGAGGGTAACAAAGCAGTAAAAGAAATGGAATAAAGAATTTGATACTAACTATAGAGGTCAGTCAGATGTTGGCTGTTTAAAACCTTTTTGGAATTGAAGTGGAAAAAAGGTAGTAATCATTGAAACAACTTTAAGGTATTTAGCTTTGACTAAGGCTTGTTATAATGATGGGGGGGGGGGAAGAATTATTGCAACTTTGTTATCGTAAATATACAGAAGTCAAAATTTCATTTTTAAAAATACTTAAATACTAAAATACTTAAATACGTGTATACTTAAAAAACCATTAAGACAAGAGTAAAAGAAAATGAACAGTGTGAGCAGATACTTCGCCCCCCGTAAAGAGGGCTCCTCATTAATGTTGGCCAGCACTTGCATAGGTATCAGAAGTCAGAGAATCTGGATTACTTGGGTTTTTTTATGACAAGCTACTATCCTAACTTCTAACTTATAAAGTTAGAAAAGTTGCAGTTTATCCATGCAAATGTTCTTGGGATCAGTCCAGTCTTCCTGAAGTAGTAATCTTTAACTCATTCAAGGATATGTCCTTTTGGTATTTAATCTGATATTTTCTTTCCCATGCATTTCAGCCCTGAATCGGATCCAGTTACTTGGTCGAGTAGGACAGGATCCAGTTATGAGGCAAGTGGAGGGGAAAAATCCTGTCACAATTTTTTCTCTTGCAACCAATGAGATGTGGCGATCAGGGGAAAGTGAGGTGTTCCAGGCAGGTGAGTCTGTAGTTATTGGAGTGGAATAATGTGCTTTAAATGTGGTAAAGCTGTTTTAACATTAAATAATATCAATCCAGACCCTTTGCTGATGTAGAAGCCAATGGAGTTAAGCTAATTGATACTGGTTGAGGAGTTTGCTTATCATGGATATCGAGGAAGTACTTGACTATTTATTTATCAAAGGCATCTGTTGAATAGAGATTTGTGGAAGACTTTTTAAAGAAGGAAGCCTCCAGTTATTACATATTCATCATTTTACTTAGACTTTGTGGGGGCAGAGTAGGTTCTATTCTCCCTTTACCTCCCACTGGAGATGAAATAATGACTGTATCTTTGTTTAGATGCCACTTTCAATTTGTAATTGCATACTTATTTCCTCACTTGTTTACAATGTGTAGGCTACAGGGAGAAATAATTACATGTAAAATGAGCCAGGGCTTCTAAGCAAAATTACACAATATGTGTGCTCTCGTTATATTTGTATCATGTTGCATTGTGTTTCTGGCTAGGAATGTTAGCTATCGTATAATTTAATAATTGTGTAACCACACAAAATATTGTCAGTTACACGACTATTAGATTGTCCCTGGGGGCAGGGTTGGCAGCCAGTGTCCCCAGCCCCACTCCAGGGAGCCCCCTGCTACCCTGCGCTGCTGCCTCTGATATAGAGGCAGCAGTGGAGGGTGGCAGGGGGAGCTGGTCTCTGAGGAGAGTCAGTTTAAAAACCAGTTCCCACCACAGACTGGTTACTTGCTTCCCTGTGCTGCTGCCTCTGTGTCAGAGGCAGCAGCACAGGGTGGCAGCAGCCCCTGTCTGTGTGGGGTCAGAGCTCCCAATGGGACAGAGGCTGCTCCGGAAGTTGTGGAGTAGACACTGTCCTCAGGGAGCTCGAACCTCCTGCAGACAGGGGCTGCTGCCATGAAGCAGCCTTCCTTGCCCCTCCCCCTTGCTGCTGCCTCTCATAGAGGCAGCAGTGGGGCAGGAAGGTGGCACTGTGGAGCCGGTGGGGTGGGGCGGGGGGAAGAGGCGGCTCTGTGGGCCTGCCATGGGCAGAAGCTGTTCCAGGAGAGGTGGAGCAACTGCTATCCATGGGGTGCTTGGACCCATTGCGGACAGGGGCTGCTACCGTGAACCAGCTTCTCTTGCCCCTCCACCCTCCCCGCTGCCGCTTCTCATAGAGGCAGCAGTGGGGTTGGGAAGTGGCACTGTGGAGCCAGTGGTGGGGAGAACTGGTTCCCCCCCAGCACCAGCTTCTGCTTCCCCATGCCCTGCTGCCTTTGATACAAAGGCAACAAAGAGTTGAATGCGAGTAGTCGACAAGATGAAGTGTTAAGCTTAAGGTTATTGGTTAAACATCTAGTCAACTATTTGTTGACATCCCTATTTCTGGCTCTGAAAGGAAGGGGAGTGGAATGTATGGAAAGTATGAATGCCAGTACATTTCCATTTCTCCGATCAGTCACCTGACGTCTTAGCTGAGGAGCACTTAAGTGTTGAAACAAATCTTCCACGGTTTGTTGTATTAGAGAGAGGACACGGCATCCTTCAGCACATGTGCAACTCCTTATTCTTCCTTTTATGTAACATAGGTGATGTCACCCAGAAGACAACGTGGCACAGGATCTCTGTCTTTAGGCCAGGCCTAAGAGATGTGGCATACCAGTACGTGAAGAAGGGGTAAGTGGGGTAAAAAGAGTGCTTGGAGATTGAATGCCTTAACAATCAGTTAATTTAATGGGAAACAGGCATAGTGGGGGTGGTTCAATGTATAGGTTGGACCTCCCTGGTCTGGTACCCTCAGGACCTGATTGGTCCTGGATGAGAGATTTTGACGGACCAAGGGAAGCCACTTCTAACCCCCTGCTACCGGTCTCTTCTCTTCCCCCCGCCCTTCCTCCTCCTGTTTCCTGAGCTCCCACTAGCCCTGCTGCAGCCTGCTGCAGCTCCCAGCCGCCAGCCCTCCACCGGGACTCTCTGGGCCGGGAACATTGGTGGTCCTGCTTGAGCATGGATATTGCTGGACCAGAGAGTCTTGGTTTAGAGAGGTTCAACCTGTAAATTTTAAAATAGAATCATGTCTTGCTTCAAGAATTTAGTGCTCAAATACTACAGGCAAATGAAACAAGATCTCTGAACTTTAGACAATTTATAGCATAAAAATAATGATGTATTCTACTGCCTATGAACTGAATTCCTATGTTCCTATTAGTGCTCGAATCTATGTGGAAGGGAAGATAGACTATGGTGAATATACAGATAAAAACAATGTGAGAAGACAGGCCACAACAATCATAGCAGGTAACAAACTTTATAAGTCAAGCCATCTTGTTTTGTCATCTGCACAAGGGAAGGGAAACAAAGAAATAAAGCATGGTTTATCCTCCGTCCACTTCTTATTTCCAAATGTTATAATTTGTGATTTTGAGATAATGTATTTATGGTTGTATTTTTAGTTCCTGGTTTATACCAGCAGGAGTCATCTAACACAGTTTATAAGAACAATGAGGAAGGAAATAGGTAGCAAACATTTGTGGATTGCAGAAAGACTTGCTGACACAAAGCACTAAGTAGCCTGTGGGTGTTTTGCATTTTCTCTAGACTGGCCCTTTGCGGAGAGAGTTGGACATGGCTCATTTTTTACAACAATGTACTTGTTGAAGAGTTCAATCTCAACTTCAGCAGGGACCATTTTCCTGTCTAAGCCTTTGATTTCAGGCTTTCCACTAAATGTTAAGAAAGCCTTCTCCCAGTGAAAGGAGTGTCGTTTGGATATAGCTAGGGGAATTGGGAAAGCGGGAGTGAGGTGTTCAAGAACAGCAGGAAAAAGGGAGGGAGCACACTGGTTCCTTGGGCTAGAATAGTCATGAAGAAAGATGGAAAGTTCAGAGACTCCTCTTTGTTTCTCTAAATGGCAGTGATTTTTTTTTTCTTTTTAATTCTGTCTCTTCCTGGAGAAATCACTATCCTGAGACTTCAGGGATTTTGTTTTTAGCAATGGTATGAAAGAGGATGAAATAGGAAACATTCTTGTTTCAAAACTATATACAGAAATCTAGACTAGAGATGAACAAAACATGCACTTTTATTTTTACGTTTGGTTGTTCCCAGAATGCAGTCTTCTTACAGTCATAAACCCACTTGTTTAGATGGCTCACCTTGTACTGCACTGTTGATATTGGCCTGTCATTGGCACGCTTTCAGAGAGCCTGCCTGTAGGGATATGGCAAGTCTCCTTTTCTTTCAGTGGTTCTCTAATTTTGTTCTTTTAGCAGCTCTTTAAAATAGGCTATTGAGAACTTAGGAGACCATTGGAAGTTAAATGTAGACTTCTCTTAGTCCCATAGGCAGACTTCCTGCTTCATACTGATTGTGGGGAGAGGAGGAGGTGTGAGATCATCAGCTCTTTGCATTTTGGGATGTTCAGCATAAACAGGAAATTCGCATAATGATAAATTTATGAGAGGGACAAATCTCAATTTAAAAAAAACCACCCTGCTTCTAATGATATATTTGGTCATTAACCCTGCTAGAAGCTTGTGTACACATGCTTGAAAATACCCATATTCACCTTGAAAGGGTCTTTTGCCTGGGGAAAACTAGAGAAGTATCTGTATCCATCAATATTATATTTCATGGGATATTTGTTCTGGATACTGAAAAAGTACAAGCCCCTGGATTTTATGTTTAACTTCCCTACGAAGTAGCCTGTGTGTATTTGTGTGGACATAATGATACGCAGTAAGAGACAATACTATCTGATCTGAAAATAAACTTCTCTGTTGTATTTCCTTTCAGATAACATTATTTTTCTGAGTGACCATGTCAAAGAGAAGGTGTGAGATGTTTAGTGCTTGGAACCCAGCCCCTGCTATTCCTTTCATTTTACAGTATTTCCTAATTCTAAAATCATGCATATGCTGTGTTTTCTGTAAACAAATTAAAACGCCCTTTTATATAAATAGAGGAACAAGTGTATATTTTTTGGTTTTTTTTCTTCATCAGGCTTTGGCTTCTGAATGTTTGTTAGTACTACTCTGTTCTATCGTACAAGGCAGCCCTTGGGGTTGTATCAGTTTGAGTCAATATATTTATGATTATATGTTGCCTGTCTTTGTTTCCTGGGCATTTTCAGACTGTACATATCACAGGCTGCCATAATCCTTAGTTACAGTTTTAATTCCAGTCCCTGGAAAATTTATTTAAATCTGTATCCTATTTTTATCCACTAGGCGGAGCTGTAAGTGCACCACTGAACAACTTCCTTCCACTGCTTCTCCGTTTAGAGCAATGGTCTCCAACCTTTTTAAGCACAAGATTACTTTTTGAATTTAAGTGTAATCCAGGATCTTACCTCAGACCAAAATACCCATGCTCTGCTTTCTTCCCCACCCCTTCTCGGAGGCCCTCCCTGCTCTTTCTATCCCCCCTTCCGTCCCCCATTTTCACTCACTTTCACCAGGTTGAGGCAAGGGAGTAGGGTGCAGGCTCTGGTCTTGGATCAAGGGGTTTGGTATGTGGGAGGGGCCTACAGGCTGAGCCTGAGGTAGGGGGTTAGGGTGTAGGCTGTGGGAAGGAATCTGGGTGTAGGAACGGTTCGGGGTGGATGGGGATTTAGGCTCCAGCTAGGAGCCACCTAAGGTGATGAAATAGAGCTAAGGCAGGCTTGGCCCTGCACCACTTGTGAAAGCTGCTGTAATATCCAGCAGAAGCTCTGAGGAGGGAAGAGCAGGTAGTTTCACATGTTGCCACCTCTCCCCTGTCTGCAGGCACTGCTCACATGTCCCACATTGGCCATGGTACCCTGTTCCTAGTCAATGGGAGTTGTTGGGCAGGGGGAATACTTGTAGGCAAGGGCAGCATGAGGGGACTAGGGATGTTAAATATCAGTTAGTTGAATAGTCCATTAACCTCATGAATTCTTATCGGTTACTCAACTAGTTTATAGTCCCAGTGGCAGCCAGTGCAATCTGGCCCCACTCCCAAGGAGCCCCCTGTCACTCCACGCTGCTGCCTCTGTATCAGTTTCAAAACCAGCTCCTTGCGCAGGCTGGCTGCCTGCTTCCCTGTGCTGCTGCCTCTGGTACAGCAGCAGCCCCTGTCCAGGGAGCCGGGTCTGAGCTCCTAGGCACAGCATGAGCTGGAACTGAGTTAGGCTGCCTGGCTCCTAATACACTTTAAATGCAGAGCCGCAGCAGGGGTAGGTCCCAGTCCCAGTGCAGGCTAGGACTCAGCCAGGATGCTGGCCAACCTGCTAAAAATTTACTGGAGGGGAGGGAAAGGGAAATGCATGTAGTCTATAGCATTAACCTATAAGCTTTTGCTTATCAGTAAATCAACTACACTATTACATGCCTAGTGAGGATCCCCTGACCTGCCTTCCCCAGATGCTTTCAGATGTTTCCAGGAGCAGCACAGGGCCAGGGCTAGGGGAGTATCTTTTGGACCTGCTGCACTGCTGGATTGCAGGAAAGTGGGTTCTGTTCTAGGAGACTCCCAGCCAGTGTTCTGCCCAGGGATGGAAATAGAGGGAATTAATTTTATGTGCACCAATTTCAAGGTGATGTGCATCACCAGTAGAAACCAAAAAAATAGTTCTATTATATATTTTTTAAAATTATCATGGGGATTAATTACTCCTGCCATGACAGGCTACGCATATTAGAACTCACTACTCAAAGAATTAAATTTAAGCATAAGAAATAAATAAAAATTATGAAATGCACAGACCAGGCAAAAATCTGAAGTAACACACTTTGAAAGAAGCAAAAGTAGCAACAATAGCAACAGAAGTATGCTGGGTCGGGAAGTGAGTGTGGAAGACAGTGTGTTTATGTGAGTGACAGAGATGATCAGTGTGAGTGTATGACAGAGATTCACTTGCCTCTTTAAGTATGCAGAGTATGTTCAAACATAGGAACAGCTGCCAGCAAACTCCCTTCATCCCGAGTCCTGTTGTATCCCCCTGCTCTGTGGAGACACAGTATGTGGGTGGAGGGAGAGGGACACCCTGACATAAGCACCCCCTTTTTTACCTTCCCCAACCTTGTACAGGAAGCAGGAGGCTCCCAGGAGGGCAGCTCCAAGGCAGAGCGCAGGAGAAGCATGGCGGAGGGGGGAGGGGAGGGGAGGGGAGAGGAGAGGAGGCAGCTGAAGTGCTGGCCGGTCAGGATCACCTGTCAGAGGCTCTAGGACAGTGGTTCTCAACTCATTTCAGTCCATGGACCACCAGGCCATATCAAAAAATTTTCATGGACCATCTCCTTTTTGAGACATGATAAAAAAGAGCAGACAATGAACATTTTGGTTTGAAATTTATTCCTTACTAACAGATTTTTGGTGCCTGCCCACACCATGTGACTTTGAACAATGTTCCTGTGGACCACCAAAAAAGTCACCATGGACCACCAGTTGAGAACCACAGCTCTAGGATCTATCATTAGATCCTAATCTACTGGTTGGTGACCACTGATTTAGAGGGTGAGGGTGTTGCACTGTAGACACTTCTAATTTCTGGAGGAGAACTCCAGAAGTCTCCATTCCAGCGAGGGTGGAGTAGTGTAAGGCGTTCTTTTATGTTGTAATGCTGGATTAGCGATCAGAGCAGCCATGAATTTCATTATTGCCATATCTGATAAAAATAATCCAAGTAAAAAGGATGCTGGTTTGATTATAATTATAGCTCTAAATACAATGAAATTCCTGCATATGATTCCAAGGGGATAGGGAGTGAGAACCTGGATGGTGGAGGCAGAACTCAGGTTTCAACTCTTCAGGGCTCAATGCTATTTTTTGTTTGTGGACCGTCTCCTATAAAATGGCTAGTGAAGTTATTGCCTTTCCTTATGTTTCTCCAGAACCATCCTAGCAATGTGTTCACTTAGGAGGAAAATGTCCATTCCTGGACAGGAAAGCTACTACTTATATTGTTGTATCTGGCCTCTGATTTACTACTGTGATGGGTATTCTAGAAATTCTTAGCTAGCTACATGAGTCAGTGATTGCATGGAGGTCACTGCATCTTTTACAATTAAAATGAAATGGAGATGAAAAGTTTAAATGTGTTGTCTGCTGGGCTGGTTCCTCACAGACCATAGTCTCTGCCCTTTCCACAATTGTCTGACCTTCAGAACTAAGTGAATTCTGCTGAGTACCATTGTGCCACCTCTGGTTCCTGACTTTCCTGCCTGTTTAATTTTTATCCAGTGTTTGTGTGAATGTGAAGTGCTCCATTATTTCTGCAACATTCTCTGCTGCTCTCCTGCTTCCAGATCATGCCAACAGAAGTACAGTCACAGTGGCAGGTGACACTGACTTCGTGCTTCTAATAGACTTCTGAAAAACAAGTGGGTGGGGTGGGCGTGGGGAGGTGGCTCTTGCCAATTGAATGATACAAACATATTCTAGCTCAGCCTCTGATCTCTGGCAGAATTAAACTCTCCAGCTTTTTGTAAAGCATCAGCACTAATACCAGATGACAATCTCCTTTACCAGGCTCTTGGTGTTTAGAAGAAATACCAGTTACAAGCAGAATCCTCTGGACTGGAAGATGCAATATGTGTGTTACAAAAACCTGATTAAGATGACCTTTTGGTTAATCCTACAGGTTTGGCCAGAGATTTGTTTCCTTCTCAGGTTTGGATAACTCATGCAAATGATGCCAGAGTGAAAATATCTTCTAAAACTGATGCCTGAAAGCCTCAGTAACAATTATGAATGTTAAAATGGAAAAGGTCTTCATTGCATATCCCTTTATTTGGGATTGAACGGAAGAGGAGTGTGAAAGCTGTGTTTGGGTGATCAGGGGGCAATGCATTCTAAAGCAGAGTGATCCCAAGATGGCACATTGTGTTAGTGAGCTATCATTTTTACAGATTTCTGATCCAGTTTCAGATTTGCTTTTCGGTATTTTCCTTGTTTTTAAAGCCCTGAATGTGGCAGGCTAGTTATTTCCAGACTATTTATCCACAACCCACCATGACAGCTGAGGTCAACTGCAATGATACAAATGATGGAGCCAACTGTAAAAAAGGAGACTTGAGAAGTCTCTTAGCTGTTGAACTCATACTGGAGATAACCCTGAGTCTTATCTACTTCAGGAAATATGTAACACTCATCTTTTGAGGGTGACCTTCCATAAGGTCACTGACAATGGCCCACACGCTGCCCTCCATCTGTCGCTCTGGAGCAGGAGAGAGGCTGAACTAACACATTTTGATAAAGAATCCCACAATATGTAACATTTTTTCGTGCTACACATGATTTTAACTTTTTCTGGGTATTTGTTTTTGGGTATACTTTTAAATTTATTACTGATCAACCTTTAAAGGTGTTGTCTGATGTAGTAATAGCTACCTGGATGTTTGAAATGACACAATAAAATGGATAAATGTATAAAGCTGGATATTGTTATAGCAACGGTGCACATCCACAACACATATTTCCAGCAGAACTGTGCGTGCCCATTCTTGCCCTCTCATGCTATGTCTATAATACAGAGTTTTTGCAGAAAAACAGCTGTTTTTCTGCAAAACTCACAAAGCGTCCACACCTCAAGCGTGTTTTTGCGCAAAAGAATTGAAAGAACAGGAGTTTTTGCACAATAGGTATTCCTCTTTCTACGAGGGAGAAGCCTTTTTGCAAGAGTTCTTTCGCAAAAAGGTGTGTGTGGACAGAGAAAGGGATTGCACAAAAAGAGGAAAAAGCACAGTTGCCTTGGTGGCCATTCTGTGCATACCAATCAGTGCTTACTTTCAAGAGAGCATCCATGCAGTCTGGATGCTCTCTTTCACAAAAGCGCATCGCTTTTGCAGTGTGGTCGCACTCTTGTGCATTAAGTTTTTGCAGAACATCTCTTCCGATAAAAGCTTTTTGTGCAATAAGCCTGCAGTCTAGAAGTAGCCTCAGACTTGCAGACTCGGCACAAAAAGTTAGTCCATGATAGGAAATTTTTGATGAGTTGAGAGAGGGGAACAGGGTGTGAAATCAGCGCATACACATGAGCTGTTACTATCTTAGTTTTTGCTTTGTGGGATGGCAGAAAGGAGTCAAGGTAGATCTAAGTTAAGGGTTCAACACAATGATCAGCTTGTTTACAGGTAGGTAGTCAGTGAATGCATTCAGCTTTCACTTTTTTTCTAATTAACCTTTTGGATAACCTGGGGTAGACAACTTTGATTATCAGCACTGATGTGATCTCCTTTCAGAAGCATTTGACCTTGAAGAGAAATTCCTAGGTAAGAGTACTATGTCTGCTTCAATAATGAAGGGCACTGCAATAGTTTGCAATGGTGTGTTAAACTTCATAATGAGATTGAGACAAAACTGTAGGACTACAAAGCAGTTCACTTAAACTTAGTCTCCCTGATTCCAAAATAGCATGGGGTTATCCCCTCCTCCCATCTCCCAGACATGTTTTTTATTGTAATGCTTGAATTAAAGAAGGGCTATGGGCACCATGCCTAATATTGCATTTTGAAAGTTCACATGGTGAAGAATTCTTTTAACCTTTACAAATGTGTGACTTATATTTAAGAACACAGCTTTAACTTGCACAACTTCACATATGGAATAACATGAGGGGAGCTCAAAAAAATAGCTGGTAATGAAGTGGCTCTGATTTCTTTGGCAGAAATGTCTTCTCTCATTTCTGGTTCATGATTCATCACTTCTGATGATAATTAGTGTAGCCAACTGAATACAGACTGGATGGCTTGGGACCCGATTGAATCTTACCCAGGTGAGGGTTGTCTGGAAGACACTGCCTCATGATGATTCCCTAGTTCCTTATGTGAAATTAATTGGTGTTTCAGTCCTGTTCCTTCCAGCCATCATGAAGCCAAACTTCATGGTTGGCACTGTACTTGGGCTGTAAGTCTCAGCAAAGTGGTCATGAATTGCATAGGCAGGAAAACTGCACTAGTCCTTTGAGCAGTCCCTGCAGGTAAAAGGTGAGACACATTAGCTAAAGCAAGCATGTTTTGCTGTTGGTGCACCAATTACAGGGGTTAATACAAGGCTTTCTTCAGTACTGTCAATCTTACATTTTGTATTTGTATTCTTTTACTTAGTTACTACTTGTAACACATTGAGAGAAAATCTCTTCTCATTTACGCTCCTGCCACTGTGCTGAAGGCATTGGGGTTATATAGGTGGATAAAGTAGAATTTGCCCAGCATGTTGTTCTTCCTCCAACAGTAGATCAGATTACAAAATATACAGCCAATGAGTTTTTCCTAATGTACAAAGTCAGTATATCAATTTTCAGCCCTAGCCTAGTATCCTTTACCCTTAGCTTGTTAAGTGTTCCATGCCTGCTTTAAAGAAAAAAACGCAGCTTTTTCTCTACCTATGATGTATAGATGGAACAACCACCTTCTTTTTATTACCTCCTTATATGTCAGAGGTCTGTTTTTGCCACATATACCCTTCTATTACACACCTGCATGTCAGATAATCAGAACAAGGTTCTAGAAGATGAGAGGGAAAGACAATTTTACAGAACCATACATTAAAAGATAAAGATACTTGTCTTGATGAATATGACAGAAAGAATTGGGAGAGTGGGCCTCCAACATGGAATGTATGAAAGGCTGAAAAATAACTTGGATTTATAGCATTGTAGAAAAGAATAGAGCCTCTGACCTAGGACAAAGGAAACAATTGTGAGGGGGCCTGGGTATGATCTTTACCTCTGTTACAGCATTCTTCCTCTGGTAGGTGGAGATATTTGTCTTGTCTGTTTCCTTAAAAGCATGTTTGCTCTTGAACAATGACACACAATGTATGCTGTTGAGTATTAGTTGCTATTTGTGTACCGGGATACTGAGTAATTTATTTTCTCTGGAAGAATTCTTTACATGCTTCCTATTTCGTCCTTTCTGGCACTTGGTACACATTACCACTTTCTAGCAACCCCTTAATACAGTTTCTTCCCTCCTCCCCCCCAAAAGAATTGTTGTTCTCCAGCTTAAAACTTCAATCTTGTGCAGATGTGACTACTCCCATATAGTCCTAGTGACTATATATAGCACCTTGTTGCATATACGATTGTATTTATTTGCTACCCAAAAGAGGCCCTTACAAAAGCAATATAGATCAACATAGTAGGGACTGAACACCAATTTTAATAAAACAGCAGGTGAAATACATCTGAGTAGATGGGGCACCAGAGATTTGCTGTGGGCCTCCAGCATCAAAGATTCACTGCTCTTGCAGCAGTGGTGAATGGATACCCCAGAAGATTACACTATGGCAGTGTCTACATTGGCAAGATTTTGCGCAAAAGCAGCCACTTTTGCGCAAAATCTTGCCACCTGTCTACACTGGCCGCGAATATTTGCACAAGAACACTGACTTTCTAATGTAGGAAATCAGTGCTTTTTGCGCAAATATTCTGACGCTCCCTCTCAGGGATAAGCCCTCTTGTGCAAGTATTCTTGCGCAAGAGGCCAGTGTAGACAGGCAACGTTAATTTCTTGCGCAAGAAAGCCCAATGGCTAAAATGGCCATCGGAGCTTTCTTCCGCAAGAGAGCGTCTACACTGGCACGGATGCTTTTGTGCAAAAGCACATGCCATTATAGACGCTCTCTTGCACAAATACTTTAACGCAAAAACTTTTGCGTTAAAAGTATTTGTGCAAAATCATACCAGTGTAGACATAGCCTCAGTCTATTAACAGCAGTGGGTACAGTTCAGGCAGTGACAATGGAAGCTTCCCCATAACACCAGTTTGCTTCAGCTCCAACTGGGCTGCGGCATCCAGGCAAGAGGGCAGCTTGCGCTCTGCACCATTCAATTAATAGTCTTTCTGCTGAGATTGCTAGTAGTGGGTGGGTTTTATGTGGCCACCTGGCTACTGGATTTTGATTATTTAGTTCTTATAGGCTGATGAACACCCATCTGATGGTAACAGCGGAAATGAAAGGCACTATAGCCAATCCCCTGGACCACTCAATCACTCCCTTTCTTGTTTCTTCACTGGTTTTTACTATGAATGATACTCCTGCCCCTTTTATATTGGTTCCCTTATGAATACTTCTGCAGTTGTGACTTGCCTTCCCCTGTCCTAACTGAAAGTTTAAAAGATTCAATGATAAAAGAGCAGTAATTGACAAAGAAGATGGCCTAATTTGGTAAAGGAATAAGATTTGGCTCGGAAGATATAACTGTACATGCTATTGGAAAGAATGGCTAGGATGGGAAAGGGAACACACTTGTTTACCCAAAGTATCCAATTTCCAGACAGTGCTTTAACAAAGGGCAATGAGCCTATTGCACAGTTTATTCATCGGTTAAAGCTTCTTTCTCAAAAGAAGTGTTAAGAGGGAAAAGTTCAATCCTCTGATCAAACACAAGACCTTGCCTAACCCTGGGTCTTTGCACATACACTAAATAAACAGTCATAACCACTTTAGAGCATCCGCTTTCTTGATTTAATGTCGTTTTATTTCTGTGACTCACTGTACTCACAGGTACTGTCCTTTACCTTTCTAATTCAGGCAAAATGCTCATTGCCTAGTCCAAAGAGTTTGTCTCTGAATAATTTTAGGGGGATATAATTGGAAAGAATTGTAGTTAGCAAAGTGGTAGAAGTTCCATTTGTTAGTAAAAGGTTTTCCATGCAGAGTGTAGCCACAAAGGCATTTAATACAAAATAACTTATAAGGATAGAATAGACATTTCTGGATGAGGACTTGCTCTCTCAAATTTCAAGACCTTCATCTTTCAGGGCTGGCTCGATATCATTTATTTGACACTATATTACAGTGCTGGGACATGATGAATTTGCACCCCAGGTGGTAACCCCTCTTTGGTGCTAGTAATATAATTTCAGATGTCTTCCATATCATCAGATGATTGTACTGTACTCGGGTGATTGATTTAAAGGCACTTATGCTAACAAGATAATTTGTAGAAATGGTTTAATCAATTTTCCATCAATGGGAATTTTCCATCAATATTCTTAAAGGAAAAATGCAGCTTCTCCAAAACTGAAAATTTCCAGGGGACTTTTGCTGAATTTTTTTTCAATTTTCCCCAAAGGAAAATCAAAACTAATTTTTTGGGGGGGTTGATCCAAGATGAACAATTTCGATTGCTGAAACAAACAAACAGTGTTGGTCCATTTGACACACAATATGTATCTTGCCTGAGCTGCAGTAGTGACTGATGTCCCCATTCTCCTCATGTTCCTCATGTCCCCATTCTCTATGGGCTGGGGTATATGGCTGAATGATGTCTTCCATGGTGCACCTCTGTCTCCCCTCAAGTGGAATCAAAGTGGTGATACAGTATGGGAGACGAAGACTGACCCAGGGGCCTGGCCTGGCACGTAGAGGGCATGAGGAACTCAAATTACAACTTTGGTGATGTACTGAGACAGCTCGTTATGATGCAGATTAATGCTGAACTGACCCAGAATGTTTCAACCAACTGACAAAATGAAGCATTTGGATTCACGATTTTTTTTAAATTTGCCTTGAAAATTCTTTTTTGATATTTCAGCTCTTTGTCCCAGCTCAGATGAAAACAAATTATGAACTTAATTAGAATTTCCCAGTGAATGGAAATTCCAATTTCCTATCAGCTGTAATTATTTGTATTGCTGGTAACATGTTCAGAGGGAAGAATATGAACAAGGCTATTTTCTATAATTTGTGAATAAATGTTGCTGTATTAGAACAGAATTTGGTTGAAGACATCCAATTTTTCTACATTTTTACAATTTATGTTCTAATATTTCAGACTTTCCTCTCTCTAATCTTGTTTACTCCTTAATATAAAACAGATTGTAATCTTAGGAACTGTGATTCTAATGTTCAGTTTTTAATTAAATCCAAAGACAAGAATGCTTAATGAATATGAAAACAGAAACCTCCCAGGGTTTCCTTAATTTCAGCTATGACCGGTATTAAGGTATGATTATAACTGCATGCTAGGAATCTCATAAGGGTTCACATATTTTTTTAAATCATACTCTGTGGTTGAAATGGCCTTGTGCGTATGGTATGGGAAACATTACTTGTTTGAATCAAGTATCAGGAAGCCTTTGATTAGTAAGCACTGAGAACAATTGGATGTTTTCCTTCCTGTTGCTTTTTATGTGATTGAATTTACTTTGAAAGTAAGATATTGGCATCATTGGTAAGTTTAGATATAGCATAAGGACTAGCTGTAAACTTCCCTAACACCAATTGGCTAAGTTTGCCTCAATTCCTGCTGTGTACCTCATACTATTTTTGGACCTTGACATGGCTATAGCGAAACAAATATCTAGATATTCAGATTGTCCCCCTAACCCTAGTTTCTGAACACTTATATTTCAACTTTGAAATGTAACAACCCTTGTTATTCCACACCTTATTCTCTCAATTAAAGAGCACCGATTAGGCAGTTGGTTGGTTCTTGTTCAGGAAGTGAGCAAATGCAAACTAGGAAGAGTCCAAAATAATTTTCAGGTGATGTAAGCAAAACTTAAATTTGAGCTTACAGAAATAAGAGGCTAGTGAATGACTAATCCATTACTCCACCTAGCACCTCGGTTTTTGTGCGGCTAATTGGACTTAACCTTTACATGACTGAAATGTACTTTATTATTTTTGTATTATCATAGTGCCTAGAATACCCACTCATGCATCCCATTGTGCTAGGCGCTGTTCAGATACAATAGAAAGACAGCCCTTGCCCCATTTGGCTTATAATCAAAATAAGAAATAAGAGACTGATACAGAAAGATGATTTAGACTACATCAAGGGCGCTATTTTGGGAGAGTAGGGAGAGCAGCAAGAGTACGGGGCAAGTGCTTGCATTCTGTGCATGCCTCTCACACCTGGCTGGTGAACGGAGCTCACCAGCCAGGTGTGAGAGGCACGCACAGAATGCAAGCACTTTCCCCTGACTCCTTTAGCATTCAGAGAATAGGATGAAAAGCAAGCTGCACCCTGGAGTGCACTGCTGCTGCCCCCACTACCTCCTGAAATGGCACCTTTGGACTAAATTCATGTTTTTCTTCTGTCAGAAATTTCTTAATTTATGTTGCTAGGCTAAGGCAGTGATTTTTCAGCTTTTTTTCATTTGCAGACTCCTAAAAAATTTCAAATGGAGATATGGACCCCTTTGGAAACCTTTGTGGCATATAGGTTGAAAGCTAATGTTCTATGGTAACCTTTTATGGATCCCTTAGACAATCTGCGGAGCCCCAGGTATCTATGGACCCCCCCCCCCAAGCTGAAAACTGCTGGACTAAGTATATGCTAATGAGCAATTAATTGCATGCCTAGTTGCTGTTAAATAGTGGATATAAATGTACTGAAAACATTTGGTTATCGGCATCTGACAATAGCCATTTTTGTACTTGGCGTCACTTGCTGTGTAATCTGTTGATAATGGGTATTGAAAAGTTGCTCGTTTTATAGTGTCCCACTTTCACTTTCTAAAAACGAAATATTTTTTGTGAAAGATGACAGACAGTCATAGAATTTAGAAATGGACTGGATTATTATCCAGTCTTCAGGGCAGTGCAAAAATATTCTACTATGTAGTACGCAGCTCTCTGAAGTTCAAGCTACAGAATGGCTACGTCTACACTGGCCCCTTTTCCGGAAGGGGCATGTAAATTTCACTAGTCGTCGTAGGGAAATCCGCGGGGGATTTAAATATCCCCCGCGGCATTTAAATAAAAATGTCCGCCGCTTTTTTCCGGCTTTTAAAAAAGCCGGAAAAGAGCGTCTAGACTGGCCCCGATCCTCCGGAAAAAGTGCCCTTTTCCGGAGGCTCTTATTCCTACTTTGAAATAAAGTAGGAAAAGGGGCCAGTGTAGACGTAGCCAATAAGTATGGTATAAACAGTGACAGTGCAAGTTCACCTGTATGTCCCCTCTTTGTTCTGGGAGGGGGGTTTAGTTCAAATGCTAGGCTCATTTAGTTCTTGGCCAATCTCAGGCTACCAACTAGCATCAATTGGATTGAAATAGTCAACTAACTTCCTTTAGGCCACAAAACAGTTGTTAGATGCCAGTGACTAAATCATTACCACCTTTGCCCTCCTAGAGGAAGACTACCTTTTTTGCTTTGCCAGTGCTGTACATTAAACTGCCTCCACTCTGGCCTCTGCTTCAGCTCCCTTTTGTCTTTCATGCGCTATCCCAAAACTTTAGTTTTACTTATCAGTGTTCTGTGTAGCTGCTTATGCCACAGAACTCCCTCCTCATGTTCAGGACCAATGTTTTATATTCCAGGGATTTATAATTCACCCACTAGTACTTTCCTCTTCTCTTATGCAACAGTATTTGCTTTTGCTATTAAATGCAGAAAGTGTCAGCTGTGCTTGAGGTAAATCACTAAGTTAATAACCATGACAATAGGCCTAAATAAACAGTCATCCCTTAACGTAAAGGCTGCTCTCATTCTTAAACTTCATTTATTTGTTTTCTTTCTCCTCCTCCCAGTGTTATTTGCTAGGTGGAGTATGAACAAGGGAGATCCTGGGGCATAATTCTCTATAAGGATCTCTAACAGGAAGAAAAGTACTTTATTGGTTTATGACTGCAAACGCTCATCAGTTTATGCCTTAAGCCATTTTGCGGTTAGGTGACTGAAAATTTAAGTTCGCAATATCAATTATAAAGTAACACCCATGGGTGTATGCCTGAGCCAAGGGAAGAGAAAGGCAGGGATCTTTAAGTCTAGATGCAAATTTAGTAGAAATTGCTGCTGCTGCTGCAAGACAGGCATTAAAAAGTTAGTATACAAGGATGGGGGGTGGGGGGAAATGGGAAGTGTGACAGGACAGTATTTATTTATTTGATATTTATACAGCAATGGCACCCAGAAACCCATCAGGAGCAGGGCACGTGTTTGGTACTGTATAAATGCAGACCATCACAGTTTGCAAAAGAAGAGGAGTGATACATGAAAGGGGTCAGGGGAGGGATACAAATGAAGTGTGTGCAGGTTACATACACACATGAAGGATTTAAAAAAAAATTAAAGTATTTAATGCTCTTAATCTAACAAACATTAATGAACTAATTTCTAATAAGCCTCATGGCAGAAGGTGGGGTGTGTAGGAGGGAAAGAGGGGACTTCTAGATCACTGTGGAGGAAAGCCTCAGACTGTGTGAGAAGCTGACCAGTGGCCAGGGTTAAGTAGGAGTAGTACTTGGGGGGGGGGGAATAATTCTGAGCTAAAAGGTTACAAATGGAAAGTGGCTGGGGTTAAGTAGGAATAGTGCTTTTGGGGAGCATTCTGTGCCAAAAGACTAAAAATGCTGTGCATACTGTTTTAAAATTCTGCATATTTTGTCAAAATGTCAATTTTAATTATTTTGGTAACTTATTTCAAAATATCCTATAACAAAGTAGACAACAAAAAACATTCAGGAAATGTTTTTGATAAATAGATTCTTTCCTAGGCATACTAATACAGAACTTCATTTAGATTGCAATACAGAGACTTGGGGGAGTCAGAATTAATGGAGAAGCCCACAGAGAGGAAAGTAATTGCTGGGAGTGAAACTGGAGGGGGGTGAGAAATATGGAACAATTGTTTGTTTGTTTTTGTGGGGGGAGGGGTTGTTAGAGACTTAAGGAGCCTCCCCCTTGCAGACTCTGCTCAGCCTCTAGCCTCTCTTTCAGTCAAGGACATTTGCCCAGTCCCTGTCTCTTCCTGCATCCCCCTCCCAGCATCCTTATGTATCCCTTCACTCATTCCCATTCAGTCTCTGGCTCATTGTTGTTCCCCCATTAGCACCTATGCCCCTGCTCTAGTCTACATGACTCCCTCAGCAGCCCCATATGTGCCACTCTGTCCCATACCATTTCCCCTCACTTGGCCCTCCAAGGCAGGTTGCTGTAAGAAAATCAGCCTCTGCTCTCCTTTCTGTGCCTGAACACCTGGTCGTCTGGCACCACAGCTGCCCCTGGTGGGTGAAATGTGTAACTGTGACACTTCTCCAGCAAAATGGTATTCTGAAGAGAAAAAAAAAATCTGGAAGGGTGGAGTATGAATTCTGCAGGAAGTAGAACACGCACAGTGACAAGGGACTTTGTAGGTAAAGTCAAATAGTGTGAACTGTTTGGCACAAAGCTGGCTAGAAATGGAATCCCTGCTCTTCAGGACATTTTGGCATTTCAAAACTTGTCATTCCATAGTCAAATTAAGAGTCTAGGTTTCCCACAACAGAACGTTGAAACAGTGTTGCAATGATTTCCCATTAAACATTATTAAAACAATACATTTCCACAAAACAAGCTAGTTTAGCTCAGTCAGCATTTTTCCACTAAAAAACTGTTTTATCAAAGCCTTTTTGACTAGTTTTAGGTTGTATGCTGGTGGACCAACTTCATTGACCTAGGAACGATCAATGACATACACTAGTCTGTTTTAAGCTCTTGTCTCCGCAGAAAACATAAGTAAAGAAAAAGGAGCTCTCTACTCAGCATGGGCCACAGTTCACAAGAGCTTTCCTTTCATCTTTTTGGGTCCCTGCTCTGACTGCAAGAGCCTGCCTGATCCCTGTAGTATTCACTATCCAGGACATTTGCCAGAAAGTCTCTTAACTAATCTCCCCCTGCCCCCCCCCCCCCCATTCCAGTTTCTACTACAAAACCTTCTTTATCATTCTCCAGCTCTGCTAGCCCTTTGCTGGCCTTTTTACGGGCAAAGTGCTCGTCTGTCACTTGACCTCTGGCCCCACAGCCTCAGCTGCGTTGTCACAGGTGAGGGTGGCCTGTCTCCTTTTAACTTAAAGGGATCAGTCACCCTGTGAAATGTAATTTCACATCATTTGAATGTTTAAAATCTTATGAGTGAATCTGTGGCTTAGGGTTCTACAATGTGCTGAGCACCCTGGTGGCCTTCACTTTAAGCATGTGAGTACTAATCCCCGTAGGGCCTGTGTCCTGGCAGCTTAGAACCAAGGACAACCCATGGAAGCAAAGGAGTGGGACCTACATTAACAGTTCCAATAGTGTTGTGACAACAAGGTGAGAGATTGCAAGTGTCTCATTGAAGCGCAGAAAAAAAAAATCTTGCCTGTTGTGGCTTTTGTGGAGGCTGCTGCAGTGGAAGGCTCAGAGCTGCCAAGACTCTGGAAGGCCTCCTGCCTGCTCCGCAGCAGCTGTGCGTAGCCTCCCCCCCTGCCCTGTGTTTTCATTTCTGCTTCTGAGGCGCGGGCGGAGCTTTCCCCAGGCTGTATTCTTGTCGTTATTTCATTGGCTACAGCAACTGTCACTCCTGGCGCAGCTGGGATTGGTAGGGGCCGAAGGCTCTGCTGGTTCTATTGGCCGCAGGAAAGCAAATCGATAGACCGTGGCGGGGGTTGGAGGGTGAAAGAGGAGGGGCCTCCCCATTGGGCGAAGCAGGCCAGCTTGCCCGCCCACATTCCACAGCTGGCGAGGTGTGGGAAATAGTGCAGGCTCGTCTAGTCGGGTTCCTTAATTCTGATTGGGCAGAGGCTTTGAAACCAGCCAGCTTCCCTTCAGTGATTGGCAGTTTTCATGGACGGGGGAGCCAGCGTCTGCCAGGGGTGGGGAGGGAAGGCTGCGGTGGAGTCAGTGTGAGTCTGGAGCAGCAGCTGTGGGGAGGGTGTCCAGCTGATAGAGGAAACTATTAAACCCAAACACACATTCTAATGCAACTCAGCTGTGTACAAGCAGTACGGGTGTTGCAGCCCTGAGCACCGGAGAGAGGAGACAAGGGCTTGCTTCTGGAAATCTGTCTTAAGTTAAATCATATACTTAGCGCTTTTGAGGGAGCGCTTTGGTCCTATGGACTAAGGTTGCGCTGTGTGAGCAGAGTGCCCATAAGTGAAGTGTGCCCAAATACACATACCCTATCTCCCTTGGCTTTATTGTGGTTCTAACTGATCATGGAGGTGTTGGAAAATGGGGAGCAGAACCTGTTGCACTGGGATCGAAAGCTGAGTGAGCTGTCAGAACTGGTGGACTCCGATTCCCTGCTAAACAACACGGTGAGGAACAGCAGCGCTGGGCTGAATGTCTGTCTTCTGTAGGGACACTAATGCGTTTGTTTCGTCAAAAAGGAGGGTGTGAAGTATTTCTAATGTGGGGGAAAGCCCCTTGCTTTGGGGGTGGAGAAGTAGAAGCTGGGCTAGCACACATCTGGCTGGAAAAGTGAGGAGAGTCTGTTGTTAGGAGTTCTTGTGAATACTGTACTCGGAGTAGGAGGTGTTCAGAAATTTTCCTTGTGAAATTATGAATGCGTGAAAAGTATGAGTAATACCATTTTCCTTCCTTGTCAGACTAGCTTTTCTTTGTCATTCCAGCTGTGTGGCTGAAGAAACCCAGGGTAGAGCTGGGCCCCATTTGGCTAACGCATTTGGGGAACCCCTAAAAATGCTTTGCAATTAATGACAAGAAGTGTTGGGGGGAGGGGGGGGAAGTGTGAAGTCTGTAATTTTAAGCAGGGCGACAACTAAAGAAATAGATGCAACTAGGACATTGCTGTGTGAGCATACAGAGAGAACCCTTACAGTGCATTAAGGTGCTGGTGGATCCTACAGCATTTTAAAATATGACTTCAATTTCTTATTTCACTTAAACTGCAGAGGCTGACATGGGTGTGTAACTTTGTGGTGTGGACCCCCTTCCCTTAAAGAGGTTTGTGAGGGTTAATTTTAAAGCATCACTAAGAAAATAACAGACTTCAGTACTTTACCATGCTAGGAATAGAGATGTAGCCCTGTTAGTCTGATCTTGCTGAAACAAAAGAGAGGACTATGCAGCACTTTAAAGACTAACAAGATGCTGTATTAGGTGATGAGCTTTTGTGGGCCAGATCCCCCACGAAAGCTCATCACCTAATAAACCATCTTATCAGTGTTTAAAGTGCTGCATAGTCCTCTCTTTTTTGTTTTAGCATGATAGGTTTAGTCTTTGATTGAATGAAATTCAAGACTGAAATCCTGAGGAACTGGTTCCTCCATTTCTTCAGCCCACCACCATCATTAGAGATTATGCTTGAAAGGGAATTGGAGCTCTACCCCCTGAAAGATTTTTTGTGGTGAATTGCGAGTGCTGGGAGAGAAAGAAACCTTTGTCCTCATCTGAAAAATTCACTGTTAATAGTTATTAAAGTCACAGCTGCAGCCAGATGTCTGATTATTTACTTTGCTTTAGTCTGCAAAAAGCTTCTCCTCCCCCCCCCCCCCCCCGAAATAAGGCCAAAAGTGGGTTTTTCTAGGGCATCATGGGAAAGGGTGGGGAGGAAGAAGTTCCTTCAGGCAAACAGTGCAGAATTACTAAGATTCTTCCACAACTAGGTCACAGAGAAAAGTAGTTTCTACTGGAGATCTGACTTTTTTTTAATAGTGGCTGACAAACTTTTGGGGGTCCAGGCTTTGACTAAATTCTACAAAATATTTTAAGAAAATAGGATTGTATGTTTAGTGTACTCAAGTTTCTGTTATAGTCCAGATTATATAACTTGCTTCAAAGCTAAGAATTTGGAATTCATCAGCTGTTTAGCTGGCTTTTAGTTTGAGAATGCAAAGTTATACCTTTGTTGGTCCTAGGATATTTACTAGATGTGGTGGGTAAAGTCTTATTGGACTGATTTAAAAAAAAATCATTTGGACACAGGTTAAGGAGGCAGGTAGATAAGCTCATAGCTTCTGGCTACAGAAACCCTCATAAACAGGCGTCTAGCCCTGGCATGTGAAATGCTTTACAGGGACTTTCCTATGTCAAGGCTAAGCAATTCCTCTGGTAAATTCTTCCTTGTAGACTGTCTGTCTTGGGTGGTTGGGAGGGGGAATGTATTAATTGGCATGTTAGAACTATAAATATCTTGTTTTGGATTTTAATACACTAAACTACCTGTGTAATTACGTAGACTAAAACAGTGGTAGTACGAATGTGCTAGTTAACCCACCTTTTTTCCTAGTGTAGACATGGCGTTTGGTTAGCTTAAAATTCCAGTTTCTTTGCTTTTGGTAGCAGCTGTTGGTGAAGCTGTGGGCATGACCTATACTGTTTTGTATCATCTCTGGGCTGGAATACTGAGCCCCACTCTTCATCATTACCTACCATAGAGTATGTCTACATTGCAACACTATTTCAGAATAACTAGTGCTATTCCAAAATAACTTAGTTTGCATCTACCCAGCAGGCAGTTATTCCGAAATAGTGTCAAAATACTGTCAAGCTGGAGGACTTCTTACTTTGACTCCTGTAACCCTCACTGTGCAAGGAATAAGAGAAGTCAGAAGAAGAGTGCTTTATTTCGAAATAGGTGCTGTGCAGACGCTCCCTATTTCAAAATAAGATATGTAATTGACGTAGCTCAATTTGCGTAGCTTATTTCGAGTTAAGCCCTGCAGTGTAGACACACCCTTAATGGCTCTGTTACGGCAACTTTCTTTTTGACCCGGGTTTCCTTTCCCTTTGGAGCCCATCAGTGCAGCTTAACATGCGGAAGGGGCTGCTGTTTGTGTCACAAGGATCTCTTGTCTTCCTGCTCTCCAACCCTGGTCACTCAGTAACAGCAGAATGTTTTATCATTTCCATCAGTCCTGGCAATGAGAGAGGAGGATAATTAACTGATCTCTTTTCTCTTCCATGGAAATGCGGAGGCCTATCATTTGGTTTACCATATCAATAATCTTTTTAAGATTGGAAGTTACTGTTGCAGTACAAATGCTATTTTATGCCTTTTAAAACAAAAATGCAAAATCCTTAGGAGAATGGTAAAGGGCCAACAAAAATCTGAAACTTATTATATTTGCCAACTTCTCTCTCTTTACCACCTATCTTAAAAGAAATAAAAAGCAAAACAAGGGAAATAAAATTTCAGCCTCAACTAACCAGTTTTAATCTCCAACAGTTACTTGTCTTTAATATAAGAGGTTTTTGGGGCATGTGCTGACCTTAAGTCTCTGTTTTCAGGTGAAAATGAGTAATGTTTTCTTCCGTGTGTGGGCAGAAAAGGTGCATTCAAGAACAATGTATCTGCACAGCACACAGTAATAAAAACTGACACTGTTATAGTGATGTCAGTGTGTAGACGACTACACGATTAACCGATAAGCTTGGCCGTATCGGTTAATCCTGTCAAATACACACACTCCCTCCCCTTCCTCCCCTGCTACCTCTGTATCAGAGGCAGCAAGGTGGGCCAGCTCCCTATGAGCACCAGATCCTCCGCCTCCCCCCTTCAGTGCTGCTGCGTCTGCTGGAGATGTGAAGGTTGAGGGGGGCAAGTGGAAGCTGATATGTGCAGGGAGCTGGCTTTTAAGCCAGCTTTCTGCACGTGCTGGCTCCATGGACCCACTTGCTCCTCCCTCACCCCTTTGCTGCCTCCTACAGAGAGGTAGCAGCTCAGGGAGGGGCAGGGGGAAGCTGCTGTGAAGCAGCCTCTGTCCACGGTGGGCCCGGGCTCACCACAGACAGAGGCTGCTCCACAGCAGCAGCCCTTGTCTGCAGAGAGGAGGAGATCTTAGCTCCCTGCAGAGAGAGGCTGCACCGGCATCCCATGGAGCAGCCTCTGTCTGCAGGGATCTCGGAAACCCTTCCTCCCGTGTATAGGGACTATTGCCACCCAGTGTTGCTGTCTCTGTATCAGAGGCAGCAACACGGGGCAGCAGGTGGGAGCCGGTCTGCACGGAGAGCTGGCTTTTAAACTGGCTCCCCTTGTGGATCAGCTCCTGCCTGCCACCCCATGCTGCTGCCCTGATAGAGAGTTTAGGGCTCTCCCATGAGTGGGGCTGGGAGTGCAATGGCTGCTGTCCCACCTCTGGGGGGTTGTTAAATAGTCATGTAACTACTAAAATTTGATGTGGCTACATGACTGTTCAATTACATGCTCTCTAACATCCCTACTAGGTTAGTCTCTTCTCTGGAGAAGCCCAGGATTGTAACTCCAGGGACTGCTATAGGAGAGTGCTGACAGTAGGTTTGCCAACCTTCTAATTGCACAAAACTGAACACTGGGCTGAGACAGAAAGTTGACATGTGGGAGGGGGTATAGGTTCTTGGCTTAAGGTACAGGCTCCAGATGAGGCCAGAAATGAGAGGTTCAGGGTGGGGATGTGGGCACTGGTAGGGGGATTGGCCTCTGGGTAGGGCTGGAGATGAGAGGTTTCAGTTGCAGGAGGGAGCCTCAGGCTGGGCCAGGTGGTTGGGATATGAGTTCCTGGTGATGCTTATTGTAGCTCCCAGGAAATGGCTACTAGGACTCTATGGCCTCTACTTAGCGCATGGGCAGCCCTGGAAGCTCTATGCAAGCCTGCAAGCACCATCCACCATAGCTCCCATTGGTTGCAGTTCCTGGCCAATAGGATCTGTGAAGCTGGCACTGATGGCCACTTCAGGGAGCAACAAACAGTCATGGCAGGTAAGGAGCCTACCTTAGTCCTGGGTCCCTGCTGTGCACAAACTGGACTTCTAATGGCCCAGTCAGCAGTGCCGACCAGAGCTGCCAGGATTCTTTTTTGACCAGGTTTTCTGGTCAAAAACTGGGTGCCTAGCAACCCTAAGTTGAGTTATGCTGGCAGAGCTGTATGAGAAACCTTACTCTGCATTTACCTGCACTAGGACTACATAGATTGACCCAGGCTTATTAGGGATGTTAACTGATAAGCATGAGGCTTACTGGTATACTTATCAGCTAACAGCCCTTGCTAGTTAACTCTGGTGGTGGTCAGACACGCAGAGTTGGTGATTTGGGTGGCAGGACCCCACCCCTGGCACAACCCCAAGGCTGGACAGTGGGACTTAAGTTAAAACAGTTAAGCACTATTGTTTTATTGATTAGGCATATCTGTGCCTCACTTTTATGAGTACTAAATATACCCCAGGCAGGTAAAGGGAATAAAAGGTTTCCATCTGTGAACTGTGACATACCCTAGCACAACTTGTGACGTCATAATTCTGCATGAAAGCAAAGATCTTGTATTGGTCTATGTGCAGAAACATGAATAGTCATGTAAGGCCTACGTGCTGGGTTGGCTGGCCTACGGGTCCTGAGAAGCATTCCCGTTGCAAGTTCTGACACTTAATGCAACTAGAAGGTAGGCTGTCTGTTACACACTGTAACTGTTTTTCTTTACCCCATTTAACTGCTTTGTCACTGACATTTCTTATGCCTTGCACAGTGTATTATCTTCGGATAGCTCTGAGGGGAAATCAGGCCTCTATTAGATTTTTTTTTTTTTTAAATGAGGTAGTAGTAGCTAAAGGCTACATCAACACTGCAGGCTCCTTGCGCAAGAGTTTTTGTGCAAAAACTCTTGCGCGAGAGCATGTCCACAGCTCAAAGCACTTTGCAAAAGTGATATGCTGTTGCGCAAGAGAGCATCCACACTGTACAGATGCTCTTTTGCAAGAAAGCTCTGATGGAGCACCTGTGCTTTTTCCCATAGGGGTTTCTTGCGTAAGAAACCCCTCTGGAGCGTCCACACTTGCCTCTTTGCACAATAGCTGTAGCACAAAAAATGCTTTGTAGCAGGAGGTTTATCTACACTGGCAAAAGCCCTCTGTTCTGCCATTTTACTGCTGATTTACTTGAACAAAAGCACATGTGAGGTATGGATGCGCCACAGGTTTTTGCGCAAAAATGGCCATTTTTGTGCAAAAATCTTGCAGTGTAGATGTAGTCTTTGTGACTGGACCTAGCACCCTTCTACCGAAGGGCTCTTTATATATATATATAAAAAAAAAAGATTGAAAAGGAATGTTCTGAGTGAAAGAAGAGACCCCCTCTGCGAATGTTCTCTTGGATTTTATAGTTGCTTGGAATGCTTCCTTCCAGCTACTGTTTGGATCTTGGGTGACAGACTGAATTGCCATCCTAATTCATAGTCAACCAGAATTATTTTCCGAATTAAAATCCAGAGATTGGGTGAGAAATTGTGGCCTCCCAATATCAATATTCAGGTGCATTAAAAAATCCTAGCTACGGGTTACTTGAAATGTGCTTAGCTTGCGAAATAAATGAAATTCTGGCTGTTCAGTGGTCAGAAATTGTGCTCCTGCTTCTGCTGTATCTAAACAGAGTGCTTTATTTGGCTTATGGCAACTAATCCTACCTAGGCATTGACGTTAGACATTGACGCTTCAGAGGATGTAGGAAGAGGCCTCTGAAGGGATACAAAACGATGAGTGAAATGGATATGTTTCTGTTGTAAGAAGAATTTGGAGTGAAGTCACCAATAGAAAGAGAAATAAAAGCAACCAGCAGTATGAACGATGAAGTGGGTGTATTTCAAGAAGAGGGGATGATATTATTTTGATTGCTTATTTTTCAATAATGCCTCTGAGGGAAAGAAAAGCATCTATATGTACAGTCTCCTGCACTATTATTTGCAAAGTACAGTTTTCTGGACAGACATATGTTGTGTCTATTGTAATGAAGTACAACTTCCACAGCTAACTGTAATAGGGCTTCTCAACTGAGTAAAAATTTAGTATTTTGCTGGTTCAGACTTCAGATCTTTCGGATTCATTGGATTAACTGCTTCTGCTGCATATGCAAGTTTCTTGCTTGGTGCATCTGTAAATAGCAACAGTGCATAGTGAGGCGTCCATAGTACCCCTGTAGACCTAATGCTTTCAAATATACGGGCCTTCCACTGTTTGCTTGTTTAGGGAGATGAACACCGTAGATTGTATTTGATTGATCATGTCTCTCTCAAATGATTCGCTGACTCTCTCATTCCCTAGTGAATTGTCAGGGCAATGTTACTGTCCTATTGGCAGCCAGTAGCATGCAGATTGTCTTCCCATGGTCTTTTCTTTTTCTTGTCTGGGCACATAGTTGTGATTTAAATGTGAAAATGTACAGCCTCATTAGTGCCATTTCAGAAGATGGACATGCACCAGTATAAAGGCCGCATAGACATTCCAATCTTCAGCAGACACCTCTGTGCTTGTGAAACTGGCATTCCACCTCGTGACTAGGTATCCTGTCCTCTAAGCAGAGAGAGGTGTATGTATTCTTTTAGGAATGATGCAAACTGCTTTTGAGAGGCCGTGAATAGAGGCACAGTTTTCTATTCATGCATGATAGACAAAAGCGCAAAAAAAAAAAAAAAAGAGAAGAAAACTTATGGGCAGGAGGAAGGGATTCACTTTTCTTCTGCAGACAAACGCCTGATTTGTGCATATATAATATAAAAAGATGACAAACATTCTCTGAGACACAACTGCCTTTCTGTATAGAGTCCTATGCAGATACAAAATTTGTATCCGCAAAAATAAGTTGATATCTGCATCCACATCTGATGATGTGGATACCTGCAGATATAAAGTGGTTATCCACAGATTTGCAGGGCTCTCTTTATATATTTAAAAATGCTTTAACCCCCTCTTCCCTCAGCAATTCAAGGTTCAAATGATCAGATCTGGATCGGTGTAGACATTGTGTAATAGCACAAATACGTTTAAACACACGACTATTTCAAATTATGATTTCCCCGTAGCTAAATTGACAATGCCTTTCTGCAATTTTTCTTGCCTCAGCTGATAATCTCAGCAGTGCCTAAAGCACCATGAGGAATGCTGCTCTCTGCTCCAGTCAAGGATGGCTCGCGACATTTTGGCACCTGAGATGGGGAGCTCAAATGATGTCCCCTTGCCCCCTCGCTTGGGCCAAAACTTAGAATTTTCTACACTCTGGTCCTAGTGGTGCCTTCCTACAGTCTGGCACCTGAGGCAGTCGCCTCAGTTCGCCTCATGGTAAGTCCAGCCCTGGCTCCAGTGTAGGTGTTAGTGACATCCTCTGAAACAGAGCCCGGAGGAGTTGCATACAGGTCTCCGCAGGAAGCAGGCCTTTTAGGTAATTAGTCAAAAAAAGACAGTAACACATTGGAAATAAAGTCTGAATAAGTTGACCTGCAGTTGATGCCAACCCATCAAGGTCTGTGTTTTAGTGACAAATATCAGGTCTTGGTACAGAAGGATAAATCTGATGACAAAATGTTCTGTGAAATGCCAACTAGCTGTTCCATTCCTAGAAGGCAGTCAAAGGCAAATGGTTCTTATTAAAGTCTTTTAAATGTCAAAGACTTACCCAATTCTCATGAAGCGCTCTCATTCTCATTTTGTTATTTTTTACCTATTTGTCACTGGATTCTGCTTCTGTATGGCCACTGGGTATAATATCAGTGTTCAACTAGAACCTCAGTGTTCTAAAGGTGGGGCTAGGAGAGCTGAACTGGAGGCCATATGGAGAAGATATGTTGGACAGCACTGAAATAGTTGACCTGAATATTTTAGGCTTAAATTTTCAGAATTGACCAGCGAGTTTGGGTATTCAAATTCTTGATTAATCATCTTGAAACGCTTTAAAGGGATTTATTAGAAAGTGCCGGGTATTTGCTCTCTGGAAATGGAGACTTTTAAAGCACTGCAAGTTTGGTATCCAAAAACTGAAATGTCCCAAATCTCTAGCCATTTCTGAAAATGTAGGCCTTTACAATGTAGACTTCAGTATGGCATTTGCCATGAACTATGTGGGTCCCTACAATTGATGCCAGAGATGCTTCAACATTCCGAACACCTGCAGAGTGTGGTCCAGTGGGGCGTATGCTTGTACGTGCAAAGGAATGTATTTTCTGCTCTGGTATCTCAGCAGGTTGGTTATGCTTTTTTATTTGATGCACCCCAAGAAAACCAAAACCATTGAACTAAGGTTCAGCAGTTTCAGAGCACAATCGCAATTCTGAACTCTGACAAGTTGGGGACTTTGAGCTGTTCTTATCTCTTCAGATAAATTGTCCGTTACATGCTAATGAATCTCACCAGGAATGTGCAGTGACTCATTTTTTGTGTCTCAAACGCTTTGCTATCATCTGCTTAATATTCAATTGACTTCTGCGAAAAGGTATATCTGAATGGGCTGTCTTGGATTGCACTGTTTTTCAGTGTGTGGCACTGGGGACTATATTTTGTTTATTAATTATATCTGATATGATGCTTAATTTTACGTACCGCAAAATTTGATGTTTTTCACAGCATGTATACTGCTGGCCTGGAGCGAGTTTTATTGATTTAGTTTTTTTTTCTTTCTGCAGGGTAGCCAAGTTACGATTTCTGTGACAAACATAAATGTGTTTCTTGTCTTAAATGCTTGTATAATCCTGGGTTAATACAACTTTTTAATTTCCTTTTTGGTTTAAGAATGCTTATATGTTTGGTTTTAACTTTGCCTGCTTAAGAATTTGACTTAACACTCAGCATTTCTTCTCCTCTGTAACTGGGTGTGGAATGCAGTTCTGCATCTTGGTTTATAGCTTAATGTGACATAATTAATCAGGTCTTCTAAACTGGCCAAGTTGCCAATAAAGAGAGAAGTGAAGATATAGCTATATTAAAAAGGCAGATAAGTTAAACAACTTGGAGACAGTCTTCATCAATTATGATGAATCTGAATAATTCTTGAAACAAAACAAACCCAAGAGAATACTTATGTTCTACACTTCCTTTTCTTGTGTTTTGTTTTGTGTTTTGTGTTTAATGTCTTTAAATGGGAACAAGTTTACAAGAGATTTGCTGAATATAGAGCTATCTCTGATCCAAAAGTTGACTGAGAGAAGCATGTGGTAATTTGAAACTTTACCCTTACCATCATATTTCCTGCCAGTTAAATTTAGAAAAATAACTAGAAATCCTGTTGCGCCTTAGAGACTAAGAGTACATCTACACGGCTGAGCTAAAGTTGATTTAAGCTAGACAATTTAAGCTACGTCAGTTGCATCGCTTAAGTCGAAATAGCTTAATTTGGCTTTTGGTGCTGTCTACACAGCAGGAAATCGAAGGAAGAACACTCTTCCTTCGACTTCCCTTACTTCTCATGGAATGAGGGTTAGGAGCAAGAAGTCCTCCATCTCAAGATTTTTTTTTAAATAAAGGCTTGTAGTGTAGACGCGCACTATGTTATTTTGAAATGAAATCAATTATCCCGAAATAATGCTGCTATGTAGACGTACCCTAACTGATTTATTAGGGCATAAGCTTTTGAGTGTAAAACCCACTTTAATGAACTGGAGAAGGTACTTGTGTAAATTAGGCTAATCAAGTCAAGGTGGAAGGAAAAAATAAGCGTATTGGATTTGCTCCAGCTGGGCTTTTGGGATGATGTGTATTTATACATTTAAGGTGGTGAATCTATGAAGATGGTTGAGGTAGTGAAGAGAAGCAATCTGTTCTGGGAATTATGGGTTATGGCAAGCATGCACATATACATACACAGAAAACACTATTTTTGTATCTTATGGAAGCTTCTAGTGTGCAATATCCCAGCTAAATATTTCTCAAAACTTAGAAGGATCCTGTTGAAGATACATAATCAAAGATAATCAAAGAAGTGTGTGGAGTGTGATAGGAAAAATAAATATATAATTCATGTTGCTACTAAACTGGGTTACCTGATAGCGGGGAACAGAGAGCTTTTCATTTGGCTAAGCGGTGGTAAGAGAGTACAGCCTTAGAATTCCTTACGGGTCTCTCTACCACACTTTAAAGATAGAAATGTAGCCGTCACTTTAAAGAGACCTTTTCATCCCTACCCTAGAAAAGGTGGCAGCTGGCACCCTTTATTATCCTTTCAAATACATTTGGAATAAAATTGGGTTATTCTAGGGGTGTTAAATGGCGTTTAATCAGCTAATTGAGTAGTTGATGGAATTTCCATCGACTACTCAATTAGTTGATAAAAGAGCTGCAGTGGAGTTACTTCCCCACCCTGGGATTGAACCCCACTGCAGTTTTGCCTTTTAAATGGCTCTTAACTCCATTTAAAAAGCAGAGATGCAGCGGAGACCAGGTGCAAGCCGGGAATCAGCTGATTCCTGGTTTGGGCCTGTTTCCAGACATTATGCCTCTTCCTCCCCTGCCCCTTTGGAGACGTGCTGGGGGGAACTGGCTTTTAAGCCAGTTCCCCTCAGCACTGGCTCCTGCTCCCCCTTTTGTTGTCCCTGATAGAGGCAGCAAAGGGGAGGGGGGAAGCGACTAGTTGAGTAGTGGCTTGACTGCCCGATAAGCCTAGGCTTGTTGAGTACAGGCAGTCCCCGGGTTACGTACAAGATAGGGACTGTAGGTTTGTTCTTAAGTTCAATCTGTATATAAGTCGGAACTGGCGTCCAGATTCAGCCGCTGCTGAAACTGACCAGCGGCTGACTGCAGGAAGCCCGAGGCAGAGTTGCTCTGCCCCGGGCTTCCTGGAATCAGCCGCTGATCAGTTTCAACAGGCTGAATCTGGACGCCAGTTCCGACTTACATACAGATTCAACTTAAGAACCCCAGGCGCCCCCAAGTCAGCTGCTGCTGAAACTGATCAGCGGCTGATTCCAGGAAACCTGAGGCAGACCAACAGGCAGCGCCCCAGCTGCTCTACCACAGGCGTCCGGAGAAAAGCCTGATCTGCTGGGGGGGGGGGGGGGGGGGGCACTAGCTACGCCCCCCCCCCCCCAGCAGATCAGGGAGACGCGGAGAAAGCCGCGGAGCATGCGGGCAGTGGGACAGCCCAGACGCGCCACGGCTGTCCTGCTGCCGGCGTCCTCCAAGGCTTTGCTCCCCGTCTCCCCGGTTTGCTGGTCTCCAGGGAGCCTGAGGGCTCTTGTGCATTTCAAAGCAGAAGCACCCTAGTGGAGCCTGGAATCAGCGGGACTTCCCGCTGGCCCTGGGCTGCATGCGGAGCTCCAATTTTGAAATGCACAAGAGCTCCTGCTGGGGCTCTTGTACATTTCAAAGAAGGAATGCGGAAGTGCCTATCGACTAGTCGAGTACTCAAGGGAATGTCCATTGACTATTCAACTAGTAAATTAATCATTATTTAACATCCTTAGTGTGGGGTGGTGCAAGACAACTAGTTGAGTGCAGTTGGTAGAGGTTTTATTTTCCTTATTAAAGTAGGAGGTGTTTGGCCTCTTCCAAAGTTTCATCTGTTTCTCTGGGGGAGTGTCCTTGTTGGGTGAGGATGGTTTTAAGTGTGTTACGATGTGTGTCTTGTTCTTTCTCCTTTTCCAGGGTCCTTGGGTATTCGTTCTAAGTCACAGGCACTGCTTCTGAACTAGCCAATGCAGAATGCCAGAAGTTTGGCAGATATAAGCAATGTACTTTCTGACCATTTTCATTTGGTAGCCTTTTGAGATTCCCTACCAGTGGTTTCTTGTTCCTTTTATAGAAGCCACATGTTCAGACACTAAATTCCTTTGGTTTCACATTGGTTTTACTCTTGCTCACCACAGTAGGACTAATGATGAAATCCAAACAGAATCCTGTTTAGTCTTCCTACTTGGGTGTTTGGAAGTTGCAATGAAAGGCCTTGAAAGAGAGAGCAAAAAAGCCTATTTTGGCCTCATTTGGAGAGATGTGGGTGGGGAAAGAGCTCTCTTGGTACTCATTTTCATCTCAGGAGTTTTTAGTGCCCAGTGAAAAAGGACTTACTTTTTCTACAGGTTGTCCCTCCCTTAACTGGGACTCCCTGGTCTGCCATGGACTACGGATGTTCCTGAACCACAAAGCCCAGGAAGAGGGGGAGGGGGTCTGGCAGCAGGACAGGAGTGTTGTAAGGGGCACTGGCTACTCAGCCAGGAGCCCGGAATGTGTGTCTGGGGGGCAGGGGAGGGAGGGGGGAGAAGCTGGCCCCAGCGGCTGGGGTCTCTAGCCTGCCTGCAGCCGGGGACCTGTAGCTCCGGCCAGAGAGCTCCAACCCCAGCGGCAGCCAGAGAACTCTGGCCCTGTCCCTGGCTGCAGAGCTCTGGTGGCATTCTGGCTCCAACAGCTGGAGTTTTCCAGCCTTAGCGGTAGCCAGGGAGCTCTGTCCGACTGTGCAGCTCTGGCCATGGCACTGCAGCCTCAGCAACAGTGGGGCCTGGGAGAGCCCCGGGAGACTGAGGCAGGAGCAGGCTGGAGCCCTAGCCCGGTGGCAGCACTGCCATGAGAGGAGGGACCTTCCCTGGTCTGGCAAATCCCCTCGTTCGGGATCAGTCAGGTCCTGAGTATGCTGGACCAGTGAGGTCCAACCTGTACAAACACTCAGAACTAAAATTAAGCAAATTCAAGAAATTATATTTGAGTTATTCTACTCCTCCTTACTCGAGAACAGACGTAAACACGGTGTGTGATATTGGCTAATTACTCTGGAGAGGACAGTGGCATTAGATAGGATTATGACTTCATATGAGGACTTGGCATTAGGAAGGAGATACTTTTAAAGGCTTGGCTTTCATGCAGATGTTCTTGCTAATACAGAATGAAGGCAAGGAAAATTGATGTCTGTACTGTGAATTTTTCAGTGAGGAGTTACTCTATAGCAGTGTCTCTTAAACTTTTTGAGACCACAGAACACCAAACAATAACATTTTATGCAGAACACGTATGAAAATTTTCTTCCAAAAAAAAAAAATTCAGACAAAAAAAGACAAAAACAAAGAAGTAACAAAGACAGAAGAGGTTGCGGCACACCTGTGAGTTGTTCACGGAACATCAGTGTTCTGGGGAACATGGTTTAAGAAACACTGCTCTATAGGAGGCAGTTGCTGGGCTTTCTACAGATTATATGTCCCTCGTTTTGGTAATTCTGGCTGGCTGGGCTAGTCACAGGTGTTGATTGCATGTCTGTCTCCTTCAGTTTCTTACAGCTACAGGTTCCTATGCCTGCCCAAAAGCCTTCCTCCTTGCAGTCCTCTCATACAGCTGTGTTGAGTGATTGCATTTTTACTTGCATTTTTGGCGCTTGTGTGTATTTAGGAGTGGGGGTTGTAAGCTTAGTGGGTTTTTTTCCAGACAATAGAAACCGACTTCTTCTGTTTAGGCACCAATTAGAGGAGATTTAAAAAAAAAGCTGTCTATCTTCTTTGTGAAAGTTCTTCTTACCCAGTTTAGTCTATGTTGAGGATGTATGTTTTTAGTGGCTGTCTTCCATTTGCCCTTCCCCCTCAGCATGACTCATGGAAACACACTCTTCTCTCAAACTCTTGAGAACAAAGCTTGCATTTCCTCTGGCCCTTCTCATTGCAGCCCTGTCTCTCCCTTAAGGGCTAACTGCACCAGAAACAGATACAAAGGGGTTCATGGGCACAGCTAACAAAGGACAAAGACACTTCAGACGAGCAAGAGAGAGAGCAAGCCAGAGTCTTCAGAAGGCCTGCAGATGTGAGATTTCATGTGTTAACCCTACCCCTGGGATACCCAGCCATTGCAGACTCACTGCGCTGATAGCTGGAAAATTTGGATCCTTCATAACAGCCGAAAGGAAAAACCGCTGCAGAAAGTAACTTTGACATTTTGTTAGAAAATGAATGAGGAATTTGTTGCCTTCTCCTGTCTTGCTTCTTTTTGAATTTTGTCCATATTCCATCCTATTGTTCCTTGCTTCAAATAGGATGGTGTCCCTCACAGAATTACCAAAAGAAACACAGTAAATTTGCCTTCATAGTAATGCTGTGTGATTTGTAGATACTCACTGAATAGCTGTCAGCTGAGATTGCTCATGGGACATCTGCTCTTACCCCAAATTATTTCCTAGTTGCTATACAGTTGGTTTCCCCTGTTTGAATGGCTCTTTCATACCGTCCTAGGATAGAGTTAGACATCAGATTTAAAAAAAATAAGAAACGTGATTGTGAAACCTGAAAAATGGTCAGGGCCAGTATAGCACCTGAAACTTCTCTTAGTTTCTAGACGGGAATTAAAGTAGATTTCAACTCAGTAGTGTTCCTTTTCCTCTTTTTTTGTTTTTGTTTTTGTTTAAGAATCTAAAAGACAGGTATGGAGGAATGAAGTCCAGCCTGCTAATTACCTTTACAGATGTTCTAAGGGCAAAAAGGTTATGAATAAGGCAATCTTATAAATATTTCCAAAAGTTTGTTTGTTTGTTTGTTTGTTTGTCCCGAGAGATCTCCAAAACAGTAAGAGCTAGAAACACAAAATTTTGCACGGATACTACTATTTCTTATAACTGGATAGGATATATCTTGAAATCGGTTCCCCAGTGCCCCAATTGGGCCACTAATTCGCCTGATCATAGTATCACCTGATCATAGGCATTTGCTGGACTCTTCAGTTAGTGTGTCTCAAACTGCAACTACGAGATCCTTTCCCTATGATAACAGAACAAGTATTTCCAATAAAATGTTATGTTAATGTAATTTACGTAGTTCATTCACCACACCTTTTGTTATCAAGAAATGAGTTAAATGTAAATGTGTTTTGTAAGCACATCACTAGCTATGTTAATTTCTTAAAGTAATGCATAAGAGAAAAGTATTTCCAATAAAATACGCTATGTTAATGTCATTGACGTAGTTCATTCATCACACCTTTTACTATATTTTCCCCTGCTAGTATATAATATGAGATTAATTGTGGAAAATTTGCAACGCTGAAGGCATCAGAAGGGAAAATAATTGAAATAGTTATTCCAGGAGTTGGAAAGCAGTAGCGTCAAAAGAAAAGCCAGGGGTGACTGAGGACACAAATTAAACATGAAATTTCAATGGCAAGAAGTACAGTTTTGGGGAATCCTACACAAAGGTCATTGGCCTGGGTCTTGCTAATCCACTTGGTGCTGACTGCACTTTGTGTTTCGATTCTTGGCACCTGAGACACTTGAAGCAACTCAGAGGAGCAACAAAAATGAAGTGTTTGGAAGGACCGGTTTACAAGGAAAGCGTAAAGCATTCAGCATGTACTGCTTTGACAGATATTTTGAAGGGGGTGTGGAGATGGCATGATCAGAACTGTGTTTTGCTTAAAAAATAACATTACAGTGATGAGCTGGAAGGTTTTTTCTCAGTTTCATGTTATAGTTAATTATATAATGTGATTTTCAGTATTGATACGAAAATAGGCATTTGGAGGTTTTTCTGAAACTGTAGGTTCCACTGCAGTCTTCATAATATTAGGAAGAGAAAGACTGATTCATATTTACAATAAAACATACGTATTCATGTTAGTCTAACTAGTGCCATTTTAATCTCTTATGAATCTTGAAGACCAGCACTGTCTCACATATAGAAAATATTGTCATTGTTCATGAAGAGACATTTGACTATGGAGGATCAATTTTTTTTCTTCAAAAAAAGGGTTCTCCATTCTCATATCCCTAACCTGGGCAGAGATTAGTACCGGGGGGGGGGGGGGGGGGGGGGGGGGGGGGGGGGGGAGAAACTGATAGCAATCCATATAAATTAGAAGTTATAAGGTGCAAAAAATTAAGGGAAGCTAACGATCTGAGGGGAGGGGGATGGGAAATCCATAGCTGAGCACAATCAAGAGCTTAAGTGCATTAGGAACAAAATAAATCCTTGCAATGGTATAGACCCATTACTAGATGTAGATGATAAAATTCATAATGGTGTAGAAATGACAGAAATATTCAGTAAATATATTTTGTATTAGGGAAGAAGCAGGATGAGGCACTTGTATCATAGTTCACACAAACAAGTACTCTCCTGTCCATCAAACATCTCTAGGGATAAACACATTTCAGTCAGCAGGCCCCAGTAACTTGCACCCAAAGATTCCAAGTGAGCAGAGGAGACTTGTGCTGGCTGTTAGATTTTAATAAATCTCAGAATATTAGGGAAATTTCAAAAGATTGGAAAAATGCCAGTTTTATGCCAATATTCACAAAGGGTAAGTAGGAGGATCCAAATATATAGGTCAGTTAGTTTGATATCAATCCAGGATAAAATCATCGGAAAGTAGATACAGGATTCAATTAATTGTCTTTCTATCTTTCATTATTTATTAGTGGCAGTGCAATTTTATGAAAATAGTTCTTTTTAGAGATTACAGATTTGGTTGATAAAGATAACTGCAAAGATATAATAAATTTAGGCTTCTGTAAAGCATTTGACTTAGTAGCACATAACATTGTGATTAAAAAAATCAGCACTATAACAATATCAATGAAACAACATAAAATGGGTTGAGAATTCATAGAATACTAGGACTGGAAGGGACCATGAGAGGTCATCGAGTCCAGTCCCCTGCCCTCATGGCATGACCCAGTACTGTCTAGATCATCCTTGATTGACATTTATCTAACCTACTCTTAAATATCTCCAGAGATGGGGATTCCACAGCCTCCCTGGGCAATTTATTCCAGTGTTTAACTACCCTGACAGTTAGGAACTTTTTCCTAATGTCCAACCTCCCTTGCTGCAGGTTAAGCCCATTGCTTCTTGTTCTATCCTCAGAGGACAGGAAGAAAATTTTTTCTCCCTCCTCCTTGTGACACCCTTTTAGATACTTCAAAACTGCTATCATATCCCCTCTCAATCTTCTCTTTTCCAAACCAAACAAGCCCAATTCTTTCAGTCTTATTTCATAGATCATGTTCTCTAGTCCTTTAATCATTCTTGTTGCTCTTCTCTGGACCTTCTCCAATTTCTCCACATCATTCTTGAAATGTGGTGCCCAGAACTGGACACAATAGTCCAACTGAGGCCTAATCACAGTGCAGAGTAGAGCAGAAGAATGACTTTTCGTGTCTTGCTCAGAACACACCTGTTAATGCATCCTAGAATCATGTTTTCTTTTTTTGCAGCAGCGTCACACTGTTGACTCATATTTAGCTTGTGGTCCACTATAACTCCTAGAACCCTTTCTGCCATACTCCTTCCTAGACAGTCGCTTCCCATTCTGTATGTGTGAAACTGATTGTTCCTTCCTAAGTGGAGCACTTTGCATTTGTCCTTATTAAACTCATCCTGTTTACCTCAGGTCATTTCTCCAATTTGTCCAGATCATTTTGAATTATGACTCTATCCTCCAAAGCAGTTGCAACCCCTCCTGGCTTGGTATCATCGAATTACCTAAATGATATCTCATACAGTTAAGGATGTAAGCGACTAATCGACTATTCGCTCCCCCTCCGCCTTTGCTATCTCTATCAGAAAGAGGGATCAAGGGGGGGGGGGGAAAGGAGGGGGTGCTGAGGGGAGCCCACTTAAAAGCTCTGTGGAGGGGCAGGGGCGCTGCATGGCGCCTGGGGCCAGTGGGGGATACTGAGCCCCCCCACTAGCTCCAGGCTTCATGCGGCATTCCCTCTTTGAAATGTACAAGAGCCTCAGTGGGAACTCTTGTGCATTTCAAAGATTGAGATGCCGCATGGATCCCGGGGTTGGTGAAGGACCGTAATACAGGTTGCACCTCCCTAAACCAGTACTCCCTTGTCTGGCAACATCCGTGGTCCAGTAGTACCACAGATGTTGCTGAACAAGTGAGTCCTGGGGCAGGAAGGCCAACAGCTGAGAGCCCCGTGAAAGGTGAGGCTGCTGATAGCAGGGCCAGGACCTCAGCAGACCTGTGGCGGTAGCAGGGCTGTGGTAGTGGAGTGAGGCAGCTTTATGTGCCCACCCAGCAGAGTTGTTGTGCCGTGGCAGCCCAAACAGGGCTGTGTGCTGGTCCAGCAGTGGGGACAGAACTGTGGCAGCCTGGCTGACAGGAAGCCCATCTGGGGCCACAGCAAGTTGGTAGCCTGATGAGGGCCGCGTGCCAGCCGTCAGCAGAGCCGTAGCAGCAGGGCCAGGGCTGCGTGCTGCCTTGCCAGCAGTGGGGCTGGAGCAGCAGGTATGGCAGCAGGGCTGGGTGCCTGCAGCAGCGAAGGACTGGGGAAATATGGCTGCACGTGGCAGCGCGGGCCAGAACCGGAGAGCCCCAGCTACCAAAGGCAGGCGGCAACAGAGTAGGGAAGAGTGTAGAGGGGGCTAGTTGGCTTGTGGCAGGGCACACTTCCCCTGATCTGGCAAATTCTGTTGTTCGGGACTGGTCAGGTCCTGGCACTACTGGATCAGGGCGGTCCAACTGTAATAGCTGTTAATGGGGAGTCAATGAATCGGAATGTGTATATTGGGCTTTTGCAGGGATTGGTCCTGAGCCTGGTGCTATTCAATGTTTTCATTAATGGTTTGTGTAATTTGCATCAGTCATGATTTTACAGTTACTTCCAAAGATTGGCAAATTGACTTCCCTGACCTCCTCACAAATGGCCAGAAAGAACAATCTAGATTGCTTGGTACTCTGGACCCATTTAGTTTTACTAAAAGTATTTTGTTTGAAGGTGTCATACAGGAAGTCAAACAAGTTGATCTAATAGTCCCTTCTGTCCTTAAACATTTTGAATCTGCTCCTGCACCTGGAGGTTTTAGTAGGCCTGCTAGAGCAACAGAGTGAAACTAGCTAGGGGCCTGATACTATAAGATGACACACAAGCAACTCCTTAAATCCACATCTGTTCAGCAAAGCAATTAAACATGTACAGGACATACACACATGCTGGAAGGTTTCAGCATAACGCAACATTATTTCTTAGATTTCAGAACTTAATACACAAGAACTCAAAAACAGAGGAAAAAGCAGGATCTTTCCAGACTGAATTGGATTGCATGCTTTGCTACCAATTCACTAGCCTGCTTGTCAGCAGGATCAGGAACCACCATCCACTTCCTCCCTAGGTCTTGAAGTGATAGCTTGAAATTCCAACAGTCAACATGTCACAAGGATATTCTTTGTGTCAGTATACTGCTGTTGTTGCTGCTACCTCTGGGCACGTGCACAATACCGTTATGTGGTGATAAGAGGGGAAGTAGACACAAAGAGATGAAGAAAGGGAGATGGGTCAGACTGCAAACATAAGGGGACTGGCTCTGAAATGTGAGGGCTGTATATATGAACTCAAGGTCAAGGATGGTATGTTGTTCACCCTACTGTTGATGCCTTGGAAAAATGCCAAGGCAGCATACCCAGCCCCTGGGTGACACGTACTGTATACCTCATTGGACTGCAGAAACTGATTACAGCAACATCAACAGTCTGAATAGGGAGCAACAAACATCCAGGTAATCCACAGATAGAGGAACATTTGCTGTAACATATGCTAGAGGAGGAGAATATGAGGGACGAGAAAAGCAGAAAGTGACAATGTGGGGGAAGGAGGTGGGATGAGATGCTCAAAGAGGAGAGACAAGTGACCTGCTTTAATTTCAGGATAAGGGAGATGTGTCTCTTGTTACCAATCCAGTCAGCTCTCAGAAACTGAACCACCCTCCCCACCAGAGTACAACTGTGAGATTCTCCTCTTCCTTCCTCGCCCCCAAATGACTTTAAGCCTCTGGATTGCGCTCTCCTCACCCTTGGCGTATTGCTCAGATCTCCATTGTCTGTCATAGGCCATTGCACTTGCCGTTCTCTATCCTGGGTAATGTACACCAGCTTAGTTTGGTATAAATCATGTCGCTCTGAAGCGTGAATAAGACCCTCCCTCCTGAGCGTCGTAAGATACACTGACTTAAGTGCCAGCATGGACAGTGCTGTGTCGGTGGGAGAGCTTCTCCTGCTGACGTAGCTTCTGCTGCTCACGGGCTGGAGTAAATCAGTCTTCTCCTGTGGATTTAGTGTCTGCTGTAGCAGCACAACAGTGGCGCACAGCTGCATCAGTGCCTTTTTTTTGATACGGTCCAATCAGCCACTGTGTAGTTGATCTTTGACACAGCCTGTATGGCATGGTGTGACTGGAGACTGAGAGAGAAAAGGAAATTGTGCATCTGAAGAAATGAGGTGGGCCCACCAAAGCTCATGATACTATTTGTATATTTTTGTTAGTTTCTAATGTAAGGGTGGGCAACCTTTTTTGGGTTGGGTGCCATTGACCCACAGAGAAATCAGTCAGGGGCCATACACAAAAACCCCTCACTGATGTGGCACCCAAATGAGAAGGAGAAAGACACTCCCCACATTCCCCTTCCACACCAGAGCCTAGAAAGCCCAGTCTAGTAGGTTTTGTGTACTACAGCCCCGTGGTGGGACAGTGGGGGACTGGAACACCTGCACAAGCTTCCCAATGCAGGAGGGGCCCTGAACCTCAGGAGCCGGATTCAGGCAAGCCAGGGGCCCCTTCTGTCCCCCACCTGAGGTTCCCCACTCCTGCTCTAAGGTGTTACAGGACCAGGACCATTATGTTTTTTAGTTACAGACTCACATGGCTACGCCTCTGGAGAAGAGAAGACCACAGTCATTCAGAAAGGATGAGTGATTTCTTTTCTTGGCATACTTTCATATTCACGAGCCATTAAGACAAGTGACCTTTCCCTTTTCCCCTCAGTCCTTCCCATCTCTCTGTCTCTGAAGGAAAAGTGCTCTGAAGTTTAAGATTCTTGGACAGCATAGCTGAAGGGAGCTCTTCTGAACTGTATAATCTGTTTTAAACGATTGATATTTCATGTGAAGAGGGTGTGATTTGAGGTACCTGCAGCTGCATTAAATGAGTTCACAGGTGGCTAATACCCCACATAAGAGAAAGTGGGGGTGATTGCAGGTGACTGTTGGGTGGGAGGGGGAGAGTGTGTCAGGGAAAAGTTTCAAAAGATAGTTTCCTCCGGACAAACATTTAGTAGATGGCAGAATTACTCTTTATCTTGAGATTTTTCCCCTGAATTGCACTCTCCCCCAGCAGTCACCCCCACTTTGTCTTGTTTGGGGTCTCCAAACACCATTCTTAGCTATTGTAACAAAAGAGCACAAGTGCCCAGTTAGCACATCTGCTGAATATGCGAATCCTGGTACAGAAAAAAGAGGACTTGGCTTTGTCGGTTTTACAGTCAACACACTTCCACCAGCTGTACAAACACAGGAAGCTTTCTTTGCAGCATGTGCATTTCAGATTTCTCTCTGTTTGTATCTGGAATTTTGTTGTGGCCAGAAAGATGGCTTCCTTCTGAGTGGTGTGCTTAATGCAGGCTAGAAAGCAAGATTCGTTACTTGAAAGATGTTTGGAAAGCTCTTTTGAAAACAGCATTTCCAAAATTGTGCTTAGCTGCTCTGAATCAAATCTCTTCTGTGCTGTTTGTGCTCAGGGTACGTGCACCATACTAGTGTGGGAGAGACCTGCATACAGGGACTTCTCATAATCTCCTTCTACCACCCAACGCTCTTGAATCTGAATGCAGTATACTGTAGGTAATTGAGACAGGCCTTAATGAATTAGTTGAGATTCAGGTATTTTAGTTGCTGCTCCCTGTAACATGAATTGTGATTGACATGCAGTAGGCTCATATTCCTGGAAAGCTTCCTCATCCTTAATCTCAATTATATCTATCGTACTCGGATAGCTGGGCATATCACAATCTTCAACGTACTTATCCTCACAAACTAAGTACAGGCAGTCCCCGGGTTACGTACAAGATAGGGACTGTAGGTTTGTTCTTAAGTTGAATCTGTATGTAAGTCAGAACTGGCGTCCAGATTCAGCCGCTGCTGAAACTGATCAGTTTCAACAGCGGCTGAATCTGGACGCCAGTTCTGACTTACATACAGATTCAACTTAAGAACCCCAGGCATCCCCAAGTCAGCTGCTGCTGAAACTGATCAGCGGCTGATTCCAGGAAGCCCGGGGCAGGAGCTTCCTGTAGTCAGCCACTGGTCAGTTTCAGCAGCGGCTGACTTGGGGACGCCTGGGACAGAGCAGCTGGGGTGCTGCTGGGTTGGTCCAGTAGCGCCGCCGCTCCTCGGCGCTACTGGACCAACCCAGCAGCACCCAAGCTGCTCTGCCCCAGGCATCCTGATTCAGCCGCTGCTGAATCTGACCAGCAGTGGCTGAATCAGGATGCCTGGGGCAGAACAGCTGGGGTTCTGCCCGGTTGGTCCAGTAGCGCCCAGAGCGGCGCTACAGGACCAACTGGCAGCGCCCCAGCTGCTGTACCACAGGTGTCTGGAGCAAAGCCAGGGAGCACGGGGGCAGCGGGACAGCCCAGACGTGCCATGGCTGTCCGCTGCCCGCGTGCTCCGCGGCTTTGCTCTGCTTTGCTCCCCCCCCCTCCTCCTGGTCTGCAGACCGGGGGGGGCGGGGGCAAAGCAGAGCCAAGCCGCGGAGCGCGCTGCCAGCTGACAGCCCAGATGCGTCTGGGCTGTCAGCTGATCGCGCGCTCCGCGGCTTGGCTCTGCTTTGCCCCCTCCCCCCCCGTCCCTCTGGTCTGCAGACCGGGGGGCAGGGGGGGGCAAAGCAGAGCCAAGCCTCGGAGCGCGTGGGCAGTGGACAGCCCTGTCCGCTGCCCACGTGTTCCGCCGCTTTGCTTCCTCTCCCTGTTCTGCTGGAGACCAGGGAGAGGAACCCCGTTCGTAACTGCGGATCCGGCGTAAGTCGGATCCACGTAACTCGGGGACTGCCTGTACCGTTTTTGCCAATGTGCAACTGAGAAATTGAGGCACAAAGAGGATAAGTGAATTGCCCAATGTCTCTTGGGAAGTATATAGCAGGGGCTTGAACCTAGGTTTCCCATGTTCTAGACTTGTGCCCTAGAATCTGGACCACACTTCTCATTAGGGAACTGATGCTTTCAGAGTGGCAACTGAAACTGTAAGATTGGGGAATCTGGGTATAAAAAGTAGAAGAAAGGACAAAAACCAAAAATTTTTTTCAAAAGTAACTACCGGTAGTCATTTCTGGTATCTAACTTGAAGTATCGTAAAAGGGGCCCTGTTTTCAGGTCAGTGGTACTTGGTTTCAGGAAATCATGCCCCTTCAAGGTGTTTCAAGTTACACATACAAAAATTAAGGCCCTCCAAAATTGCTAGTTATTTTAAAAAGTCAAGCCAGATATAAGTGGCTAAATAAGGACCTAAAAGCTGATCTTTCGACAGCCAGTCTCGAGCCTTAGCCACGTAGACTAAACTGGGCAGTTACCCTAGAAATGGTAGCAGAATGTATGTCAAAGTCCATGGAGAGGAAACAGATGTCAGAGAACATGAGGTATACATCAGTGTGAAGAATCCTAAATAGAAATAGAGGTCTGGGGGCTTGCACGAGAAAAGGCTTCACACTTCTGATTTGCAAAACATACAAGGGGAAAAAAAGAATTTCTGCAAATAGTGCTCAAAACTCCCAGCTGTTCCCAGAGTTCAGTCAGCAGTAGATTCTGAAATGACTGTGAGCTAGAAATATGCTGTGTAGTTGTAATGGTGTTGGTCCTAGTATATTAGAGCAGCAGTTCCCAATCGTTTCCAGATGGGGACCCATTTTGACAATTCAGGAAGACTTAGTGACACAAGGCAATTCAAAAACGGGGGGAGGGGGCAAAGCTGCCTGGGGAGGCACTTGGCGACCCTTTTAAAATGTAATGGTGACCCATAGGTTGGGAAACCTTGTATTAGAGGGACAAGGTGGGTGAGGGTAATATCTTTTATTTGGCCAATTTGTGTTGGCAAGATGAGCTTTTGCACCACAGACAGCTCTTCTTCAGGTCTGGGGAAAGTACTCCCAGTATCCAAGCTAAATACAAAGTAGAACAGATTGTTTAGCCTCAGTAGTTAGTACACGTTATAGGCACAGTGGGCTGTTAACACCTCTGTGCTCATAGGAGAAAAAAGGAGAGTTACAACAATTGTAACACATTAATCCCAGAAGAGCTCTGTGTAGCTCTGAAACAGGGATGGGAAAGCTTTTTTGGGTTGGGAGCTGCTGACCCACAGAAAAATCCGTCTGCAACTGTGCACCAGTGAGAAACAACTCTGCCAAAAAACTAATCCTCACTGATGTAGTCCCTGAGTAAGGAGGAGGAAGACATTCCCCTCGCACACCAGAGCCTAGGTGGACCCAGGCAAGTAGATTCTTTGTGCTCCAGCTCTGCGGGAGTGCGTTGGGGGGCTGAAGCACCAGTGCGGGGTCCCCAATGCTGGGGGGAGCCCTAAGCTTTGAGGGCCAGAGCCACGTAAGCTGGGGGCTGCATCCGGCCCCTGGGCCTTAGGTTCCCCACCCCTACTCTAAAAGTTTGTCTCACATCAATAGAAGTTGATCCAAGAAAGATACTACCTTGTCTCTTGTGAACTGGAAGAGTTTTCAGTACAGTAATTTCTCATTTAACACTATAGATATGTTTCATAAAATGATCGTGTTAAGTGAAAACGTGTTATGCGGGGGTCAATTTTCCCATTGAAAATAATGGAAAAGGTGGGGGTTGCGTTTCAAGCGGTGGTGTCTGTTGGGACTGGGACATAAAGTTGGGGGAGAAAGGGGACTGGGTTACAGCAGGAAGGGGAGGTGTTTGGCTCTGGAGAGGGAAGGGGGGTTGGGTTGGGAGTATGCCCCTGTGATGGGTCTTCCGGGACCCACACTGCATCCGGGGAAGGAGGGGTCGCTGGGGAATGGCATGGCAAGCGGTGAACCCTATGCCGCTTTGCAGGAAGGCAGGGGAAGCCCTGCGCAGCCACATGTGATGGGCCGGTTGGGGAAATCGTGTTATTCCAGGGACGGTTGTGTAATTCAAAAAACGTTCCCTAAAAAAAAAATCATCCTATCGTGAAAATGTGTTAAGCAGGCACGTGTTAAATGAGGAATTACTGTAATTGATACAAGTGGACCAAATTAAAACGGTTTCAAACGTCTTGTCTGGCATTGTCGCAAGAAGCAGCTGTCAAACTGGAGCAGGATTTATTTGGGTCAAGTGAACACCTTTGGACTAGTGTTTCCCAATTTTATTTGGCCATGGAACTCTTTTAAACTCAAAATAATTTTGCCGAATCCCTAATAACAGTCATATATGGAGCTGAAAAAGTAGACCACAAATAAGGAGGGATAATAATAAACAAATGCTAAACAAGGTCATGAGATCAACATTTAGTTTAATTGCACATAGATTAATCTGTCATAGTCAATTATTTGTCACGGTTAAAGTTTTAAATACAAGAAATCACGTGATTGTACTGACGTAAAGTATCCGCGAGAGCACTGCCCATGCACTGCCATACAAGCAACTGGTTTGACAGCTGAAGCTTTGACTTTGTCCGATGCGGCGCTAGTATATTCAGTCACCCACGTGATCCACACTCCCTGAGAGTGAGAATGGGGATTTACGGTGGTATATAACAGGCGATCGCACCACTGACTGACTCCATGTGCAGCGCTAGGTAGTGACATCATCGTCCCCTCTCTGGCTAAGCTGGCATTACACAAGGACACTTATCATGGCAAACACAAATGAAAATTATTTTCAGTAAAATTCATAAATGCTTAAATATTAATTATGTTTTAAATAATACAATGTTATTGTAATGGAATTTTCTCATGGAACCCTTATTTTCACTTTGCGGAACCCCAGGGTTCCGTGGAACACCATTTGGGAAACACTGCTTTGGACATATTTCTCCCTGTTGGGGCTCATTGTCTCAGTGTAGTGATATGACTTAGGTTCTGATTATATGAGTCATCAGACCTAGCTTTAATAAAATACAGCTAGAATTCAAACTAGTTGGCAGCGAAAGCACCGAGGACCAAATTATTTCCCCTTGGGCAGCACATGTGGATTAGGTCAGTCAAGGACACTAAATTAGAATTTTCTTGATTTTTTTTCTTGTCCTTTTTTTTTTTTTAGGGGGTGGGGGGGAAGGGCATGTGATTGCATCACTTATCCAAGTATTTTCTTGGAAACTGCCTGCAAAATCCTGTTTCCAGTTAGTGATGCAATTCTTTGGGGAGATGGGGCCAAGCCAAACAGAAGTGTGTTCTTGCTTTGGGGTGGGTGAGGGGCGTCCCTAGACAGTGACCCTGAAAGCAAGATACGCACATACATTTAGATACCAATATCCATTTGATCTTCTCAGGAACTTTACTTTGCTTTTAAAAACAGGCAGTATTGCTATTCTGGTGGGTGGTGTTCATTTAAAATGAGAACTTTCCATGTATCCGTGCCAAAAATGGGAAGCAGGAACAAAATGTAGATCTCTACCACACTATGTGTAGTGCAGCTGGGGCCCCTTGCCTGTTCCCTCCTTTTCTTTCTTCATTGCTTTTTAAATACAGCCTCTGAAAGCTGTAATCAGGCTTCTTCACAGCAGAAGTGATGTAAAGGGTTAATCAGTTGGCAATCATTTTTGATGAGGGGTAGAGTCTCAAAGAATTTGATAAGTGGTCCAGGGCTGCCCTCTTCCATAATATTAATGGAGGAGGTGCAGGTCCTGGGTTGGAGGTTGGGTACAGAAGGAAGGTTGGGGTAAGGAATTGGGGTGCAGAAAAGGGTGTGGGATCTGGGAGGGAGTTAGGGTGAAGGGGGTGGTTGTGCCTTGATGCAGGGGTTTGGGTTGTGACCTAGGTCAAAAGGGGGTTGTGAGCTGGGGCAGGAGACTGGGGTGCAGGAGGGCGTACAGGGGTTTGGGTTGTGATCTAGGGCAGAAGGAGTTTGTAATCTGGGGCAGGAGACTGCGGTACAGGATCTGGGTGGAGGGGAGGGCAGAGGGTTTGGATTATATGGAGTAGAGAGGCAGCAGTTGGATGGTGGAGGGTTTGGGAGAGGGAGAGGCCGGGGTACCAGAAACAGGCTCTGGCCGGGAGACACTTACCTGATCAACTCCTGGCCAGCAGTCCAGCAGGTTCTCTGCCTTCCATGCCATGGCGGGTCACTCAGAGCAGCCGGCTGCAGGGCCACATGTGCAGCTGTGAGCCTGAGGGGAGGAAAGCTGCCTGTTTGAAGAAACCGGTCAATGGGAGCTGCAAGTTTTCTATGGGTGGGGGCGGTATGCACATCCTCTCCCACCTTCCCCCGGGGATTGCAATTGTTCATAGATAAACAGCGCCCCACAGCTAGCTTGTCTGAGCGGTGGGTGGAGGGAGGCCTGGCAAGCAGGGAGCCTGAGTCAGGCTCCTGCTGCACCTGCAGGCTGGATTCAGCAGCTTGGAGGGCTGGATTTGCCCGCAGGCCATATTTTGCCTGGCCTTGGTTTAACTAGTTACCTGGTAAGCATTCGCCTTACTGGTGTGCTTACCAGGGCAATCGATTAACCGGTGTTCGGCCCAGCTGGAGCAGCCTTCCTGTCCACGATGTGGCAGGTTTGGCCTGGCTGAAGCAGCCTATGTTCGGCCTAGGGGGCTGCTCCAGCAGCCCCACGGCACACTGTGTCGTGCTAGTTTTAACCGGTTAACATTTTAAAGGGGATTTTACACCCCTAGAGAGGTGTGGCCAAGTGTACAAATTCCGGGGATTTTATTATATTTAAGTTATCAGAGTCTCTGCGCTGATAACACTTTTGCCAGCCAATCCCCGGTGCAGTGCTTGTGTTGACTGTGTTGGGGCGTAGTGATGTTACTTCATGAATTGGTGCTGAATCCAGCTCAGCTGATATATGTAAGCAGTCCCAGCTAAGTCAAGGAACCTCTGATAATCTGAGTTAGATACACAAAGCATGATTAACCTTTGGAACTCTTTGCCATGTGTTGATGTGAATCATAGAATACTATAACTGAAACGGATCTCAAGAGGTCATCAAGTCCAGTCTCCTGAACTCACAGCAGGAGCAAGCACCGTCTAGATCGGGGTGGGGAACCTTTTTTGGTTTGGGGGTAGGGATGTAGTCGACTAGTCACTTACCCGATAACCCCCTCCCTCTGATAGAGGCAGCAAGGGGGAGGAGCACTTGTACTTGGGTGGCTCTTGTACATTTCAGAAGGAGAGTAAGCAAACACACTGGGTCTCTGCCTTTGAAATGTGCAAGAGAGACAGGCATTTCAAAGGGAGAGGTGCAGCGGCTACTGAGCTGGGGTAATAAATGCATGCAAAGGAGAAAATATGAGGGCCTAGAAAATTCACTTTTCCACAGACTCTGAGAATTGTCTCTAATTTCTCCCTGGTTTCTGTTGTTTCTGATCCCAAATGGCACATGCTTTTTGTGTTCAGCGTCTTGTGTCCGTGTATCTCATTCAGGGTCCCTGGCCTTCTGAGGGACTTTGTGTTCAGTGCCCATTACAGGTTTCTATATGCTCCAGGGTCCCAATTAGTTGGGAATTCTGATGTCACTGGTAATGCTACTTGCTCTTCTTTGTTCAAATCTACATATAACCAGACTCATCCCATCTGAAATACTTAGTGCAACACCTTGCATCTGCATACACCTACACTGACCTGGGAGAACATTTTGATGGGACAAAATTGGTAGGGGGATTAAAATTTTATTTGAAAGATGGAAAAAATTAGCATGTATGTTTAGTTAGAAATAAAAAATTCAAGTACAGGTAGGACCTCCCTGGTCTGGCACCGTCAGGACCACTCATGGAGTTTGCCAGCCTAGGGAAGGTCAAGGCTCCTCTCTCAGATGTCGACCCTGCTCCCATGCTGGCCCATCTGCCCCCAGCTCTTCTGGGGCTTTGTTCCCACCTGGGGTTAGGTGCTGTGCTCCTCACCATGCTGGGGGTCCCAGGCCCCACTGTCTCCGGCCTGACAATGGCTGTGCTTCCTGCTGACCGGGGCTGCACTCCCCCTCTGCTGGCTTGTTTGGGACTGTATTCCCGGGTGTCATCCCCAGCTGTCTGTGACCCAGGCAGTGCTGTGTTCCCCTCCAACCCTGCTCCTGAACCTGGCCATCCCTGGCTCTCTTATCCAGTAATATCCATGATCCTACTTTTACTTGCAGCATGGGGTGCCAATGAGGCCACAGTCCTATCTCCAGTAGTATGTATTATGAAGTAACAACTGTGACTCTGTGGTAAAAGTTATACTGGGCTTTCCACAATAAGGTGTATTTGTAAATTACATTTCCACCTTTCTCTTTTTTTTTTTTTTTTGCAAACTTTACACAGTTTTATAGATGCCATTTTGGGAAACCTGACCTACCTGGGAAAGGCAGCCTAAGCAACATGCATTCCTTTGTTTGGTCAAGGATTTGCTGATAAAGTTTAACCCAAACTGGCTCAGCCAGTTATTCTAGTTAAGAAACTGTCTAATGGGGAGGGATGAAGAGGATTAAGCGGTAAAAAGGAAAGTGGGAGCACCCTTGCCATGTTTACCTAGAAATGATGTGAACTTCAGACATGCATAGACTACTCGGTGTGTTCTCAGAGGGTTCAGGAACAGAACACCCATCAGTAACCTGAAATCTTGCTCTGTCAACTTTTGGAAACCAGTTTTTCCGCATGGGTATTAGGCTGTTTTTAAAAGCTCTTTTGCATAAGAGGGAGGGGAAGGAACCCTACAGCCCAAGGCAAAACATCATTGAGCTTATTGTTTTACTGTTGCATAACAAAAGTAAAGCTAATGAAGAATTGTTTGATAAAGTATTTTACATTGCTTTAGGAAACTGCAAGAGTGGAACAAAGGAATTGCACCTTCGGGTGGTAGTGTAGCACATGAGGGACTCAAGGGCAGACACCGAATTTTGAGATTATGGACATCAGAGCTATTTTTTTTATTTCCCTAAGGAAAACCTTAAGAAGCATCTTAAATGAATTGATTCTGTTGCCCATGTCTCCTTTGGCCTGTTTGGTGTAATAATGTTGTCTGAGGATGTGTCTAATTTATTTAAGTATCATGAAAGCTTATGTTACCATCTATATGTTTTGATAGTCTATAAAGTGCTACCAGATCATTTGTTGTTTTTTAAGTTAATTTTCAGGGTCATTTGATGTCAAATTAATGGCCAGTTTTTGTGCTAATGCATTGCCTTCCCTCTTGGGGACATTAGAATAAATTTCCACATGGATTGTTTATCCTCATGGTGCCTCTAGTCTAGATCTTTCTTCCAGTCTAAGGTAACAGAACTAGACGCTTCCCCTAAGTTAAAATAAAATGAACTTGTGCCTAAGAATGAGCGAAGGAGTGTAAATTAGCACATTGTGGGGGTCCAACTAAATGGAACTTCAGGCCAGGTCTACACTAAAGGGGATGTGCAACTCTAGCTACATTGTACTTTGTTGTACCTTGTTCTGAGTTTCCCCGTCATCCCCACAGCAGGAGACTGATGGGAGGAAATGTTTCCATTGGCTTCCCTTTCTTCTTGCAGGAGCTGGAGTAAAAATAGTGGTACCCTCTGAATTCGATTAGTGGGTCTTATCTAGACCAGCTAAATCGAATTCCGGAAGATCTGTTGCATCAGCGTTGATCTTCCGTTTAGTGACAACATGATTTTATATGAACAGGGAGAAAAGAATGTGAAAATGTTTAATGTTCTGAGAGTTTTCCATTTACACTCGTGTAAAATACTTAATGAAAAGGAAAAAAACCTTTCTTTTCATTTTCAAAGATTTATATTCCTTGGTTAACAGGCATTATAAACCAGCCTTAATGCTAGAATGAATGAGCTACTGTGTAAGTGTCCTACCTTAGCTGACACTTGAACTGCTCCTTGTGTTTTCCAAGCTCTGTGTTACTAGCAGAAGTCCTCTTTTTAGCTCCTGAAGAAGAGCTGTTTGCTTTTGGAGCGGAAGCGTTTATGAAAGAAGATAAAAGCATAAAAGATGATGAATGAAACCCCAAGAAAGTAATATTCCTTGTGACACAGGAATAGAAGCATTGATCAAAGTGATGAAAGAAGACTGGCTTGAACAGCAGTGCATTAATATACAGAACTCATTTGCAGCAAATGCCATTAGCAAGGCCTAGCAAACCATCAAAAACTTTTTTCCCAAAAGATTTCTGTGGCAGGAAAAACAGCATTTCATCCAAGACTTGAGGTAAGTATTGCCGAGAACCATATAATATGAGAGAAATGAATTCTAACGTGGAAGTGAAGAAGGCAGCGGGGATCTAGAAGCTCACTCTTTCCTGATGAACTGCCGCTTATGGTCAAAGAAATTGAGGAGGCAGTATGGATTCTGAAATGTTAGCAGAGATGCATAACTCATTAAAAGAGGTGTGGAGACACTTATCTGGGCATACCTTAAGCTTGTCAATTAGAACGTAATTTTTAGAAAAACATCTAACGCTTGCCCGAAAAATTTCCAGTGATGGAGAATACACCCCAATTCATGGTAAGTTGTTCCAGTGGATTATGCTCAGGTTCAAAATCTATGCCTTATTTCAAGTATGAATTTGTCTAATTTCAACTGCTGGTTCTTGTTATACTTTTGTTTGCTACACTAAAGAGACCTCTAATATAAATTTTATTTTTTTCTATGTAGGAAAAGTGTAATCAAGCGCCCACTTAACCTTTTCTTTGTTAAACAAACCACTTGAGTATGTCAAACTCTGACTCATTTTCCCCACCTGGAAAATAGGGATAATGCATGCCTCATGGATATGTTTGTGTGGATTAATTATTGAAGACACAAGGTCCAAGTTGTGTTACAATGGAGCTTCTGCTACAGTACGTGTCATAGCTTTTGTTTTCACTGTGAAAAAAAACAATTCAAGTGGAGCTTAACGGAGGCCCATAGAACTGTAGATAGCCAGGCTGCATTAAGTGTTGCTATAGTGGGAAGTTTAGCATCATTTATACAACAAAGGGAAAAGGATTATGCTCAGTATTTTTCTTATAACTGCAGTCTCGGCTGTGGATACAAAACTGAAGTAATTGCTACTGGATGGGCAGCTGCCATGAAATTCATCCCTATCTGCTAATTTATGGCACTTGTTCTGTGACTTTCAATGATCACATCTGCTATATATTTGAGTTTGTCTGTCTCTCTATTTGTCTCTGCTCAAGAACTCCTCCTAAACCATAAGAGCTAGGGCCACCAAAGTCCATATACAGCTTCATCTTATAACTTAAAGCATTGTAAGGGTTTGGCTGTTCCAGGAAAATGGGGTTTGCGTGGAATGGGATTGCTTATCATAAAACCATGCAGAAGAGACAGAATCTCCAGGCAGGAGAAAGGGCCTGGCTGCCCTTCTTCACCCATGTCCGGGACTGCCCCAGCCCTGAACCTCCCACTCCACAGGTGCTCTTTAGGAACGGTGTGGGGGTTGAAGCCCCTTCCCCTCCAGATTCATACAGGGATATTGCTAGCTGTTTCCCTCCCTCCCTGAGCCAGGGGAAAGCGCAAAGTTTGTTGCATTAATCACTCTGGCTGGGGAGTGCAGGGGGAAGAGGAGCTGTGCACTTTGCTCTCACTCCCTGTTTTTGAAAAAAACTATAATTTCTCAGGTGTGGGGAACATTTTTTTGGGTCAGGGCTGCTGACCCACAGAAAAAACAGTGAGGGCCACACTCAAGTGAGAAGCAAAATCAAAACAAAAAACAAAAAAAACCACCACACCCACCAAAATCCAACTCTCACTGTCATGGTCCCCAACTGAGAAGGAGAGAGATACTCCCCACATTCCCTTTGCACACTAGAGTCTTGAGGGTAGGGGGAGAGGGGGCCAGCCTAGTAGATATTGTGTGCTCTGTGGGGGGGGGGAGGGGCTGGAGCTCCAGTGCAGTCTCCCCAATGCTGGGATGGAGCCCTGAGCCTCAGGGGCCAAATCCAGGCAAGCAAGGGGCCGCATCTGGCCCTTGGGTCTGAGGTTCCCCACCTGTGATTTAAATAAAGCATGTACATTTTCCTTTTATTTCTAATCTCTCCCCTACCCCCCTAAAAAAACTTAATTGAGTTAAGGACTGGAGCAATGCCAGGTAAATGTGCTAGTTAAAAATAATACTGTAATGAGTGGCTCCCTGAGTTAGCAGTCTTGGTGGAAGGCAAAGATGGAATGGACTGAACTGCCCCTTCCTAGATGAGGATAGTCTTTTCTGGTTAGAACGGTGTCTGCTAAATCAGATTTTGTCTGAGAGTCAAGCTTCAGGTTTCCATACATCTCTTCTAGCACTCGAAGGTGTTTACCCCTCTTAGATTTTGTCTACACTTACAAGTTTAAAGCGCTAGTGTGGCAGTGTGGTTATGGTACCAGTGCTGGGAGAGAGGTCTCCCAGTGCTGTAGGCAAACCACTTCTATGAGGGGAGTAGCTAACCGCACTGGGAGTGTGTGTGCACGTGCATGTGTGCACGTGCACGCGTGCGTGCGCACGCGTGTTTTCCCACCTCTGAGAGACAGTTACAACACAATAACTTGCCAGCGCATGGGCTGTTCTTGAAGTGCCATGCTTTTGTGGATGCAATTCGCAGGGATTTGGAGGCTTTCCCTGTATATATGCATGTCTCTCTCTGTGAAAATTTGTCAAAGTCTGGAGAGGGTTTACTGCTGAAGTGGAAACTTCAGATGCAGTTGTAGTACAAGAGCAGGAATTGGTTTTACACTAATATAAAACCATTTTAAAAAACGCCAATGCTGCAGAATAGCTGTGAGGAAGTGATAGAACCGCATAAGATACATTGTTGGTTCCTTAAACAGAATATGTCCTGATTGACTATAAAAGTCAGAAGCACAGTGCAAAGACCATCCCTAAGGGAAAAAGCAAGGAAGAATGGTTGTTAAATGGTAAACACCAGGGAATTTTACCCCAATGTTCCTATCAGTGAACCAGCTATGTTAATTATAGCACCACTGAGAATTTTGTTGGCAAAATCCTTAGGAAAGGCCACCAAGAAAGACCACTGGGTGTTGTCTGCAGGACTGTGCAAGCCCAGGGACTAAAATCTTAAATCCACTAAGGGCTGGCTAATGGTGTGACTAGAGGATTAGTTTTAGGGTGAGAAATTGCATATCTATAACCCTGGCTCAAGAGCTGAAGTTTAGTCTAATAGCTCCAGCCTTATTATTTTGTGTCTGTATGCTGTGTTTTGGTTTTGTTTAGTCTGCATTTTTATTAATTATGAAACTCCATCAGCTTCAGTTACAATTCCACATGCAACCTTACCCTGAGCGCATTAGCCATCAAGACATACTCACCCATTGCAGTCAGGCAGCATTTGGCTTCTTGAATCCTAAAGGAAACATTGCCAAAGTGTTTTTCATAACTTGGCAAAGTCTTATTGTTTTAGAACCTATTGGAATTTTAAAACTGAAAGCTGTTTTCTTTTTTCCATTTGTTATTCCTTCAGTCTTGCTCACACTGGTTTAATGAGTTATTTATGAGCATAAAGCTCCTAATCTTTATGCAGAAAAATAATGTTGAAACTTCTAATGTATCTTAAAAAAAAAGTCTGACTTTTTTTTCCAAAAAATAGTTTTAATATAAAACAGATAGTAAGGTAACTAAGCTTTTGGGGTCCCCTCATCTAGAAGGGGTCCCTTCACAGTCCATAATGTAAAAGCTGGACTTTCACCGGAAATTAATAATACTCTCAGTTGTCGGAGTGTTTCACTGGAAGCAAAAGTGTGCAGTCATAGAAAGATGTGTGCACTCAGTCCCAGACTTTTTTTGCTGGAGGATACAGAATAGTGTTTTTTAACGCCAACTGAAAGCTTGCCAGCTCTCCCGCCCTATGGAATGTGTTCTGTCTGGGCCTCTGAGCAATCAGGGAACCAGGGAGGGGAAGGTGGAGGCAGGCAGGCATTCCAAGGGCTTTGGGTCTAAGGCTTGTATTGCTTTTCTTTTGCCATGAGGAATAGAAGTTACTTTCCAGATTTCCTAGTCTTTAGTCTCCACAGTTTCTTGTTACTGACCAAAATTCTTCTTTATCTCATGCAAACCTGGTTTAAGTAACACTCCTGTTCTCTAGGTTCCCAGTAACTTTCCTGGTGTCTTTTTTTTAAAGCACATAATTGTCTCATTTTTTTGGTCATTTAGTTTGCTTACCTTGAAAAGGCTGAATTAATGAAAAGAGAGATTCAGAAATTGTTTATGAAAAGGAAATTAACCCCACCTCACCTTAAATAGGAGCTTGTTGGGCTCCCAAATTGACCTAGCTCTCTCTTGCTGTGTAATCTGCTTGCACAGTCTGTTCTTTGTGTTTTTATGGGCGGGATATTTTTAAAACAAATTCTTCAGTGTTTTATTTGGGATGGGGGAGAGAAGAGCTTAGTTGAAGCCAACAGCCCTTTTCATAAGACCCTATTTAAAAAATGTGTGAGTGTAATGTTAATTAAACTCAAAACTGTCAGAGATATGGATTTTGGTTTTAATCCTGCCAAGGAGCTGCTGTTAAGCCTGATATTTTAATCCATGTATCACATAGGGTGAGTTTTAAATGGTGAAAGTGGTATGGATGGAAGTTGGTGCAGTACTGGATTAGGGCTGTGGCTTTATTGAAGTGACTCTCAGGAAATACCATGGACAAACTCTTTTTCAAAGGTCTTGGAATAACTGCCGAAAATAGATGGTGCAGCATGTAGTTTCTTTAAAGCCAGCATGTATGAATATTTGACAGGCTTCTTTTCACCAAGTTTCAGCTTACTTGCAGAACATAGCTCCTTCTAGCAGTGTCATTGGGATAATAAAAGCTGCATAAGCATATAACACAAAAAATTGCCTTAAGATACCATTTTTGGTGCGTGCTTTGGCTGTGGTAAAAATACATATAATTATGTTCAGGACGTTACTTACCTATAATAAGAGGTGTTTTGAGATGAGTGATCCCTATCGGGATTCCATTGAGGTGTTTACACATGTGCATCATGCCTCCAGAGCCAGAGAATTAAAAGGTAGCAGTATCCATTAGTCCATGCATGCATCCTGAACTCACCTCATAGTTTCTTCTGAGGTGATAAAGGGTGGGGTGGACTGATCACATCTCCTTCTCTACTGCAAATCAACAGATCTGTGGCAGACAGGAAGGAGGGTAGGAAGTAAAATACAGGTAGGGACCACACATCTCGAAGAACCCACAGTTACAGGCAAGTAAACACCTCTTCTTTTTCGGATGATGGTCCCCGTTATACTCTACTGAGGGTGTGACTAGAAGCAGTAGCTAAGTCAGTGAGAGGTGCGAAGATGTAGATGGGAGAGATGAGCAGAGGACAGATGTACTGAAGGAGGCATTTGCTGCTGAATAATGCACCAAGATGTAATGAATAGTGAAGGCAAACCCAACTCTCCATGGCTGCTCCAGAGGTATCTCAAAGGGGCACATCATGAAGGAAGGGCAAGGTTGAAGCCTGAGCTCTTCTTAAAATGGCCCACACCTTTCAGGATGGCTGGAGGCTGGATAATTGATAACACAGTGTAATGCATCGTGAGATCCACTTCAAGATTCGTTGTGTGCAGGTTGCCTGGCCTTACTACTTTCAACTATTGCAATAAATAAGCAGTCTGGGGAATCTCTTCATTGGCTTCATCCTCTGTAGGGAGAAGGCTACGGTTTGATGTGAATCTAGGAAGTGGAGGCTGCAATCCTCTTCCCAAAGCATGTTTGTTTTGGGGGAAAAGAGGTACGTGGATGGGCGGATTAATGTGAAATCAGTAGACAACCTTTGGCAGGAATTTGGGATGGGATTGCATATCCACTTGTCTCAAGAACAGTGCTTAGTGGAGTCCTTCCTGCTACTACAAAAGGATATTTTGAACCTGTGACGAATGTGCCCGTTTCAGAGATGTCCGTCCAAATAACATGCTCTGAGGTGAAGCGCCCATCAATTGGGATGGCTGATGCTGCTGTTGCATTGCCAGGAGGTCAGGGAGGGAAATTAGGAGGTTTGCAGATATGCAAAAGTGGTTGAGGTATTGCCTTGAGAGACGCAGACCCTCGCGTGAATAGCATGTGCTGCATTTTCTGTTCATTGAGGACACAAAGAAGTCTCTGGTTAGGGCTCCCCATTCGTTGCAGATGGCCTGATGTACATCACCGTGGCATTCTCAGTTGTAGTCGATGAACCGTCTGCTGCACAAATTCAGAGTTACATTCAGCATCCCTGGGAAATAGGCTGCACAGAAGGTGATCTTGTGGTTGAGGCACCAGTTCAGAGCACAGAGCCAACGACCTTGTGCCTTCTTGTTGGTTGAAGTAGCACCTCATGGTTGCATTGTTCAACATGAGGAGAATATGGTGGGAACGAATGAGGAGGAGAAAGGCCTTGCATGCCCTTCTTACAGCTCAGAGCTGCAGAATGTTGATATGCATTCTGGATTCCTGAAAGGTCTGCGTTTCCTGAGTCTCATATCCTGCCATATACACTCCCCAACCTAGAGGGGAGACATCAGTGATAAGTCCTTTCTGGAAAGGGAGACAGAAGGGGAACTTCTAAACAGCGTTGATGAGGTTCCTTTCATATCTGCAGGGATGAGAGTGCATTGTAGGGAGCTGTGAACCTGTGGTCCATGGTATGATGAGTGGGAGAGACAACTTCCTGCGTGCAGTAAAGGTGGCCCAGAAAGAGAAGCAATGAGGCCGTGCCCAATGGATCGTCATCAGTTACCCGCATTATAAATTCTTGCTGCCTGGGTGCCTGTATGCATTTCCTTTTAACAATCTCTCTTTATTTAGCAAATTAATTTCAAAGTGCATAAAACAGACCTTTTAAATCTGCATAACCATTATTTCATATGTGGCATTCCTCATGGGACAGATAGAGGTCTGAAATGCACAGACTTCTACTGTAGTCCAATTACTTATTTATTCCTCCCATTGTAGCCATTATGGGATATGATGTCAGTGCTAACTAATAATAGGATACTTTGTGTACAATGGCACCATTGAGGGGACAGTATGAAAACTCCCTTTAGCCTCTGCTACCACAGCTACAGTTCCATGCACCATCCCCAGTGGGTGCTTTTTGTTAATGTCCATTGTAGGACCCCGCACATGCTTAAATGCCATCTTTCCAATATTCGTCTCCCTTCCTTGATTTTTTTTAAAGTGTTTACTTGCAGACCTGCTTAAAAAATGATCGTCTGGAGCTCTAACATTTTAATAGCATACCAGACAGCCCTCATTTTTCCTCTTTCCTCTGTTTATTTTTAAAAGGGAATCTAATTTGAATTGCAGTTATATGGAGGGGACTTTGTTTGAACTGATATTCCAAGTTCCATTCTGACCTTTTTTGGATTGGCTTTTAAACCCATTCCAAAGGGAGTAAATAATGAGCTATAGACATAACTTTACCTACTGCTACCAGATACTGGAACAATTTAGGAAGAGGGTCATGGGAATATTTCCCTCCCCTACTCTAGTCCCATGCTTGTGGCTAGTAAAATGCAGCAGAAGGTGGTTATGTTGAATAGTTGGATGGGCTATTTAAATCCTATTATTTCCGTCTGCTAGGAGACATTTCAAAGCCACGGTGCATGTCCCCATAAAGCTTAGATTGGAAGAGGCTTGTGTAACAGGATTCTTTTGTATATTATTTTGATTTGGGATCACTCCATAAACCATCTTGTTAGTCTTTAAAGTGCTACATTGTCCTGCATTTTGCTTCCATAAAATGGGTCACTCTTATTTATTATAATCCGTTGATCTTACATAGTGTAACTAGATAGTTTTTGTCACACGAACTGGGACTCTTAAATGTGGTGGTTGGTGTAGTATAACTCTTTAATGTCCCCATAAGGGAAAATACTGTTCTTCTGCACTACTTTCATTGAATCTCCAGCACTGGTGCTCCAGACCTAGATAGAACTGGGTTGTGAAAATTAAAGGCATGCTTTGTTCTACATAAGGAAATACAGTTTCACATAAAGCACAATTAATGTAGATCCAATTTTCAGGGGATGTTGTGAAGGCCAACAGACCTTCCCACTTCTTAGCACCCACAACGCATACATCTTTTCCAGTGCCCCCTCACACTCAGCTCCCCATCTTCGGAGACCCCTCTGAGACCCACTCCCCTCTACCCTGCTCTGCCCCCAGACAATCACTGGTGCTAGGTGATTGTTTCTGCTGGACTGAGTCAGCAGTGCATCTGGTGTGATCCAGTCCTGGGACAGGGAATCACTGTAGCCTCTTGGAAGCTGTGCGGTCAGCCAACCATATAGCCTGTCCCCTCACTGGCTTAGCTCCCTCAGGACCTACTTGCTTAGAGGTTGGATGACCAGGGCATTTGTCCCATTTGCAGTTGGCAATTGATCAGCTGGCCAGAGCACATGAACGAATACCCCATGTACAGAAAGTTTGGTGCACCCACTAGCAGTGCCTGGAGGAATGCTGGAGGAGACCATATGAGGTGCCAGGCATCAGAGCCCAGAGGGAAGGGTGGCATGGAGCTCAGGGATGGAATGTCAGCCCCAGCCCCAAGTGTTGCAGAGCTGGAGAGGGGAGCCCCAGCCAGGTGGAAGAGGGTTCCACCTCTGTCCCTGTCCCAGCCCCAGCTGTGAGTAGCACAGGGCATGGATCTTGGCGTGAGGACGGTCAGCTTGGGGTGATATGACTCTAGTGAGCCCTGCAAGTGTGTGTGTGGGGGGGGGGGGAAGGGGTGGCACGGAGAGGAATCACCGCTCAGTGAGCCCTTGGCTGGGAAGTTTAGGTCATCCTACCTGATGGGGGCCCAGCCAACTGCCAAGTTCCCCCACTGCCTCCTGCACTGGCTGAGACTGGCCAAACTTTTCCTCCTATCTCAGGTGGCTTGGCTCAGCTGGGCCCCCCAGAGATGCTGGGTAGCAGAGACTGCCTGGAGCTGGAGCTGGAGCTGCTCTGGGATTTGGCCACAGGGAGTAGGGCCAAGGGGCAGCAAGGAATGTGAACCAACAGGAGCGAGTGGTGGGGTGGGGAAAGATACCGGGGTTGGAGAAGAGCCAGCGGGCTGGTGTGGCCTTGGGATGCAGCATAAACAAAACAAGTGGGGTTGGGGCATCTTGGGAGTCTGGCCTGGTGCCATTGGCACCATTGTAAACCCAGTACTATACTGGAGTCCTATCAGCCAGAAGGATCCCAAAGTGCTTTGTAAACCAAAGACAGAAATCAACTCAGCATTGCCTTCTGTTCTTTTAACTGATTTAATGGGAAAAACGTTGATTTGATGGAGAGATTTTCAAAAGTGACCAACTGCTGTCGGAGTTTAATGGGAGTTGGGCACCTAACTTCTTTCAGTTCCTTTGAAAAATTCCAAAATAAATCTGTAATTTTCTAATATTGTGTACTGCTGCCTCCTCTGAACTTATTTCTTACAGTTCTGAATTTCAGTGGTTTGTGGTCACTATTTTAACGTAGGTCCATCCCTGTTGGTATTTAGCAGTTTCAGGATCACTTCTCCTTTGCTTGGATTCTTTGTTTTGTGGATGATCTTTTCCTTTTTTTCTATTGTAGCTAAAAAGACCCTTCTTGATAACACATTTTGCCTGTATATTTTACTGAATAGTTTTCTGGATAAAGTCCCTGGTGAATTACAAATAATGGTGTCCTATAATGTTTAGTTTCTCTTCCAGTCCAGATGGTCTGTAACAGATGCCCACAGGCTGCAAAACCATTTCAGTGATACTGCGTGTGCATGTGTGTATAGATGTAGATCTTTTTATACTATATATAGTAATTACTAATTATAAAGTGATTAGAGAGAGACAGACAGTGGCGCTACAAGGTTTCCCTGTACTAACGTGGCAGTCTGCCTTAGCCTTTACCTAGAGCCAAACACACTTACGTTTTGTTGCAGACTAGTCTACAGGCATGTGAATTGTAGAGAACTTTAACTGCTCGTGCAGACTCTGCTATTAACTAAAAGGTACCTACTGTGCGTTAATGTTGTCTTGTTTGAAAAAAGAGCACATCAGTGCTCAGTGGTCCCTGTAAGATTGTGCAGCCACTCAGAGGAGATTTCATATGTTGCTCAGCTGATTATTCAAGTGCCCACAGATAGGTTTTTGGTTTTACTGGTGGGGCACATTCACACATACCTTGGTGCACGCAACAAATTTATTCTGCATATGGATGGAAAAGATTATTAGAGGAAACATTGGTGCTAACGCTTTGCTCAAATCTCATTCAATCCTGAACCTTTCAATTCCAAAAAAACACTCCTTTTTCCTACCATGACAGGCACTCTCCCACCTGTCCAGACAGATCTGTTGTCTCATCCATCAGATATGAATCAGATCCGCTAGAGAACCGATTGTTGAAGATAAGTGCAGGGTTGCTACTAGGGATGTTAAATTTTGACTAATCAGCTAATTGAGTAGTCAATGGATTTTCCATTGACTACTCAATTTATTGATAAGGGAGGGGGCGCACCCTATCCCAGCTGCGCCTCTGCCTTTTAAATATAGAAAGAGCCCCGTGGGGCTCTTGCTGCATTTAAAAGACTGAAGCGCAGCAGTTGGATCCGGCACAAGCGAGGACTCAAGCTTGAGCCGTTCCCCCCCCGCCCACTGTGCCTCTGCCTCCCCTGCTGTATCCCTTCTCCCCTCTCCCGCACAGAGACAGTGCTGGGTGAACCGGCTTTTAAGCTGACTCCCACAGCACCGACTCCTGCTCTTCCCCCTCTCCCCGCCGCTGCCTCTGATACAGAGGCAACAGGGGTGCAGGGGAAGTGACTAGTCGAGTAGCCTAGGCTTATCAGGCAGTTGACTAGTCGCTTACATCCCTAGTTGCTACTGCTACATTAGTTTGATCCATTCAGGGATTGTTACCTTTATCTATTGCGACTGGTTTACAACATGTACTTGGTAATCAAAGTGGGGGTGGAAAATAATTCCTTTTTTAACATCTCTCCATTTCGGTCACCATTCCTTCAGCCAGGAAAGACTTTATGGGAAATTATCTGAGTTTTATTAGCGCTAGTCCATGTTGTCCCTTAATTTCCTGGAGTTGTTTGGTCTTGTTCAGGCCCTGTCTCCACTTTGATGCCTAAGTGCTCTGCTTTCTCAGAACTTCCAATCCCAATGCTAGAGAATAAGAGGCCAAGATGAAGAATCGAACCCTCGTTGCCATCTTGAGTGCTCATATAAGTCCCTTAACTGTTGTCTCTGGGCACCTCACAACCTTCAGTGTGTTTCTCTTGAAACTTCTGCAAGACGGAAGTATTATTATTCCCATGATGCAGATGGGGAACGGAGTCAGAGAGAGACTTCATGCTTACCCAAGGTCACACAGGAAATCTAGGGAGGGAGCATAGACTTTTACCCAGCACTCCTGAGTCCCAAGCTAGCACTCTAACCACTAGTCCATATTTCTTCCAATACAGTTATTCGGAGCTTTTCCCACTAGTGGGAACAATAGTTTTCTTTTTTTAAAAGAAGGTCTGGCAGATGGATATCACAGGTCCCAGGTTAACGGCTGGCTTCTGATGAAGATATTTCTGTTGTGGCACCTCAGCATGAATCTAGGAGGAGACATGTTGTGAGGGTTTCACTGACAAAGGATCTGAACAGAGAGAAGGAAGCCTGTTAAAACTAGGTTTAGATCTTTCAGAGTGCTCGCAGCACCCATATTTAATAAGATCTGTAGGTGCTCAGCATTCATGGAAGGGTATCTCCTCTTTCTTTGTCTTTTCTCCCAGCTTCTTCCCCAAGTACTCAGTTGCCTCTGAGTAGCGTCAGAGCATGAGCAGCCTTTAACTATGGCACACGTCTGCATTACCTGCTGGATTGATGGGCTGTGATCATTCTAGCGGGGGTTCATTTATCGTGCTGAGCGCTCTTCTGTCGACTCTACCAGAATGAGTGTGGGCGTAGTCGACAGAGGAGCGTCAGCTGTTGCAGTGAAGATACCATGGTAAGTAGATCTAAGTTTGTCGACTTCAGCTACGTTATTCATGTAGCTGAAGTTGTGTAGTGTAGCTTGACGGCCCGTTGTATTGTAGACTAGGCCTGAGTCTGGTTTTCATTGGTCTGGCTAATGTGGGTGACTTATGTGCTGCGCTTATGCAGCATTTGCAACTTATTCCCTCCCCTCTTGGTTGTCACTACTAACCCAGCAGATCTTGTTGGTAGTGTGAAGAGCTCCCTTCCCACCCTCACTTCAGTAGATAAGATTAATAACAAAGTTCTAAGTGCCAGTGAAATAAGATATATGTTCTTGGCGGGGGTGGAGGAATGTAGGGGACAGAACTTTGATGCATGTCAGCTGGGCTGAAATTGTGCTTTCTCAGTATCACAGACCTACTCTGCCTTATAGAATTAATTTTGTGCAGTGCTAGATTTTTGTAACTGGGGGCCGCAACTCTCTTACCTGTGATCCATGCCTCCTCTCATTCCTATTGAATAATGTGGCTTGTTTTGACAATTCCACCCACATTTCTAAAAACAATAAAGGAAGCTTTCACACTTTAAGCAAAATAAAAGATTTATTTTTTCAATTCCTTAGCTGATCTTGTGTATGTAGTTTAGTAAGAATTCTCTCGTTTGTATTCAATCCACCACGGAAGTAGCTTATCTTTTATTATGATCTCTGTTGTGGAAATCTTTCTGATCCTGCAAACTCGGCATCACAGCTCCACTTTTAGGTGGCTGATGTGTGGTGCTGATGGCGAGGTAATCTCAGAGAGAAGATGGTTTGATGATTAGGAACCTGGTAAGAGAAACTACGGAATGTCTGACGGATCAGTGGGTTCTTTATTTGAAAGTTGTCCCTTGGTGTCAAAGTGTCTCATGATTTCTCTGGGCCTGGCAGGGAGTCTCCCATTACTGCCAAAATCTATGTTCTGAAATGTGTACTTAATTTAGAAACTGAATACAGAATGGCCCCCCTGGTGTGTATATTTGGGCTTCTGCATAGCAGCAATTTCTCCTCTGTTCCTGCTAAGGAAATGAAGAATAGCAAATATGAGAGAGGGAGGGAGTAGCTTGTGTTAATGATTTTTTTTTGATCTATTGCTTAGTACCTTTTGAATTCAGAAAGAAACTTCAGTATCTTGCACCGTATTTTCTCCTTTGTGTGTGGACCATTTCTGAGATATCTTTTTGAATTGTTACCACCAGACACACCCAACATGACAGAGGAGCTCCTGGAGAGCACTGCTCTTTCAGCAGTTGATAGAGAAGGCTTAGTGACATACATGAGATCTTGTATTCCTCTGGCGGGTAGGAGCAGTCAACCCTCCACAGCATTTTCAGCTTCTAATGCTAGGCTGGACAGCGAGTGTGTTGGAATGAAACCCTTGTGACCTCTTTGATAGCACAGAGCCTCAACAAAGAGGTGCACAGCTTGGTCCTTAAAAAAGAAAATAAAAGGGCAGACCTTTCCTAATGGATTAGTCCTGGAGGATATGCCTGCTGAGCTCATGCTCTTGACTTCAATTGTCAGGTTTATTTGCTGGCTACTCTATTTTAGAGCCTTATGGGAAGTGAATGAGTGGCTGTGTGTACACATGAACAACCTTTGGCCTCAAACCTTGATTCCTGAACTGTGTTCCCTTGCATGGGATTTCTGATAAGGACATCAAAAAAGCCGGTGAATTGGAATGAGAAGCAAAATTAGCTGGTTTCCCAGCTCTGAAGTGCATAGGACTCTCTAGAACACATTGCTGGTCACATGGGAAATCTCCGCTTGTTACTAGTGACAATTTTGATCCATTTTGTGTGGGGATGTCTTGAGAGGCCTGACTAAATAGCAGGGGCTGGGCTACAGTGGGCTGGAGGAAATGAATATACTGAATGTGGTTTGTTGCAGAAGGGAGTTGGGAAGTGGAGGGGGCATCGGTTTTTGTTATTGTCAACTGTCACTTTTTTCATATTCCTCTTATCTTCCTCCAACATCAGATATGATTACGGGATTTTGCCAGTGTTTCTCTTTTAACACCTCCCTCCCAAAATTCTTCTTTAGTCAAAGCCTGATCAAGAGTTTCAAATCCAGCTGTTTTTAATATTTTAAAAAAAAATTGAAAACACACGGGAGTAGTCATCCATGTATGCTTTGCTCCAGCATGTGGTGTTGCAATTTGGAGGTGCAGGAAATGGAGGAGGGGAAACTTTGGCTTTTGGGGGAGGAGGAAAGAGGGAAAGAAGCTTTTCTTTTTCTTCCTTCTCCCTCTTTTCCCCAAGCCCCTTTCATACATGCAGCTAGAGTTTTCTTTGAGTGGGCTTGTTGTTGCATAAGGCATAATGGGGCAAATTAGAATGTATTCTTCAGAATTTCCACATGCCCCCTCACTGTGACACACTGTGTCTTCCTTTGGTTTAGGGAAGCAGGAATCTAAATCACCGGGTCTCTTTTTTTTTTCTGTTTTTCTGCACTCCTTTTTGTGGCTGGAAAAAAGGGGGAGGGGTGCGTTTTAAGTTAGATGTCCTAGACTGAAAATTCTTGAAGCTTTAACCATGCAGTTGCTACAGATTCCATAATAAATGGTGTTAATTACAAGATATAATGCACTGACACTTACTTGGCAAAACACATATTTGGGGATGGGAGAGATACTTTTGTAATATTTGCATGTGGCTCATCTGTTATACCCCCTCCAAGTGGTGTTTTTCTTCATTGCTATTACTTGCACAGCTTTGCCTTCTAGTCTCTTCTCCCATGGTGCCAACTCTGCTCCCACATGTCTTCTCAAGACACCTTGGGACTAAGCACGCAGTTCTGAGCTTCTCTGAATGATCTTTTAAGTTCTGCAAGAAGCAGAGTACGGTTAAGCCTCTCTTTCTCATTACTCATCCCATAGAACTGGAAGGAACCTTGAGAGGTCATCGAGTCCAGTCCCCTGCCCTCACGGCAGGACTAAGTACCATCTGCTCTGGAAAGAGGTTAGACTGTACAATCTCTGGAAGTGAAAGAAATAGGACTCTCTGAACAAATGCCAGTCTCTCCCTTTCACTTCTAAATGTGTAGCAGGTAAGAAGAGGAGGGGGAGGCACGTGGGTACCAAGATGAAGGCTAAAGTAGTCCTGGGACTACCCTCTTTGTGGCCCCTGACCTAGCACTTCTCTGGAGGTCATGCAGCTGATGAAAGAGGACTACAGCCTCTCCCCAAGTTACAAACAAGTTATGGACCAAACACTTGGCCATAACTCGATTTGTTTGTAACTCAGACCCCATAGAGTTACATAGCAACCGTGCTGTTCGTAAGCGCAGATCGCGTTCGTAACTCGGGGACCGCCTTTATGACCGCTTCATGGGAACTTTGGTTGTAAATGCGAACGGTTGTAACTTGACCGTTTGCAACTCGGGGACCAGCTGTAATCTGCATGGGGAGGGATTCTCCCAGAGCTTCTTTGTGGCAGCATGGCACGTACAAGAGGCCACAGTGCAGGGGTGAATTTCCCCTTTTAATTGTCACAATGCTGTGCAATAATAAATAGCAGGAAAGAGGCAAAAAAAGAGCAAAAGTCTTATCACTCACTAAAAGTTTTAATCAGATTTGCTAGTGGAACACTATAAGCTTCATAGAGAAGATCTAATTTTGCAGTTTCATGGTCAGAAGTATTCTTGCACTTGTAATGGCTTTGTCCTGTGATGCAAAAGTTCCCACTTGCCCCTTTGCTCTCTGGGAATGAATAGATGTTCTTCTGGGGCCTGAGCTTTCACTTGTTAACCTCTCCTTTGCTCTGTAAAATTGACTAAACAAGCAGCAATATTTTCTGGGATTGTAACTTTCCATTAGTCCCAAGACATTGAAATGCAGGCTCTAAAAATGGGGGGAAGGATACCCTTAAAACAAAACTTAGGCAAAGAGAATGCACTCTTTTAGTTATATGTAATGCCATTGTTGCCGTAGATGCCGGCTCTGTGGGTACTCCTGGAAAAAAAATTAGTGGGTGCCTAACACCCATCTACAGCTGGCTCCTCTCCTATCTGATAGAGGCGGGGGGGGTGGGGGTGGGGGAGGAATCAGCTAATCAATTGACTATCTGATTTATCGGATAGTCGACTAGTCCTTAACTTCCTTAATCACATGTGTTTATATACTTCATCCAGTGCACTAAATGACCCAATAACAACTATGTGGGTGAGATCACTATGAGCTCAAATGAACGCTCTGTAACACACTAACTCCCATTTAGTTCAGTGACTTCTGAGGTGTTGTACTTTAAATGGTCCCTTTAGAAGATGTGCTAACTACAATATGCTAAACAATCTATTCCCTCTTGTTTTTAGCTGTGATTCTCAGGAGTGCTTTTCCCCAGGCCTCCAGAAGAGTGCTATGTGGGTCCTCAATACAAGTTGGTCCCATAAAAGAGATTATCTTGCCCACTTTGTTTTTCAGTGGATGTGAGGATGTTTGGTTTTTTTTGTTTGCTTTTTTTTCAGTTCTGTAAAATTTGAAACTTCACAAAGTACTTGACCCAAGGAGAAAGTAGTGCCTCTTTCAGTTAATGTTTTTTTCCCCCCTAACGGATTAAGATTTAGGTGATGTTTACACAGGCAATTGAATGACACAAGTTTTATCATTCAGAGGGGCTTACTTCCACTCCTACCTCTGCTTCTCCCCCCGAAAAAAAAATTTGCCATGGCAAGTGCCAATCTGAATAGTGCATTTCATTCCCACTGACAATGTGAATGCCACTTATTGGGGGTGGAAGTATTTTGTTGGCAAAAGAACCAACAAATAGCGGCTATGCAGCCATGTCACTAAAATTCGGGCAGTGACACTAAAAGTTTTGTAGTACAGACAAAACCGTAGTGTGCCTATTCTAAAGGAGAGAGTATTGTAGGAATGTTGATTTCATTAAATGGATGTATTGCATTGATACGTCTTTTAGAAGAGAACCTCTTTCATGAAGTGGCATACATTTTGTACTGTACAGTCTTCTCTGTACCAGTTGCATTCTGGGATTCTTGAAGTACCTATTCCATAGTGTTCAGCACTGTTTCTGGGAGCCAAAGCCTTTTGGGTTATTTCCAGACACAAGGCACTTCACGGTAGGATGGAATTATGAGGGCCAGTGGAATGGATAGTTGGACTTGATATCCACAGTGGCAGGGAAGAGAGTTGTGTTATATTCCCAAGTTCAGCAGTCCTGAGTTGAAGGCATTGTTCCAGGTATTGCAATAGACTCGTACAACCACTCCACTGTTCCTAAGATTCTTGGAACAACTGTAGCTTAGACACAAGGCTTTGAACAAAGTTGCAAGCTCAGAGCACCTATCCAGTGGTTTGGGTTGGTGATGGCAGTAGGTTGCTAGTGAGGGACCAGTGTCCAGGGGCAGGGAGTATAATAGGCTTGGAGAGCCTGTGACTCCCCAAACAATCTGTGGCCCTGTCCATGCTCCACCCCCAGGCCTTTTCCTGCAGTTCATGGTGCTTAGCATTAGCCGAGGCTTGTTGGGGCTGTAACTGTCCAGCCTGCTGCAGGGACTTGGGGCAGCTGGCACTTCAGGGCTGAGCCTCAGCATGACTAAGCAGTGGGGGGAAGGAGGTAGAGGGAGGGAACACTGCAGCTGTGCTACCTAGTCATGCCAGGGCTGGGGGGCACCCAGGCTGAGGAAGTGCTCTCTGGCCACGCTAGGGTTGGGAGCTATGGTACGGGTACTCTGGGCTCCTGGAGGAGAGGAGATGGAGAAGAAGGGGTGGCACAAGGGGAGGGGCAGAGAGCTAACCTCCCCCAGCAGTCAAATTACCACCCACCCACACTGGTATCCACCAAAACACTGGGCTCTGTGTGAAGATGACAGAAATCCTTGTTCACGCTGGCTGGGAGGGTGGGGCATCTGTCTTGGATCACAACCAGCGTGAACCTTTGAGTTCCGAGCAAGGGAGACCAGAAGCAAGTTATTTACTGCAAAGTTAAAAGGGCTCTTGATTGTGGGGTTGTTTTTTGGGGTGGGATAACGAGGGTGTTACGCACCTGAGGGGGTTAAGGCAAAATTTGTGCCCCCAATCATTTGTTACTACTTGTGGGACTTCACACGTTCCAGTCTGCGCTGGGAGGGGAACATGCGAACAGGGTTTGGCTTGGATCCTCTGTGCTGCCCCCATCTGGCCAAAGCCTGGCATCACGATGGTGGTTCATGGAAAATTCGGGACCCGGGGCTTCCAAAGGAGGCCGATGAGGCCAGGCTGCAAAGGGACCGGGGTTAAAACTGCTGTGCGGGTCCTGGGTGGCATTGCGTTGTGAGCCACCGCTGCAGTGTAGCCGGAGTGGGACCCTGTCTCTGTAGAGCGCCGAGCAATGTCCTCGGCTTTGCTCGTGTTCTTAAGCAGAGGGATGGGACATGTAGGGCGGCTCAGGGCAGGGGGTTCCGGTGTCAGGAAGAGGATTCAGTACGGGGGGGTTGGTATTTGGAGGGGCACGCTCAGGGACAGGTGAGGGTGCAGGAGTCGAGGATGGCGGTGGAAGGTAAAGGGCTCACAGCAGGGCGCTGGAAGGCAGGGATAGTTTACCAGGGTCGGTCAGTGGTGAGTGTGATGCAGCTCTTGCAGCGGATCCTCACCGGGGCAAGGGACTCCTGGAGCTGGCCCCAGTTTCCATCTACTCCCTTCCAGCGAGTGGAGAGGCCCTCGCCTGCAATTACTCCTGCAGCTCTTGGAGGTTTCCTAGCTCCGGGGTCTGCCCGGCTTGCAGCTGCATCCCAGCCTCCAGCCAGACTGGGAGAGAGTGGAAGTCAGAGTCAGCCCTGAATGCCAGCTGCCACCCCTCCATTCCCCAAATTCAGGGTTGCAATGGTGGGGTTGCTCCCATCTCGCACAGAGGCTGTCAGTGTAAAAAGAAGCCAGGTCTTACTATCTCGCCCATACTGTGCTGCAGGGGCTATTTACAGGCAGCTAAATTGGCACCCCCCCGCCCCAGCGTGGTGCCTGGGGGCAATTGCCCCTTCTTGCCCCCCCTCGCTATGACTCTGGGGAAGGGGGAGTGTCCATCTTCCTAGTTAGGTTCCATATAGGTGATTGTGTGATCTGAAAACCAGCCCCACTCCTTAGTGAATGGTATTTAATTTCTAATGCTCATCTCAGCAACTGGGACAATGAACACAAAGTCCTGTCAATGTTCTTTCTCCCTGCCCCTAGATAATTGCTATCTCTCTGATAGAGAGGGCAGTAGTTTACACTGGGCAGGGTGTAAAACCTGTGACTAATGAGATCATCATCTTGAGGCCATTTGATCCTTGAACTGTGATGAAGGCAGTGGGCTAATGTCCAAAATGAGGTGTCATGCCTGCGGATTGCTTCACCTGTTTTTCTTATTCTTTGGCCATGGATGCACTGCTACTACCTCAACAGACAATTGTGTCGCTCAGGGGTATGAATAAGGCAGCCCGTGAGGGATGTAAGTTATCCATCCTACATACTAGAATGGAGCAATGAAGGACCACTCACTCATCTAAATTGCCACTCTGTAATGTAGCAATAGCCCTCTTCCGTGAACACACATCTCCCTACCACCACCCAATCACGTAACGGTTAATTTACATGGAGAGTGTACATGTGTGTTTATTTTATCCACCAACTGTTTTGATCATCGTGCGTAACAATGTTACTCCGGCATTGTTTCACAGACATCTAGCTCAAGTCTTTCAAAAATGCATGTCTAAAGATTAAGTCCATATTTAGTTAACTAAATAAGTGGCCTCACTTTTTAAAAGTGCTGAGTACTTAAGGATTTAAGTGCCTAATTTAAGATGCCTATTTTTGAAAATCTTAGGCTTGGGGTGTTTACTTTTAAATGAATACAGAGACTATAATTTCAAAGCAAGACTAGTAAATTATAGTGAAATTTAAAAAAATGCTAAATCTCTTCTTTTAACAGTTTGGATCCAAAACCAAAATCTTAACTATTTTATAATACCTGGGCAACTGACTTATAGGAATCTATAGTACCGTGGAGGATTTCTAGGTATAAATTGATGGGAGTAAAGTTAAAGCCACCAGAAACCTCAAGATGGAACTGTAGCTCCCATAAATCAGATTTACTATTTCAGTATTGAAACAACAGTGAAAAGATTTTAATTCTTGAATTTAGAAGGAAATAAGCATGCTTTAAAAAAAGGAATTTTAAAATGTCATATCAGTCATCAAAACAGCAAGCAACAGCACAGAAGTTCTACAGATGGAGCAAATATCAAGCAGTGCTTCCTACCTACAGTATTCAACATCTTTCCTCCAAGGATCTAAGTATAATGCTCCCAGTACATTCTGCAAAGGAATAGTGTCAGTGTGCTTCATTGTTGCAAAGTACTTCTGTGGGCTTTACATCCAGCACTATCCTGTATTGATTGCTTAACTTTTTGGGGCTGTAGTTTTATGGGGATGAGAAAAAGGAAACAGTACTAGTCCTAGCTATCATGTAATTAAGTACTGAATACAACCATTACTGCAGCATTAAAATCCACATTCATAAAAGAGGATATTGGAATAATTGAGTGGCATTAACTAATGCCAATTATGAAGCCACAAAACATGTTGTTCTTCTTGCTTCAGGCAACAAACATAAGCCATTAAAAGCAGACCACAAAGATGTGGGTAAGAGCTGTTAACTTTTTAAAAACTCATTGAACTTGGTCGTCAAGGATTTGGTTAAAAGTTATGTGAAAGCTTGTGCTTGTCAGATAGAAGATCCTCATGTATTTTTAAATGTAAGTCCTTCCCTGTAGATTTAACAATCCAACAAATTTTCACATCTCAGAACAAATATCTCTTGCTGCCTTCATGCTCATGCAGTATGGCTGGGAAGAGAACAGCTGCTTTTATCCCTTCCTCATTGATGGCCATTTTTAAAGTGTGCAATGCTTTGCTGGATGCCTGCTATCAGTGGAGAGACTACTTACTGAGTGAGAGGGCAGTTCAGCCACCGTCTGTGTGGGATGAGTCATATTGGCTGGAGATCCTGTTGGGAAGTTTGCATGGCTCTTGTCTATTCTGAGGCTAATAAAGGCTCAGTCTCCAGAGCTTTCAATCCAGTACGTTACATAAGCAGTGAAATCACTCGTATTAAAAATTTATGACCGCCGTGTAACTTGACAGGCAAGGTGGTGTGTTAGAGAAGGGTCCAGGTGATATTTTTCTGGCTTCTCAACCTGAGAGCATAAGAGTAGCCTTGTGAAAAGAATGAGGTATATTCCAATTATCCTGGTGCATAGGGATAGGGGGACAAACAGTAGTAGCTGGGACAAGAGAACAAATGTCTGCCCAGTTGCGTAGTCCAGTCACTGGTTCTAACCTAGCAGAACTAAAACCAAACGGAGCACTGTGTAGGATCCAGATGTGGCTCTTCCTGGAGGGCTGCCAGGCCAGTGACTCACATCTGTGTAGCTCAGGCCTGGGTGACTCATCTGCCCACCATCTCTGCTGTTCTAGGCAGAGGGTGGGAGGTAACTGCACAGCCCTTCAAAGCAAGATTAGATTCAAGTCCTGCACTGGGGGAAGGACGGGTTTCTTGATTTATATGATTCTAAGTGGCTGGGAACCAGCAGTGCCATCCATTGCCCAGTATGGGATGATGGTCCCATATAGAAAGGGCTGTCTCTGCACAATTGGGTGAGGGAGAGGGAACAGTCTGGCACATGTATTGTCCTAATACAAGACTCAGTGAGCCTACTGAACACAGTAACATTTCGCTTCCCCAAAGAGGGTGTCTAACTCAGGCAGAAAGGGCTCTCCCTAGAGCAATGTGCCTCTTCACTGCGCACACTAGCCCTGAATGGCTATGGATTGGAGGGAGGGGGGAAGATGGTCACTAAGGTTTTGTGGAGCTGGCAGCAAAGAAGCCACTTTTGCCCCATTGCAGTTGGTGGTGGTGGGTACCCCTGGGCCATCTGAAATCTGTTTTCATTCAGTGATATTTATCAAGGTGAAAAGAAAACAAAAATCCTCAAGGAAAGTATAGGAGGAGGAGATCCTTTTAATATTCAAGGAAAACAGTTTAATCTACAAGTTGGCTCATTGTTCTTATCTGAAGAAAGGGTACTGGCACTGCTGTTACCTTTTATACTGGTGTGTGTGTGTGTGTGTGTGTGGAAGGAAGTTGGCAATCACTACATAGCTAATTTGCAAGAGTTTAAAAAAAGAGAGGTTTTTTTTTTTTTTTTTTTAAGTATTCTATACTGGTGAGAGATGCCAGACTGGGAGTCCTAAATACAGAAGCCCTCTCTTTAGGTATCAGTCAGATATATCTAGCACTCTGGCAGTGTAAGATTTTCCATGCAGCCCCCTGGATGGCCTCAAGGCAGGAGGGCAAGTCTCTATACTTGTTCCGTCATTGATCTCTCCACTGAGGCTACATCTAGGCTACACCTCTCTGTCGACAGATATAGATTGGGCACGTCAAAATTGCTAACGAAGCAGGGATTTAAATATCCTGCGCTTCATTAGAATAAACAAAAGGCAATCTAGATGCTGATCTGTCGAAAAGAAACCCTTTCGACAGATCCTGTAAACCTCATTTTTTGAGGATTACAGGATCTGTCGAAAAAGGGTTTATTTTCGACAGATCCGCGTCTAGACTGCACTTTTTTCAAAATAGCTCTGTTTAGAAAAAAAGTGGCGGCCATTTTTAAATCCCCGCTTCATTAGCAATTTTGACTTGCCTAATCTACATCTCTCTGTCGACAGAGAGGTGTAGTCTAGACACAGCCTGAGACTCTCTAGAGTACCAGTAAGGGTAGTTGTTTTTTGTGATTCACTTTCCACTTGTAACTGGACTCAGGTGCCCAGTTGTTTATATTTGCTATCTGGGAAGAGAGGTGGTGGATAATAGGCACCTATAGAAGGAAAAGCCCTGAATATCTGGACAGGCCCTATAGAACGTGAAGTCTTGTAACCTTTAACTGAACACAGCCTACAAATCCATTTCATATAAGCAGTCTAAGAGGAGCCTTTCAGAAGCCCAAAGTGCAGCTAAGTAGAAGTCAGTGAAAGTTGGCCACCTACACCCATTGTGCCTTTTGAAAGTCTCCCCCTTAATTGTTGCAGAAATGCCTTTGTTTTTGGATTCTGTAGAAATGCAATAGCATTGAGTGAGGATTTTCATTTCCTTTAAAAATAATTTAGGTTGGCGTTTAACAAGTGTTCCATGTGGCAGTGATTTTAAATTAGACCAAGAGTATCAGCAATTTGAGTAAGAGCACTGCTTTTTGTGCTGGTTCAGGCTGAATGAGGAGAGAGCAAACTCTCTCCAATTGTCATTGCAGTTTGAATTGTGTGATCTAAACCATGGCAGCTTCTTGACTGAGGATCAGTGACTGACCAGTGTTCTGGTTTGTATTATAAAATCATAAGTAACCAGATATAATCCAACTGTAACGAAGTTACATAACTATTCCTTGTTTAAACCAGGGGTGGCCAACCCGTTCCAGACAAAACGCCAAATTAGTTGTGCATATAGGGCAAAGAGCTTGGGGGTGGGAGGAGAAGTTGTTGAGCAAAAGAAGCCCTCAGCAGCGTTTGGTCGGGGGCGGGGGGACGGACAAAAAGGACTACCCCTTTAAGAAACGTGCTTTTTGGCCACATCAGGCTCCTGCTGGCTGCCACCATCTTGAAAACACCATTTTGAATGGCTGCGCCGGATGGCTTCCCTCCACCGGTGAGCACAGGGAGCTGGGGGCCGTTTTCAGGGGTGCAGGGGTGGCTTCACGAACTGCACTTTCGGGGGGGGGGGGGCAGGTGGGAAGAGCCACAGGTTGACCTTGGCTGGTTTAAACCCAGATGCCATATATTTTATGTCCAGTATTTCTGCTCTTATTGCTAATTCTTTTCCCAAGATCTTGCTGTTTTATATGACTCCAGCTGTCAGGGAAAGTTAAAAGCCTACATTAAAAGAAGCACCCTACATTTCCCTTCTCTACTTCAGGGTACACTTTTCTCTCAAGTTTTGTGAAATTAAATGTGGTTTCTTTGCTTCTTCAAGTAGTCCAGGGAAATTCCCCTCTCAAAGGTGGAGGTAGAAAGAATCAAATTTGAAGCAAATGTCATCCGTCAAATAGCCTCTAAAAAGCTGCTGTGATACCACAATAATATAGAGCCTTAGGAGGTCATCTAGTCCATCCCCAGGTCCGGAGGCAAATCCCAATAAAACTAGACCATCTCTGGCAGGTGTTTGTCTAACATATTCTTAAAAACCTCCATGCCAAATAACCTTCTTAGTATATGCACAATGTGCGTCAGGTGGCACATAATCAGGATTCATCACAGTGTAACCTCCCCTGCCCACCCTGGTTCACTAACCCAGTGTGAAGTTATGCAGCATAGGGGAAGCCTTGTGACTTCTTACACAACTGTGGGAGGCTAGAACTGAGGCTCCTTGGTGTGCTCAGCGTTGTATGTTAGTGTGTGTGCACCTCAGACCAGACCCGCTCAGACAAACCACCAGGAACAGGCTTTATTCTGTTAAAATAAATAAATAAACCCCAAAACATAGAACAGGATCACAGGTAAGCAACCCCTCCTTTCTGTATGCAGACTGCATGTTGCTTCTAGCTCAGTCCTTGCTGAGACCCTGCTGGGTGCAGAGGGTACGTCCTGACAGGAACCAGGAAATTCTCCCAACATGCCGCAGTTTGTAGTCCACAACTTGTAGTTCCCAGGGCTGCGGTTGAAGCACACTGGACCTTGGGCTACACCTGAATTTGGTCCACTGGTTGGATCTTTAATAGATTTGCTCAAACTCCTGAGATGCGCCTGGACTTGGGGCTGCTTGCAAGGGGGCCACTTCAGGTGGCCAACTGGTTTGCAGCCATACTATGCTGAGCTTTGACCCTGGCAATTTGTCATCCAGGCAAAGTGAGACCAGGTTCATACTTGGAAGGAATAGTTTCAAACAGGACTTTATATAGTTGTTCAACAGAAGCTTCTCTTCCCAAGTTTGTATGAATTCAAGCCAGAGGGCTGTACTGCTGAAGAAGCTATCTCATGGATGAGATGTGAACCCAGAGACCTGGATGTTTGCAGAGTCAAGGGGGATATTTGACTTCAAGAGTAGAACTCTTAGGCTTGATTCTCTTGGCTAAATTCCAACCAAGCTAATTACATTCTACCTACTGAAATTCTCCTTGCACGGTTGAATGCAATATTCTTTTCTGCCTTTTGTCCTAAAATGTTACTTTGTTTGTATGGTGGCTGCCTTTCTGAGGTGGTTTAAACCAGTGTTTCTCAACCAGTATATGAGTACCCTCAGGGGTACAGGAAACCCCCAACATACGACCACCCGAGTTCCGACTCCCGCACTTACAACCATTTTTGTAAGTGCAGAAGGGGCTGAAAACCCGACTTATGTCCTCTGCCCGCATTTACAGCGGAGCACAGCACCTATCATAAATGAGGGCTCAGGTTACAATGCTTCCCCAGGAACCAATCGCGTCGCAAGTTGGGGGTTTCCTGTACTCGAGAGAAATCTGGGGGATACATCAACACACCTGACATTTGGAGAAAACTGAATTTTTGTTTTAAGCTTTACAGTGCTTTATTGTTTTTGTACTTTTTGACACCTAAAAATTTTGGCTATGATTAAGTTGTTTAAACAAATGTGCTCCAATGGTGGAAAAAGTTTTGTGTGTCTGAAAACTATCGGTAGTGGGGAGACTTATAATTTTTTTTAAAAAGGGGGTACTTTTTTTAAGGGGGTACTTTATTAAAAAAAAAAAAGGTTGAGAAACACTGGTTTAAATGATCTCCAGCATGTTAGTTTAAGGAAGCAAATTACATTTTAGCATTCTTTGGCATAGAAAGTGTTAAGTCATTGATTTTGTGTGTGTGTGTGTGTGTGTGTGTGTGTGTGTGTGATTGTATCTTCATGACTAAAATATGTGTGCGCCCTTATTCTGACTCTTTAGAGAGGGAAATGTTGCTATTGTGCCCCGAAAAAAAATATGACTGCACTTGGAGGAAAGGGAGCAATATGCATGGTAGAAAATCCATCTTTAAGAACAGTACTGCTTTTCATAGAATGGGCCATGCTTGTGTCTTGCACTTGCTCAAGCAGTACTTTCTGTCCTTCATTTCAGTTTGACAATAGTTGAATAGCTTGTCCTGTCAATAAGGACATTTTGATTTTGATGGAGCTAGGATAGGCAAATAAAGGCTTATTTTTCTAGTCTGTGTGTTCAACAGCAGCGAATTATGATGCATCCCTACTATTGCAAATATTTAGAGGCGGTATGGGAAGTGATGCATTAGTGAGTCTTTGGCTCTAGAAATTCATGTAAACAATGGTTTGAAGTGGTCATGACATTCTGGGTCAGCCAGTACTGACCCTGGAGTTTGTTTAGTAGCCTTATCATTCAGGGCACTGCATGTATTTGTCCTCTTTTAACAGCCTTGTTCCTACCTAGCTTGATGTCTTAGCATATCAGTGACTAACCTCTTCTTGTTCCCAGTGGCCAGCAGAGTTGACAGGAGTCTTCTCATGCTGATATAAGGCCACGTCCGCAAGTTTCTGAGGCTCCCGCAGAAGATTTTATGAGCTCCAAATTCCCAGTGACTTCAGCGGAATGGAAGATGAGTCCAACACTTTGCTGTTACAAGGCTTTTAGGTTGCAAGCTATCCTGGAACTATAAAATGAGAGTGTATGTCAGCGTAGCGGCACCATTTCCATTACTTGACTACACATCGCTGTCTAGTTAAACTCTTTATGCTACAGGGAGCCAAATCTTGAATCTGTGTTTCCTTGTGCAGGGGAGCGAATAAGAGCCAAAGTTAGCAATGCCTGCTAAAGCAGAGCAAACAAGCCAGTTTAAACTTGCAAGATATTAAATCCTAATTAATAAAAGATTCCTGTAAGTATTAGCTGTTAATGCAGCATGCTTGTCGGCTTGGAAGAAGTTACATTTCCATCTTTCTTCAGCTTAGTTTTTGGAGTATGACAAGAGAACCCCTGGGGGGTGTGACTAATGGAAACTGTGTCATGCTCTGTCTGTATATGCCATGCCGCTGTCTGGAACTGTTTCCTGAAATGCAGTTACTAAATCTGAACACGCAGAGCCTCCTGCCCCTGGAAGGAAATATATAATAAGAGCTGCAAAGTTTGCCTCTTGACTGAAAGCACCCCAGAAGAGGTTTAATTCAGGCCCATCTCTATTAGACACATCTCTCATGAACACAGTCATCTCATGCCCCATAGATGTGACCTTTGCAGTGCACCGGGGAAGATCTTATTTATGTTGGTAGTCAGAACCCCTATCATTGCAAAATTGAGAACCTGAGCTTTGAAATTAGCTTCGGGTCAAAAATCAGCAACATGCAGTTATACAATTTGATTGCATTTCTTCAAATGAAATGTACTAACTCTTTGCACCAAAACAAACATTGTTTAGAGTAGAAGTGGGCAATAATTTTTGCAGGGGGCTACTCAAAAAAATTTTGAGTGGGGATGGGCTGCACTTTTCTTTTTTTATTAATGGAAGGAGTGTGGGGTCTGGGATAGGGATGTAAGTGACTAGTCGACTATCTGATAAGTAAAAGCTTATTGGATGTCCACACGCTACTCGACTAGTCACTCCCCCCTACCCCCCAGCTGCCTCTATCACAAAGAGGTAGCAAACAGGGGGAAGAGAAGGGGGTAATGAAGGGAGACGACTTAAAAGCTGGTTGGCTCCAGCTCCATGGGAGGAGGTAGGGGGCGCAGCAGCAGCCAACTTTGAAATGTAGAAGAGTCCATGCTGGGACTCTTGTTCATTTCAAAGCAGAAGCGCTGCGTGGAGGCTGGGGTCAGTGTGGGACTCAGAATCCCGCACTGGTCCTAGGCTCCATGTGGGTGTTTCTGCTTTGAAATGTACAAGAGCCCCTGCTGGGGACTCTTGTACACTTCAAAGGGGAAGTGCCCACGTGGAGCCCAGGGTCAGCAGGACTCCCCGCTGGCCCTGGGCTCCATGCACTATGCCAGATGTGAAATGCACATTTCAAAGGCAGAACGCAGAAGTTCTTATCGACTAATCGACTACTTGATGGAAAGCCCGTCGACTATTCGATTAGTTAATTAATCGAAATTTAACATCCCTAGTCTGGGATAGAGTTGACTACCTCTGAGGTAAGCCCTGGGGCATGGGTTACGTATTTGAAGGATGCATTTTGACCATAACAGGACGTTTCCCTGCATGACTGGATGAAGTATGCTTTTTCATTAATGCGACTCACTCCAAAGAGGTTAGCTTTAGAACATGGCAAGGGGTCTCATTTTCTGCTTCCAGCACAAATTGCCCACAGGCTCTTCTTTGTCTTAGACCTCTATGAGGAGCCAGTCAGCACAGCAGCTAGACATTTATCCTCCACTGGTACACATCAGCATAGTGCTCTGACATTGTCCGTCAACTAAGACGGGTCTCATGTATATGGTCTTCTCAACTCATGAGCAATCCAGTAAGGAAAACAGTAATTGTCTGAAACCATTTGCTTTGGACCAGACAGCATGGTTAGATTATAGCTAAATGTCTTTCCTAATTGAATGAATAATGTATGAGAGAACCTTTTTGTTCTATTTTCAGTGTGGAGTAGTGATTTAAAGCAGGGAAGAGAGAGGCAGGAATGATGGGTTCTGTTGCTAACCAGCACAGATGCATAGTGCAGATATTGTAACAATGTAGGTCAGTGCATCTCTGTTGTTGGCCAGAGACACCCTTTAGATAAGAGTTGTTCTCCCTCTATCTCCACAGCACTTCACGGAGTTCCTGGATGAGTTCTCTCAGGATGTCCTGGGCCAGCTCTTGAATGACCCCTTCTTGTCTGAGAAAAATGAGATGATGGAGGTGGAGCTGTCCCCCGCCTCTCCAGCGCCCCTCATCCAGGCAGAACATAGCTACTCCCTGTGCGGCGACTCCCGTCCCCAGTCCCCACTGACCCACGTTTCGACTGACGACAACTTCAATGAAGGTAATGCGATGTGGCTGAGTTGTTGCCGACCTTTGTGAAAACATACTGATTGTGGGCATTAGTTATATATAGTGCAGTCTCTAAGGAGCTACCAGAATTCAGCAAATTAAAACATGGACTTATCAAAAGGGAATGAAATTTGAGGAACGAAAGTTCACCCGCTAGCCTATTTGTATAAGCATAGAAGAAAGTTTGGGGTATCGTAAACCACACTATCCAAAAATCTTCAAGTTCAGCTGCTTTAAGCAAGACTTTCAAATCCAACCTGAGCACCTGCAGCTCTTCAATCCTCAACAGCACTGAAGAAGTAGCCACCTATTTTTTGGTGCCTAATGTATGTATTTAACTTCAGATGCCAAAGTCTGAAAATCTAGGTCACTGCAATTCAGGTTCAACATACTGCTGCTGTTCGTTGGAAATGAGGTGAGAGTACAGAAGAGAGACGAGAATATTCCAGTGTCCTTTCCCTATTGGGTACTTGTAGATGACGGCGTAGAAAACAACCTCTTTGGAAAACAAAGAAGAGGGGTAGGAAACCCCCCCCAAAATATTAGTTAGATAGGGTTTGCAGGAAAAAGATGAGATAGCGGGAAAAATAGAATGGGTTAATGCTGGACTGAGATTGATGTAAGAGTTTCTATAAATATATCAAGGGAGTGGAGAAACACTAGAGAGGAAGTAGGCTCGCTAGTTAATAAACAAGGAAGGAGATGTAATCAACAAACCAGATTCGTAGCTGGTGAACACAGACATAGCTCTGAGAGCAGATCTGGCCCAATGATTCTAAAATGGTTGAGAGATTGAACTACTTTCAGAAATTACAATTCTACAGGGAAAAATAGGGGGAAAGAGGTGTGGACAGCTGAAGCAATAATAGAGACCTCGTGATAGTGATTGCAAATAGTTACAAATAAGTACAACTTTTATTGGGATGTTTGGCTATAGAGGGAGGACTGTGGACCAAAGAATGGTGAGTATTAGCAGCTTTTCATAGTGGTGTTACTGGAATAGCCACTATTTTACAAAGCACGAATATGAGGGAAACCGGGTAGGAAGAGAGGGAGGAAATTCAGCCCTAGCCTGCCAGTTCTGGTGGCGAAAGCATGTGTCTATGAAGATGCTAGCAGGTCAGATGAGCTCTGACTTCCAGTAGCTGGGAAGGGGACAGGATAGGATCATGAATCACCGATAAACTATTAAGAATAAAAGCCGTGACAGACATTAACTCCTAATAACTGGTTTACATTTTAAGGCTATTTTTGCATTGAAAAGCAGTATAATCATAAGCTGTATTTAAAGGAAAAAAACAGTACTTAGGTCTGTAGCATTAGCAATCTAAGCTGTTCGTAACAGTCACCATAAACCCGAGCTTCCAAAGATGCTAGTTTTCTGGTACTTAACTCTAAAATAACCTGATCGCCCTTCTTAAAATGACTAAAAGACACTGGCTTTCATTGAAGAAACTGAATGGAACCAATGCAAATTTTCTAGGCGACACAGTTTGTGAAATGATCAAAAAATGTTTCTTCACACTTTTTATGTGGGAAAAATTCTCTTATGGCCGAATAATATCTTTTTGAGGAAGTTCTGCTGACAGAAGAGATCCAGGTTTTGTTAGCTACCTTCATGGACAAGTCCAATGAAATCTAATAGGAGTGAAACACCCAGAGTTAAATAGGGTTTGAATTTTTTTTCTAAAAATCTATAGAATTTAATAGACAAAGATACTCCTTTTATATAATTCAATAGATTGGTTTAAAAATAGAAAAGTAAATATTTTCACACTCTACTAAATGATATAGAATCTTCCCATAAGAGCTATTAAGATCATAACTGTGGAGTGTAGTCACTAGCATGGTCCATAATAGCTGTTAAAACAAAAACAGACAGGAGACTACTCGGCGGGGGGGGGGGGGGGGGGAATGTACTATGTTCAACAATCAGCATGACTGCAAGATGTAAACTGTGTGTTAAATACATTGACTAAGTGTGGAACTAATTGTCCTGATGACATTTGCAGGGGGCAAAATCCTGTGAACTGTGGAAATACTGGAGGATAGGAGGTATAGAACTGAATGTCACCTGTCTTCAACCAAGTGGGGTGGGGTAGGAGAATGCAAGTGCTGGTAATTCCTGTCCAATTTTAACTTCAGTCCTTATGGGATAATGGGACAAATACTAATAGAGCATCCCACATACACCTATCAGATAACAGAACTAGGACTGTCAAATTCCAGAATAAGTAATTGAGACAAATTTGCATTTTCTGGGAGCAGACTTAGGTGTTTGGAATGTGGAAAATAAAAATCGGGAGATGAGGCTGAGTATAAAGAATGTGTAAAGAAATCACATTCTCCAAAATATTAGCCCACTGAGCAGATGCCTTGACTCCTACTGCTGTATATTTGTGTGTTCTCCATGGAGAAGAGTTTTGATCCTACTAACACCGGAGAAAATTCTGCAGGCTTCTGCATGTAGAGAGAATCACAATAAAGAAAAGAAATCTCAGAAGAAGAAGAAAAAGTGAAGGCCAATCTAATCAGATTTTAATATAATTTAAGTATCCAGTCCTGTCGAACAGGGCCCTTATTTTGTAAGGTATTGTGTGAGGTGTGTGACACGCTCCTCAGGGAATCTAGAACCCTAAGCCACTGGCGTAGCCCAGCTGTGCCCATGTGACAGTCTTATTGCTGCTAAACTGTCAGCTCCCTGATGCTCCAACCTGTCTGCCTCCCTGGCGAACTCCTTTAGCATCTGCTGTGTCAAAACCCTGCCATCCAGGTAACAATCAGTGAACCCCAGTTCCAGAGTTCCCCAGAGACATCTCCCTGCAATGTCCGTTCCCTTTCACAGGATGTTCACAGAAGTTAAGGTTGCTGCCTACAAAGAGAGCTCACAGCAGCCAGTTAGAGGACTCCAACTTTTAACATCCCTGAGATCATTCTGTAATAAAACAAGAATAAATTTATTAATGCAGAACACAGATTTAAGTGATATCAGGCAAGAATAAAAGATAGAAAAGGATTAGAAATAATATGCTTTCTAGTGCCTAAAGCTTGATTTGAACTACCTATGCTTTTGCCTAAAACAGTTTCTCACAGCAAATTTTCAAGAGCTCCTGCCTTTCCGGCCAAGAGGATTCACAGTTCATAGGCTCAGAGGGTGGTGTTATCTGTGTCCCTTAAGTGTTGAATATAGGAATAGCCAGGGGCGGATATAGGGCAGGGCAAACGGGGCGGCCGCCCCGGGCCCCGCGCTTAAGAAAGCCCCGCGCATGCGCCGTGGCAAAGGGGGGACCCCGCAGAGTTACGCTGCCCGGGGCCCCGCAAAACAGTCATCTGCCCCTGGGAATAGCCACACTGGTTCAGATCAAAGATCCATCTAGCCCAGTACTCTGTCATCCAATAGTGCCCAAATACTTCAGAGGGAATGAACAGAACAGATAATCTTACAAATTAGCAAGTGATCCACCCCTGTTTGCAATTCCCAGCATCTGGCAAACAGAGGCTTGGGACATCATTCTTGCCCTTCCTGAATAATAGCCATTGATGAGCCTATTCTTCATGAACGTATCGTTCCTTTTTTAATTTAGTTATGGTTGTGGCCTTTACAGCATCCTCTGGCAAGGAGTTCCACCGGTGGACTGTGCATTCTGTGAAGGAATACTTCCTTTTGTGTGTTTTCAACCTGCTGCCTATTAAGTTCATATGGTGACTCCTAGCTCTTAAGCTATGAGGAGTAAATAACACTTCCATATTTACTTTCTCCACACCAGTCATGATTTTATATACCCCTCCCCTCAGTAATTTCTTTTCCAAGCTAAAAAGTTTGTTTTATTAATCGCTCCACCCCCTGGCTTAAGTGAATAAGGATATGCCCAAACCCTTAGGGTATGTACCCAGTGCAGCTCCCTACAGACCCAAATAGTGCCTCCTGTGCCTGTGTTGCTATTTTTAGCTGCTGGAGCCTTTCACTTTCCTCAGGGGAAGGTTCTGGAAGTGGCAAGCATTGGGGAAAAGGCTCCAGCATCTTCTTGCTGCGAGAGCTTCTCCCACGGCTTCCTTGCCAACAGGTACCCTTTTCCCACTGCTGTGTGTCACTTCACGTTACAGCCTAGAATAAGATGCAGTCTGTTTTTCACCATAGTGTATAGCTACACATACCCCACACACCGCTGCCAGTGCAGTGTAGCTATAGCCTAAGTGAAAGTATTGTATGTACTTTCAAAGGGAAGAAATAACTACCCGCTACAGTCATCGTTGCACCACAAGTAACCATTCAATAGCACATGTGTTGCCACCCATTACTTTACTAAGGGTGCTTATTAAACTCAGTGTTCTGATATATATTTGGCTGTAAACTAACTTTGCGAGCTTCTTTTATTTAGTTGTTTTTAACTTGATGTATTTTAATTATGTAATACTAGTGGATCTGCTACTTAGCATTCCGTTACCACTTATGTCTTATTTTTACTTGAATTGGGAGTGGGCAAGTGACTGTTGAATCCCTCGCTTAAGGCCCCCGGCCTTATGGTGAATCATGGCTCTGGTGAATCATTAAATATAATGTAGCTGCTCCAAGGGAGGACACCTGCATAAAAGGCATGATGGGGGTGGTGGAGGTGGAGAGGTTAAGCAGTAATATAGAGGGGATTTTTTTCCCCCACGCATCCAATTTCCTAAAGGATAAAGTTGCCGTTTTTAAATATCCTTGGAAATTGAAGCTTGTTTCCCTAGTAACACAGATTCTAATTTAATTTCACTGGAAATCGTGTTGCTGTTCTAGAAGCAAGTGACATACTCTGAATAGAGATGGAGTGAAGAGGAGGAAGCCCCCTCTGTCCACCCACTTGCAGAGAGGGTGATAGAGTTCAGGTGAATTTTCCACCGGAGAGGAAATCCTCCATCAGACTATCAAAGAGCCCCCCACACTGCCGGTGACTGGCCTCTCCAGTTTGAGGCAGGGTCCTTGGTAAGTGTAGTTCACAGGGAGGAACCTGGGTGCAGAGGTTTCTGCTTCACTCTGTGTATCAGAGTGAGGACAGAACCAAACTGAGCTCAAACCTGCTGCTGTAGTGCCTAATGTATGAATCCAGAAGTACTTGTTCTATTAACAGATTACACAGATCAAGTGGATAAATCAGAAATGTCACTCAGAGAGAATAGTAATGATGTAATACCTAGCACTTATGTAATGGGCTTCATCCATCACTCTCAAAGGGTTTTACAAAGGAGATCAGTATCATTATCCTTATTTTACAGATGGGTAAACTGAGGCCGAGCTTGGCGGTATCACAACAGCAGGAGACCGTCGGGAGCAAACGCTCCCATAGGCTTCCTTTACTCCTTGTGACTGTGAGGAGTACAGGTGCCAGCCAGAGCTGCCCTCAACATTCGATTTACTAGACCCACTAAATCAAACGCCATACGGTCAGGCTGTAACACAGCAAGTGAAGACATGCCCTGAGAGATTAAGTGACTTGCTCAAAGTCATTTAGCAGGCCAGTGACAGAACCCAGGAATAGAACCCAGCTTTCCTGAGTCCCAGTCCAGTGTTCTAACCACTGGGACACAATCAGGATGAGAAGCTAAAGAAAAGTAGCACATTTGGTGTTTTGTGAAATATTTGCAAAATGTACATTCAGAAGATACTGAGAAATCTACTTCTGTTTTTATCTGGAGTCCAAGCTCCAAAGATGTTCTTGGTCCACAACATTCACATCAAACATGGCTTTTCATTTTTGTCTTAAATTATAGTAGTTGAATAAAGATATTGATTATTATTGTCCTTGCAATAACATTTATTACATTGGAGGCAAATCATTTCTGACATGAGTCCAACTAAGTGACATACACTATGGATTAATTTGGCCAACTGTCAGGAGTATTTAAAAATATTTCCATGACTTAAAAAATTAAGGTCTACAACTATAATTTATACAGCTAGATCGTTAAGAAATTCTAAGTATTAAATAAGCTCCCAACTTAGATCATGCTGCAATCCCTGAAGGACATACTTAACTTCATCTATGTATGTAGTTACATTGACTGCATGAGTAAAGTTAAGCACAGGTGCAACTCTTTTCAGGATCAGGGCCTTATTTAATACTGCATTTTCCTATTTCATAATTCTTTAAAAGTTTACTATCTGCAAAGTATTTTGTTAATTGCTTTATAAAACATTTTCTGTATATTTCTAGGCTATCTATACAACTTCATGTTTTGTAAAAGTGTTGATCCAAAAATTGCACTCCTATTACTTAAAATGCATAGCTTAGATATTTTGCAGCATATGTGCCAGGGAAGCCCGATGTTTGGAATTTTTAGAATCTATTGTGGCATTACATTCTGCATAACATTTGTAAACTACATTGAACACCTTCAGGGCAAATCTGTTAACTTTTTTTTATGTATCGATCTGTGATGCATTTTACTTACCATTTGCTGACTATATTCTGTTGCTTTTCTAAGCAGGTGAATAAGGAGCAAAGGGTAAGAATTGGCAGCATTCCACCTAGACAGAGCACATATATGCCTGGAGTGATAGACAATAGCATGAAAATAACAACTGTGCTCCAGGAGTTGATGAGCTTATGCTGAAGTGGTGACTTCCTGCATTGCAGTTTATTTCACCCTTAATCGTGAGCCTTGGCTTGGGGTTGCAGAGATTTTGCATGAATGTAGAGTTCTGAATAATTTCTAAGCAGGAGACATTCCTGTGTGGGGCATGCAGATAGAGGCTCTCAGCACATTAGAATCTTCTAGGGCAGGGCTACTCAACACGTGGCCCATGGGCCACATGTGGCCCACGGTCCATTTGTTTGCCGCCCATGGTGCAATCTGGTTTTACATGGGGATCAACACGTGGCCCGCAGGTGGGATACTTTGAACATGGCCTCCACTGGGAACACACTCCACAACGGTGAGGTGTCTCCTTGTCGGTGTAAGCATTGAAAGATGCAAGCGGACGGTCTGGCTGGAACAGATGGGTACACGGTGTTGGTGTCGCTGGCTCCCATGGAGGAGGTGCCGGGAGCGTTGGGGCATAGTGGGAAGTGCTGGCTGCTTAGCCTTGTGGGCAGAGCCTGAGAGGTGCTGACTGGCTCACACTGGCCACGTTTGGGTCCGGTGCCGCGGCTTAAGGCTTAATCTTTGTATTCCTGCCTATCAGTGTGAACACTATTTGCATATATATTTGCATGTAAATGCAACCACACTTAAGTTGTGGCTCTCGGTGTGTGCTGTGAGTGTAATTGTGGCCCCTGGGGCTTCCAAAGTTGAGTAGCCCTGTTCTAGGGAATTAGGTCCTCTTTAAAAGTTTTAAACTTTTAAATTTGCAATTGTGAGGAGGGGGTAGGTTGGAGATATTCCCTCCCACCCCTTTCCAAAAGCTGTAAGGAGATAGAAGCAAACTTTGAGATGCACTACGGACCAATGCAGCAGACCAGGAGATGGATTCTTTTTCATGGCTTTCTCTATTCTGTGATAAGACTTTGAACAAATCTCTTCGCATCTCCTTCCCCTCCTGTCCATTGTCTATATTTTGTTTAGTTAGCATCTGCCCCAAAGGGGTTTATAATCTATTTCTTACTGTATATTCTACATAGAGCAGCTAGTACAGTGGGGTCCTGATCACTGTTCCCTCTAATCCAGTAATGGGCAACCTGTGTGTGACCCACTGTGGTTCTGCCTGTGGCCCTTGGTCACCTTGTCAACCCCCTTCCCCCACACCTCCTTGCACACTGGGGCATGGAAGCCCCACGCTTCCTACTCCTCCTCCTCCCTCCCATAACTTGAACAGCCATGAATTATCTGTTTGGGGCGGTCCTGCTCTGGGAGGCAAGGAGTGGAGTGGGGCCAAAGTGTGAATCAGCAGATCTGTGATGCTCCGAAAGTGCTGGGAGGGAGGGACGAGAGGAGGTAAATGTGGGGCTTGGGTGTTCCAGTGCATGAGAGGGTTGTGGTGGAGAGGGGTGCACAGGCCACGTGTGGCTCACTGAAATGGAGGGCTGCTCATGCGGCTCACTTACTAATCATGGCTGCCCATTGCTGCTCTAATCTCTTCCATTCATTTGTGAATTTGTTTTGCACCCACGTGCAGAATATTTTTTTCTGTGCACTGAGGCATCTGCAAATGTGCACCACCAGAAGAAACACAAATCTAGCTGTGGGCTCTGCAACTGGGCAGTCTTTGAATCTCAGTTGAGCAGCCACCCAAATGCACAACTTACAGGGAGCACTGGTTCTGATCTTACTTGAGCCACCCATAGGGCCGATTTAATACAAATAGCCATATGAAAAGAGAGCAGCATGTACTAGGAACCTGGAGACTGAGGCATCTATGTTTTACTAGAGTTTTGTCTCTTGGGAAAATGGAATACTTTGTCGGCAGACTCCACCTTGAGCTCCTCATTGGGGGTGTCAGGGAGGGAGAAAGTAAGCAATCCTGCGATCCGCTAATTAGCTATTCATTCGGTTAAACTGAGGTCAGGTGACTGTATGGGTGACTCTGTGATCCCTGAAGGGCCGTGAATCTGAGATGATCCTTGGTGCACATCTGCCTTCCTCCTTGTGCTTCTGTAGCTAGGAATGCTTTGCCATTACTCCTGGACTTGAAGCTATTTGCCCTGACTGAAAGTGAAGTTGGCTTCCAACTTGGCTGTGGGACCTCAAGTGAAAGGGATGGAGCCTCAAATAGAAGGGGTATGGTGGGGCCACATAAGTGGTAAGGGTCTTTGCCTCTGCCACTTTTGTAAAGGCTCTGCTGTCTCTGCAGTGTTGTCCATACTTTTGCAAATTCTCAGGCTGTGGTACAATTCAAGCAGAGTCTGTAACCCTCATGTTGCTTGAAATTTGTAATAAAATGATCGCTGTGTGAATAAAATAAACAGCATTCCCCAATCAGATAGGAAATGGTCCCTGCTTATATGGGAATGGAGGTACAGTGAATCCAGATTTGGCGTTAACAGCAATGACAAGTATAGCAATTGTGCTTACTGTTTTCTGTTTGATTGAAGTTCTTCTGTTTTGAGAGGATTTCCTGAACCTTAAATGTAGGTCAAGGTGTAGTTTAGACCCAGAGATGATGATGATGATAACGTTTATAATAAGTAAATAAAAAGATTTAGGGCTCAATTCAAAAGCATCTGGCTATTTGCCTATTGTCTACTCCTGCTGTAGCGTGATCGTGGTATGTCTGTCACTTGCATCTCTTCTCTCTTTAATTTTGCCAGTCTGAAAAGTACCCCCAGAGGTTTATTACCAAACAGTGTCCACTTTGTCAGGGCTGCTTCGGTGGCTTTGGTTTCGTTATCTTTGGTGCTAGCAGTGGGAGAGCGTGGGGTGGAGAAACCATCTGAAAGTCTGTAGAAGGACCTATTTGTAGATGAATGCAGCTTCTCACCTGAGGGAGGTGGGTTTGGCATCTTACATTACAAACTTAATAAAGGGGTCTTGTGTCTGCCGCTGGGTTTGCTGGGGAGGGGGGGAAGGTAGCAGGAGTAACGCTGAGAGACCAGGGCCTGTGAGGTGAGGGAACACAAGGCAGCACAAGGAAACAGTTATTCATACAGACAGGGGCCAGTTATCTGTCAGAGGCAGGAAAAGAGAGTGTAAATCAGACCACTGAGTTAGGACTTTGTACTCTATTACGAGTGATGCCTTCGGCAGCACGTGGGGGCTTTTAAACAAGCATGGGCTCTTTACAGAGTAAAGGGAACTGCTTGTGTCACAGTGGAGTGAGTTCTCCTTATTTTCTTTCAGCAGAGCTGGGGCTAGGTGTTTTCCCATGAAGCTTCTAGTCTGCTCCAGCATGAGCTTCACTTCCTGTGATAAACTGGTTCTCAGGCCGCAGCTTCAGATGTTATCAGCCTCCATTATTATTTTTAAGGGACAATAAATTTGAAAGTAGAGGATTGTGAAAATGAAGACACTGTAATACTCAGGCAAGTACCAAGCAGCATAGAGCTCTGCAAACATGTCTGTCCAGCTTTTAACACCATTTTGCTGTTCCAGTTGTAGGGCCTTCTTCCATTGCACCTAGTGCCTGAATAGCAATCTTCAGACTACCATTTGAGACAGTGAGTGGTGGTTTTAGGAAGCAGACAAAAGTCTGCCAGAGGCTAGGTTAAGAACTAAGTCCATGTGTAAAATCAAGTCTTTCAAAGAAAAAAGCTAGGCTAAGAGGCATAATGTGCACTTAGGTTTATTACTGCTCAGTAGCAATCCATGGTGGGCTGGAAGGATCCCAGGAGCTCTACGGGTGTAAAATCCCATTTAATTGATTCACTAGTTAATCATCTTGTTTATCCGATTAAAGTGGGGGGCGGAGAAGGGCCACTGCAGCCCAGTTGGAGTGGCCGCCCACTGCTGACTTAGGCTGGTTCCTCCCACCACAGGCAGGGGCTGCACTGGCCACGCTGGAACAGCCCCTGCCTGCTGGACGCCCAGGCCTGCGGATAGAGGCTGCATTGGCAGGCGGGGAGCTGCTGCAGTGCCCACTGGTTAACCTTTACTGGTAAAACACCCACATTCCTAATAACGGCTCTCTGTTTGAATCCCTGATCAAGCTGAGGCGTGATAGGAGTCTGGTGTTTCAAAGAACGCTGCTAGCTTACGGAGTTCTAGCTGCCAACCCAGCAGGGGCTGGCGACTTTGCTCACAGTTCTACTCTGTCTTCGGGAGCCAGAGTTTGGAGGACTTGGGAAGAGATTTTATAGCAAAGATGACAATAACCTATTTTTAGATGTGCTCTCCTGGAGCCATGGGGGCTGGTAGAGGGAATACCTGAGGTATCATACAATAAAGGGGAGAGAATACCTGAAGGATCCTACAATAAAAGGGAGGTCTGTGGGGTACATCTTGGTTCTGTCCTTTCAAAAGGTTGATTGAATGGAATGGTGTCTTTCCCTATGTGTACATATGAGATGATTGTCCAAAAAAAAGCGCCAGATAATAATCTCCTGGTTAAATATACTGCTGCCTGCATCCCTTACTGCTAAGCTATCCATGCCCTGATGTATATTTGATAGGTTAAACTGGCTTTTCAGGTCTAGAATAACTCCAGATAACTTCTGCAGAACAGAATGGCTGTGAGGCTTCTGTGTTACCACCAAAGTGTGATTCTGATGAAGCAAAATCACACTTTTTAAAAATGATAAATGTCTTTGCCATGGCAGCTGAGACCTTGTGAAATCAGGGATTGGAATTTTTATTAATCGCCAAGTACAGCCCAGAGGGCAGGGCCTCCTGCTTGCATGATGTAGTATGTCTCTGGAGAACACTCAAGCCTGCTGTTTCAGTTCATTATGAGTGTAAATTAACAGTGCCTTTCCTCCCAAGGTGGCGTACAAACTATAGCCCCAATAAAACATGTCCAGGAGGAGAGAAGTAACAAAATAATACACTGAACATTTCACAACGCTGAGGGGAGGGAACATTTTGGCAGAGCTTGTAAGAAACAATTTGCTTTGTTGAAAAGTGCCATGGGATATTTAATGTCCTGATGAAACAGAGAGCATTGTGTTTAAAGATTTCATCTGAATGATCCACACACAGTAAACTGAAGGGAACTCCCATTTCAGTACAAGGGAAGTTTTAATTGGTGTGGGGAATGTGCTGGGAAGAGCGAAGGAAGAGAGAGAGGAGGAAGGAATGTCAGGGAGAGGGGTTGCAAGAGTGCAGTGTCCTTACTCTTGAGATGAAATTTGGGCAGCATTGCCTTTGTCTCTAAATGTTCATTTATATTTTAAGCTGACCAGAAAACTTTCGACATAGACATTTAGAAAACCCCAAAATTCATAGTCGTCACTATACAGTTACTCTTCCCCGCTGAACTGGGGTGACTGTTTGAAGCTTCTGATTACAGAATACATGTTTTCATTTTTAACCCCCTCAGTGTGCTGATTTAAATTACATCTCTTCTTGCCAGCCGTGTAAGTTAGGTTACACCGCAAAGTAATGATTAGTCTCAAAGTTAGACTGTTGCCTCCCTTTTTCCTGTTCCTCCATTGCCAGCAGCATTGTATGCAGTCTTGTGATCCGTGGGCTACATGGAGGCTGCATGTTTGTGGCTGAACTCCAGTAACTTTGTTCTGCCTAAATATATATCCCCTCTCCCGATGGAGTTCAGATGTATAAGCTGTTTGTCACTGTTGTATTTCCTGATTCTAGCTCCGAGAGGCTGTGATTCAGTGCCTGGTGAACTGCCACCGCTCTGCCTACATAGGACTTATGAGTGGCATGCTGTAAATCAATCCATTACAAACTGAGCTTTCATGGGACGCAAGTATATACAAATGCAAAGGCTTTTTGCATTTTCTTGTTGCTTCCATATATGCAGTGAACATGTGTTTCTTGAGGTAGAGAAACAGCAGATAATGAAAAACCCTTTGCCTGGATAGATACTCATGCTACCCAGCTTGGTTTTTCTCTGGTTGATGGCTCTTCCAAGTAGCACCATCTCACCACTGAAATGAAGCAGCTGCTCTGAACCAGGAGCATGGTACAGGGGAAAGGAATAGCTTTCACAACCAAACAACAGTGGTAATTTCTTTGGGCAGGATGCAGTGATCGGAATTCAGAGTTACATGTGGTGGTGGTGGTGGAGCCCTCCTGAGTTTTCACCTTTACATTCATGAAGCTAGAGCAGGCTAACTCAGACCAAGGCAAGCAGAGCATGATTCTCTCCACAAGTGCTTGCAGATTCACCACTGCATTGGCTAGTGTTATTGTGGAGTCTGCATTGCCACTCCCATCCCGTCCTGGCGCTCAGTGCAAAAAAATCTAGCTTGGCCAGCTAAACACCATTGAGCTTTCTTATAGCGCTGCCAACACATGATTGTACATTTAATTTCCTCCTGTCAGAGTACACATCTTATGCAGTGACTCCCAGCTGCTGTGAGCCGCAAACCAAGATAATCACAATGACACCAACGTGCCTATGAAATCATTAAAGCCATTATCCCTTTTTATGCTAACTGGGTGGGGGGAGGAAAACCTTTGGGGGAGACATTTAATTTTGGAAGAGCAAAAAAGCCTCTTGGTTCCTGATAAATGTCACTCAGTCTCTGTAGTTGTGTAATGACTGTAAGCACCAGGGTAAGGGAAAGTCTGCCTAGACACTGACCCTGTGAGGAACAACAAAACTGACGTTAGCCTATGTAGAATGCTACTCCCAGACTGCTGTTTCTGATGGCTTGTTCCACCCGTCTTGTTAGCAGCCATCAGCAATATCTGGTGGTGATTACCCTCTCTCCTCTCTAACCTCTTAGCCCCATATCATGGGGCTCAGGATATAGGTTACAGTTATGAAATGGCTCAGATGTCTGCATGGAACAATAGACTAGATATAGGAACAGGGGCTTGTTAATAACAAATGAGCTAAATCATTTTTTAATTTGTTTTTCTGTTTCGTCTCTGATCTCAATGTGTGGTGGTCACTTTCTTTCCCCGCTAGGTGACCTGGAAAGTGAGGAATGGTGTCTGGGAGCAGAATTGACCTCAGCGACCATAAAAACTGAACCCACGCTGTGTGAGGCACCAGGCCTTACCCCCTCGGTCAGTCTCACCATCACACCCACGCCACTGGAAGGGGAAGAATCCCAACTGCAGTCTGATGCCACGGTACTTGCAGACTTTCTATTCTCCTGCTTGTCCATATTGAAGAAGGCTCCCATAAAGCTTTGCCATTGCAGTGTAGCCTTTCTATTGTTTGAGAACTCCAGGTAATTATATAGAGTATTATGGTTTGGTATCCTCTCTGGATTGCCAGTCTCCAATAATACTGTGACTGCTCATTTTTAAAATGACGTGTCTCTATTAATGTACCGTTGGCTGTTGGCTGCCCCATTTGCTTTTCTACACATTCAGCTTCTTCTGGACAGAATCAAAAAGCTTGGGGTTCTCGCTTCTCTCGAATGTGAAAACTTAGTCTCTGAATCAGTCCCACTTAAAATTGCTAACTAGTTAACCCTGGGGAACCTGGCAAGCTGTACAGCATCTGTTATCAATGACGATTTTGTCTCAGGGTTGTTCGAACTCATCCTAGCCCAAATGAAAACACCCATGTGAGGTGGCCAGAGCTTGTAATGAGAAATTCTCTGTCATGCTTTGTAAGGTCAGCTGTGCCACATATCTGGGTTTTCATTGCATTCAGCTTTTACAGCGTATTGGGCTGCTGATGTCTCCAGCCCAACAGGTTTAGTAAGGAGCGTTCCTAACATGTTTGTGACCACAGGCTCGACAGCCAAAGAACATTCACCAGGGCTTCGTTTGAATGGGCTTCAGTCAGTGACAATAAATGACAGGATTAGACAGCTCTCTCCTTTAAATGTCTGTTCTTTCAGCTCTTCCCTTCCCGCCTAAGTAGCCAGGAAGGGTGGTTGTGTCCAGTCCAGGGTGATGTAATTCCAGTTGCACCATGGGCAGGCCATGTTCACATTGCTTATGTGAAAACTAACTTACTTCACAGGAAGGCAAAAGATTTAAGACAGTCATAATCAATGTAGTTTGTGTGTGAATTCCTAGTCTCCGGGATGTGCCACTGCTATGGCTGGGGTGCCACAATATCACAAGCAGGATCAGGACCACTTTACTCTTCAAAATTCAGTGGTTCCTGATCCTGTTTACTTTTGCTTTAGGGCAAAAAGTCACACAGTGAGATCTGGGCTGTATTGGCTACTGCAGTGACCATCACTGATTCACTCAGGTCAGGAATTACAGGATCAGAAAGCAGGTCGACTCCAGCCATGTGCTCAGCTGTGGGGGCACCATCTCTCTCCGTATCCTCTTACAGTTCTGGTGTATAACTTTATTTGCCTGTTCCTTCTCCATTTTGCAAAATGAACTTGACCCCAGTATCCCAGCTCATAATGACAAATAAACCTATGCCCTTTCCAGAGGGTAACTCTCCTGTCGTCCTCTCAACAGTGCAAAGTGCTCTGACTTCTCCCAGCTGCCAAACCCTCCTCCCACCAAAAAGAATATTTCTCTTTTTGCAGAAACCTGCTGAAACTCATTGCACCTTGGTCTAGCAAATGCTAGTGTCAGCTCTGTTTCCAAGAGTAGTAATTTGAATGCAGAGCACATTACCCGTTGGTCTGAAATGTCATCCTGAGAAGTAATCTCTTCTTTAACTAAATTATACCAGTAAGAGAAGCCCCAGCAACTGTTTTCCAGGAAAATGGTCTCATTGACCTATGTTAATATGCTACAGAGAAGGAGTGTAAAAATATCTTGGAGTAGGGGGAGCAAAGAGGTCTGGTTGCTTATGGAGAAGCTTTCCGTTTTCTTATACTCAAATTTTGTGTTTTTTAAATTCCTTCTGTAGATGAAACCGTTGAACCAGAAGGTTCTTCCAGAGATTAAATTGGAGCCACATGAAGTAGATCAGTTCCTGAACCTGTCTTCTAAGGAAGGTTAGTTAATTACCAACCCAAGATGCTGGGCTTTCTGTCTGTCTTTGCTAATCTCCAGTCCAAGCCTGCTGCCTCCTAGAGATTTGATTCATGCTGCTAAAGAAACCCACCTCTTTGGCCATTTATATGGGTTTTTTCCATAAAGAGAATGATCCCTTCCATCTGTAACATATTATTTATTGCACAATTACTGGACAGAACGAGAATCCTTGAGATCTAGGTTACTTAGACTGGAAGAGAGGCAGACTTGAGGGGACTTGATTGAGTATTTGGAATTACGAAGAGTATAGCACACACTGACTCTTCCTCCTTTTTATCTTATGAACACAAGAATAGCCATACTGCATCAGACAAATCATCTAGCCCAGCATCCTGTCTTCTGACAGTGTGGCCAGCAATGTGTGGGACAAGTTTATACTGCTGTTACTTGTGCTGTACCTACTCTATGGATGAATAAAAAACTTCAGTCATGAGAGTTACCTATTTGATACCTTCAAGAAAAACTAAACTACACAACCTGCTAAATAATCTGCTGCTTGACTGTCAACTCTCCAGGGCAGAGACTGACTCTTTCCTCACTACGTTCTTAGTGTCTGGAAACAAAGAACAATTCATACACAGTGAAGTTAGAATTGAATTAGTAATAAAAAGAGATGGTAGATGGTTTGCAGAGTTAGCATCCAGACAGTGCTTAAACTCTGCTGTCTCCATTAATGCTGCTTCAGGAGTTAAGGGGACATCACATATTGGAGGAGTCTACTTTGTACCACAGAGCATTTGGGGGGGGGGGGGGGGAGAGGAGAGCGGATAGAAATGTCCAGACATGGTACTACATATGCAGATTCTTTTAACTCTGCTCCTTAAGAGAGGTGAGCAGGTCATTGGGAAAGGTCACTTTATTGCCCTGCTGGTAGGTTTCAAACTCTTGGCTAAGTGGTATACAGCTGGAAAGCTGAGGTAGATCAGCATTTGCAAGTCTCCCCTTGAGAATCCTGCTCACTTCAGGGCCTTCAGAACAAGGTAGTGCTGCCTGGTTTTGTGCTAACTTGCCTCTAGTTGTAAAGCTGCTTCTACTTTTTGGTTCTTCTGGAGCTTCCTCTTAATTGTTCCTCATTAGAATAAACATCTTGTTTTGCTTTCCCCCATCTCATCAGCAATGGATCCTCTGCATCTGCCTCCAACCCCTCCCAGCAGCCATGGCAGTGACTCTGAGGGGGGACAGAGCCCAACTAGGTCCCTCCCACCTTCAAGCCCTGTCCAATTACAAGCCACAGCTAAAGTGACATCACGCATGGCTTCAGCACTCTCTAATTCGCCTCTCCTGACAGCACCACATGTAAGTTTGGTGACTTTTATCCAATTGTTTTTTTTATTGTTACCTGGTATTATACTTTTTCTGTACTTTCAGTTTGTTGTTATCTCTTTGGGAAACTCCAAATTCAGTAGCTGGGCTTTGGCTTCCCCATTCATTGTCTGGAGCAGGAGTCTGCAGTGAAGAGATATGTCTTATGTAACAAGCTTTTCCTTTATACCTTGCTGCAGCTATTAGTAGAGCCCTAAACAGCCAAACACATGTGCTTTATATGCGTAGGTATCCACATTCATGGCTCACTTCTGCAGATGTGAGTACAAATTTTCTCTCTAGAACCCTGCAAATTTGTGGATATTCAGTCTGACATCTGCAGATGTGGGTACCTGCAGGTATAATGCAGATATCTGTGGCTCATTTTTGCAAATGCAGATGTAAATGCAGATGTAGATGCAGATACCAATTTTGTGTGCATGCAGGGCTCTGGCTATTAGTACGTTCTGATAGATTGACACATGCAGTTACCTGTGTCGTAGTGGATGTCTTGCCACTTTATCTTTAGACAGTAGGTGATCAACTCTAGCATGGGATTTTCCTAAGTACCCCTCATTGCTCAGTTCTCAGACTGTGGATTGGGACCCTAAGAATGTCACAGCCCCATTTTAATGGGTCCACTATGGCTGGCATTAGACATGGTGTGGCCTGGGGTCCAAGCCCAACCCCACTCCCGCGGGCTTCAGTCCTGGGTAATCGGGCTCATGTGACAAGCCTTTTGCCAGGGACGAAAGCCCCTGGGTTATGAATTTGCCTCCCCTGCGCGGGACGATGTAGTTTGGATTTTGGCCCCTGCACTCAGGCAGTCGTGCTCTGGTGGACTCTGGCTTTGGTCCCCCTTCCTGCAGTCATGGACAAATTTGTGTTGTCAGAAGGAAGTCAAGATGTAATGAAGCTTGAGTGAAACTAATGTTCCTCCAGTTCAGGTAAATGGGAGTTCTACCATTGACTTCTGTAGGAGCAGCATTGGGCCAGTAACGAGTGCCTTTGACCATTCCATCTAAAAGGTTTACTCTGGTACCCTTTGGATGTTTTCCATTTGTTCTCCATCCATCACAGGTAGGGAAAGAGTAAAGGGAATAGGCCAAGGGAGTCGTCTCTGAAGCAGGGGTGCCCCTCCCTTCTGTTTTCATTAGGGTTATTTCACACAGAAGTAAGTAGGTATCTGCACTTCTAATACCTACACCCTACAGAACAACTGAGCAGGGAGTCATGGATCTAGTTGTTTCCTTTTTCTTTGCCTCTCCCTAACCCCTCATCCCTGTGGTACATGCAGAAGCTTCAGGGAACTGGTCCCCTGATCTTGACGGAAGAAGAGAAGAGAACACTGATAGCAGAGGGTTACCCTATTCCTACAAAGCTACCCCTGACAAAGGCAGAGGAAAAAGCACTGAAGAAGATCCGCAGGAAAATCAAGAACAAGGTAATTTTAAGATAGCAGCTCTGCTGGATGTTTCCCTCCCATGTCTCGTATAAAAATGCTACAACACTTCTACAATAAAGATCTATAGTGCTGTAGGGTCTCTTCTATCACTTGGAACATACCGCTTAAGTTACCCATCTAGCCAGTGTGTGTCTGTCTGTCCTGCTACTTTTGTGGCTCATCACCATAGCATCTGAGTAGCAATTAAAGCTAACACAATTATAAATATATTTATTTATGCGTATTCTAGGTGCTAGTGCAGGAGCGGATAAAATATGGTCCGGGAACAGATCCAGTCCACCAAACCTTTCAATCCAGCCCGCCTCCCACCCCGTTAGACCCACAGGCAAGGAGCAGCCCCAGGGCTCAGAGTGGCTGGCCGCTCCATCTGCCTCTCTGCTCTGGGGGAGGGTAGAGGAGGGGAAGCTTTACCTCCCCCCATCCACAGCATAATCTTTCAGCTCCCATTGGCAGGTTCCAGTCAATGGGAGCTAAGAGATTGTGCTGGAGGCAAGGGCAGCCAATGGAACTGACCAAAAGGAGCTGAACAATTGTGCTGGAGCCGAGGAAGCCTCTTTCCCACCCCTACCAACCCCCAGGCACACAGCGCAGAGAACCACATGCAACAGTCAGCCACTGAGCCCTAGGGCTCCAGCATGTAGGGAGCCTGCCTGATAGTCCTGCTGGGAGGCTAGCTGGGAGCTGCCTAGATAAACGCCCACTGGCCGGAGCCTTCCTCTGGCACCCCACCCCCTCGTGCACTCCAACTCCATGGCCCAGGTCACCACCCAAATCCTGTGCACTCTCCTTCCCCCAGGTTACAACTCTCTCCCAGAACCTGCACTCCTCCTACATCCCTCCCCCAGGCCAGAATCCTTTCCTGCACACATATGCCCTCCTTCACTCAAGCTCCCTCTCAGACCCCACACCTTCTCCTGCACACCAGTCCCCCTATCCTGAGCTCCCTTCTGCACCCAGCCTCCACCCCAGACCCTGCAGCCCCTCCATAGAAAAGTGTGGCCCTAGAGCACTTATAAAATATTTGGAGCCCCCCCCAATCAAAAATTATTGCCCACTCCTATGCTAGTGGTATATGAAATCATGTCAGCTAACTCCGTTTAAAGAAAGCCATCCCTTTTTTGCCTTGTCTAGACAGAGCCTCTGGGTCCCCTCTACTATGACATAGATGTCCACCCACCATTTTCATGTTTGTAAATCTGCTGTGCATCATGGTCCATATTCTTCAATCAGTATAATTCCAGGGCTTTATATTAGCTATTTTATGCCAGGACTCTGAAATATCATAAGTGCCTTGCTTTTCCTTCAGCCAGGGGAATAGCTGGTGAGAAGGGCAAGCTTTCCAACTTGACCCCCTAAATTATCCTTGCACAGATCTAGTACACACTCAGATATTTTGTAGGTGTGGATGCATGGGCGCTTGCATAAGTCATGTATTTATCCAGTATTAAAACTGGAACGTGGTGCATTTTATAAACACATGTCCCATTCCTGCCCCTGAAATTTTTCCTCTAAGTTAAAGTATGAGACCAAAAATTAGAACAGGGGCATGACTATTGGCAGTCCCCGACTTACGCGGATCCGACTTATGTCGGATCCGCACTTACGAACGGGGCTTTCTCGCCCTGGAGCTCACAGGCAGCGGTCAGCCACCTCAAGCAACCCAGCAGCACCCCAGCTGCTCTGCCCCAGACGTCCCCAAGTCAGCCGTTGCTGAAACTGACCAGCGCTGACTACAGGAAGCCCGAGGCACAGTTGCTCTGCCCCGGGCTTCCTGGAATCAGCTGCTGATCAGTTTCAGCAGCACCTGACTTGGGGTTCTTAAGTTGAATCTGTATGTAAGTCAGAACTGGCGGTCAGTTTCAGCAGCGGCTGAATCTGGACGCCAGTTCCGACTTACATAAGATTCAACTTAAGAACAAACCTACAGTCCCTATCTTGTACGTAACCCGGGGACTGCCTGTATATAGCTTTTGTTAAGATTATATTTGCACTAGGATGGGGAATTGGCAAGGAAATGCTAATGCTGATTGCCAAAGGGAAAAAATAAATAAAGAGCAGCAAACAGACTTGGATTTAATAATGGCAATGTTCTAAATCAATTTGTTCAGTTACTTGTGGCTTCTTTTTGCTATAAAGATGTTTTTTGTGTGGTTTTTTTCCCCCGTCCCTCTTAGATCTCTGCCCAGGAAAGTAGGAGAAAGAAGAAAGAATACATGGACAGCCTGGAAAAAAAGTAAGCCAGCCTCCTTCCCCTTTCAAATGAACCAATAAAACAGTTGCTGAGATGGGAGGGTTGATCCTGTGTTTCCTGCAGAATGTGTTTCAGTTGCCACCTACTGGTGGCTAAAGGCAGAACTTCTCTACAGGAAAGAGAACAGGGTGGGTTTGGGTTCTACAGATAAAGTGTATTGTTGGTTAATGTTAGGCAAATATTACTGTGTCAACACCTGGTGCTTTGGTAGTAGGTCTTCTGATGTTAACATAGCATAGAAGCTGCCTAGAAACTGGTTCCTGCTTCAGGAGATTGACTTGTCTCAGAAACCTTAGTGATAGCTGTTTTGCCTTACCTGAAAAATCCTGCTTTTGTTGATGCTATCCTTGTCCCTCAAATCAGTACCTGGAAGCCAGGGATTTTGGCCTGGTTTCAGTGTAATCCACAATCTTTCCCCCTAACCAGCAGCCTGCTGTGCTCTGCTTCGTGTTGTACAGTTTCCTAGCTACTTTTGTGTGGAATCTTCTTGTGAATATGCTAACATAAAAAGGGTCCAAGCTGAATCCTGGTATCACGCTAATAGGTCTAGTTAGTTGGATTGCAAATAAGCCAAGACAAATTAATATGCATCCATACGTTTCAGTATTTGGTATGCCACTTGGCTACTCAGCATGATTTTCATGGTTCGCTCAACAGGCAGTGTCCAGCCCAAACTGAGCTCTGAATGATTAAATTTCTTAAGATGGTGGGGACAGAAGCAGTAGATAAAGTAAGAGGTAGAGAAGCAGCACATTGGTAGTGAGTTTTCTTTATCAAGACGCTGGAACCCGCCCAACACCTTACTTTCAGGGCACCCTTTATCCCGCCTCTCCTTGGCCGGGGGGGCAGAAGGGAAGGGAGAGGGTGGGACTAAAACCCTCCACGTTGCCCTCTCCAGGCGAACGCCCTATCCCCGAGGCCACTCTGGAACCCGCCCCATAACCTTTCTATAACCATATACACACAAAATCTATGCCCCAAATTAATTACTCTGAAGTATCCTGAATCTTTCCTCATCTCTCCTTGTATGCAACCCATCTGTTAACTCCTAATACTTTTTTTGGTGATGGCTCCAACAATTTATCCTCTTTCTCTTTCTGTCTCCAGCTGAAATAGTCCTGCACCCCTCAGGCCAAACCCTTGAAAGCCTGTTTCCCATCCACTCCTCTCACCCCTCCTCCCCCCACATGCCCAAGCACATGGCAAAGCTCTCCCATCTGCATCTTCCCCCTCTACTAAGAGGGGAGTCTGGTTTGTCTGGTCACCTTACTCACACTACTAGGCTATGTCTAGACTGCAGGCTTCTTTCGAAAGAGGCTCTTTCGAAAGATGCTTTCGAAAGAGCCTCTTTCGAAAGATCGCGTCTAGACTGCAGGCGGATTTTGCGAAAGAGCAATCCGCTTTTTCGAAAGAGAGCACCCAGCGAGTCTGGATGCTCTCTTTCGAGGAAGCCCTATTTACATTGAAGAACGCCTTCTTTTGAAAGAGGAACTTTCGAAAGAAGGCGTTCTCCCTCGTGAAACGAGGTTTACCGCCATCGAAAGAAAAGCCGCGTTCTTTCGAAATAATTTCGAAAGAACGCGGCTTGAGTCTGGACGCAGGGGAAGTTTTTTCGGGAAAAGGCTATTTTCCCGAAAAAACCCCTGAGTCTGGACACAGCCCTACTGTTGCTCATGAGGCAATATGTTCTTGGAAATGACAGATGTTCTTTGGAAATAAATATCATGGTTAATTCACATTGTGGTCCTGCTGTGAGGGCAGGGGGCTGGACTTGATGACCTCTTGAGGTCCCTTCCAGATCTAGTGTTCTGTGATTCAGTGCAGGTGAGATGCATTGACTCTGCTCTTCCAGGATACAGGAAGATCTATCAAGGACACAGTGTGAGAAAATGGGGGTTGTGTCTCTTTGCAGTCAGAACTACAGAGCACCATTTAAAATGAGTAAGAACCAAGTGGGTGAGGGGAGGTTGGGTCCTGCTTCTGGGATGTATGAAGCCCTAGGAAAGGAGATGGTAGTGTCATTTTTTTCCCCTCTGGACAGGCGTTGGGGGCGGTTGCAGAGCGAGCCGACCCCTCCCACTGCAGATCTAATTTCATGGAGTGGGCCCTGCTTAGGCTCACTGGCTCTTACCACAATGTGTAGGCAGGGCCTGCTCCTGCCCTTTTCTGGCCATTGTGCCACTAAATTGCTTGTCCCGAGTTTGACTGTCAGGCCAAAAAGTGGTCTGGCCCACCTCAACATTGTGGCCTATACTTGCAATGGTTAAACGGTGTGCATATAGCGGCCATGATTGTTTGTCAGAGCTGTTGTGGTGTGTCCATAAACCACCCACCTTAGAACACTGGTTATTTATAGTCACCTGGTCCACAGCACTGTTCCTGGAAAGAGTTACCCGAAAGACCCTCTATCAAACACAGAGCATGGCATGGTGGGATGGAGCTAGAAGGCTCATCAGGGCATCCTGTCCATGCCAATAAGCTGAGAAGAAATAACTATAGCTGATACTGAAGAAGCTGGACCTAAACTAAGAACTCATCTCAAGCACTACAACCAGCAGGTGTCACCAGTACTTGTAGACTGCCTAGGGTAACATTTGTCAGGGGCTTTTTTTAGGTGGTGTGAGATTAGACTTTAAGATTTGCAAAGGTCTGCAGCAATGTGTTTTCATCTAGAATAGGCTCTGTTTTTACCCCCTTTGTTGAAATATAATGGATGTCTGGTTTTAAGTTTGCCTTTCCCTCCTTGTGCTTTCCTCAGGGTTGAGTCCTGCTCAAATGAAAACAGTGAGCTGCGTAAGAAAGTGGAAGTCCTTGAGAACACAAACAGGTAGGATCTGAAAGGACAACTGGAGCATGCTTCTAAAATGAAAAGTAGGAAATCTGAAAAACAAGGGATCAAGTACCAGAACTGTGGACAGTGACTCATGAGAAATGGATCCATCTGATCTGGTTAATGACAAAGAAGGGGGAGGTTAAATATGTTTAAAAAACCTGGCCTTGTGTTCAGTTTTCTCTAATTTTTTTCCATCACCGCATAGAATGAATTTTGTTATGCACACCAAAGCATGTGTGGATGTGAACCACCAATAGAAACACATGCTGCTGGCTGTAGGCACTGTGAGCTCTCTGCTAATCAGCTGGGCAGCATTTGAATCTCTCCTGGGTGGCTGACCAAGCACTCAGCTTATAGGGAACACTGCTGGTGATCAAGTATTAAGCATAGTGAGAGAGACCTTAGGTTTGATGCTTAGGGTACTCTCCCTAGGCTAGTCACTCTCCCAGCAAACTTCTGGACTGATCTAAGAGTGAGACTGCTGGGCTAGAAAAGTCTCATCAAGCCGTCTTTTACTAATGGAAGACTGGTCTGACATGAGACCTTGGGAGAAGAGAGGCCCTAATCTGGAGTGTAGGGCTGCAGTGGACACGTGATGCCTAGATCTAGAACCCTAAATAATTCTTCTAGAATTGTGATCATTGATTGCCTGACATCCTTCTAAGGCACCTGTCACTACAGCATCTCTATCAGTTTAGCGATGCAGGTTTTTTTTTGAGAACCCCTTTCTTACCCCTCTTCACTTAATTTAGAAGCAGGTAGAGGTGAATTCAGGTGGCTTACTCAAAGGACAAACAGCTGAGGCCATTTCACAGCTTAGCTCCCATATCTGATAAAAGGAAGACTATTGTTTGTTGAAAATATTCGGGCTCTTGTGCATCATGATTTAAAGGTTTTAAGACTTGAGCTCAACCTGATATCTAGTGCTGGCAAATTCCCCTGAGAATAGCTTTCCTGTCTATGTACAGGATGAGTCTGGCGTACATATCTACACAGACATGAAGCGTGGAGGGAGGTGGTCAGTGAAATAACTGAGCTTTAAAGATAAGCCCTAGAACCTAGAAATGGACCTAAAATTTGTCTGGCAACCAAGGTGTTGCTCAATGAGTGGCATGTGTTGTTTCTAATCTCCAGATCCAATTTCTAATTTCATGGAGACAGACCCCGTATCACTGTAATTTGCTGGAGAATGTCTCCCACACACTGCTCATGCATAAAGACATCTGCTGCTTGTTTGGAGAGATCCAAGCCACTTCTCTCCCCTCCTCTGCCCATCTCCCCACTCTGCCTTATGCATGAGAAGGTTGGCATTGCTGTATAAGATCAGACCGGGTCGAGAATCAGTTTCTGATGGGAGCTCATGGGAGCTGTTTTAAAACAAGGTGCAAGAAAGAGAAAATAGCCAGTTACAGACTCTATTCCCCTTAACAGCCCCCTGAAAAGGCTCTCCCCAAATAGCCCTTGTCCCCAGTTTTTCGTGTAAGCATAGTCTTACCCAATGTGACACACAGCAGGCTTTCCAGAAATCTTGCCCCTGTCATGTGTTCCTCACACCCAAGGTTGCCTTGTGTAATAATGAAAAGAAGTTCTATTTTTAATAAAACTCAATGTTTTCCCAAGTTGCTGATGCTCTTAGCTCTGATACTAAACCCTGAAACAGCATCTGTTTGGGTGATGTTATCCCCAAGTCTTTCACATCCCAGATGTACAGAATTAGTTGCATCGTTTCCATTCATCAGCCTTGCCTTTCTTAGTGGTGTTGGGCTAGCGTGCCCATCCCAGGTGATAGCATGAAGGGTATGTGCAGCTACATGCTGCAGTGAAAAGCAGGATGGATCCATGCAGCGGCTTGTAGCGACGCTTGTCAGTGAAAGGCTCTGGCAGTGGGCAGGCAATGGAGAAAGCTGACAGAGCCTTTAATTGCTGCCTACCTGCCGCCCCCTCTCCCCTGCCAGTGTCTTTTCCATGCAGCTGGACCCTTTCCCTGTTGTTTAGGCAATTCTTATGTCTGCCTCTTGTGCATGTTCATCATGATACAGTCTTTAGTTGAGTGATCATACATTTGAGGACCTTTGCCTGAGTGAATGAATAATTATTCAATATTTCTTTATCTTCCTCATCTAATGTGTGGCTCCCAGACCTTTATTTAATACACATTGTCTAAATCCAGGACTGAGCCAAGAATTAATAATTTTTCTATGGTGCTCTCACTGTAGTATTAGGATATTTCATCAATAGGAAACCAAGGCACAGGGATTTATTGTAGCATCCAGAAGTTTCCGTCATGGGCCAGGACTCTCTTGTGCCAGGTGCTATACAGACACTGAACCAAATGATGGTCACAGCCCCAAAGAACTTACACTCTCCAGATAAGACAAGAGAGAGCAGTTGCATACATGTGGGGTACTACAAGTGAGAGTATTGGTCTGCATAACAGGCAGTGGTCTCTGTACATCAGCTGCCTAACTGTTGAGTTTCTTATAGGCATCCCTGACAGGAGTTTTGATGAGGGTTTTGAAGGTGGATAATGAGGGGCAGCATTGAAAATGTTCACAAAAGCTCCAGTGTGTGAGGCAGCGCAGCAGAAGAATACTTGTTTGGAAATGTAACAAGTGGGTGGTGGAAGCTGGCATCTAAGGCCAATTGGAGGCAAGCATCGATAGCTCAGGAGCAAATGAGAGCTGATAGGTAAGGTGGGGCTAGGCCAGTAAGGTTTTAAAAAGGAGTTAAGAGCAACAGAAAAATGAGTGTGAAGACCAATAGCTTATGTTTGACACAATAGAAAAGTGGGAGCCAGTGGGGGAATTCAAAGGGGAAGCAGTAATGAACAATCGGCATGATGAGCTAGGGAAGCCATCTTTTGTGGCAGCATTGTGAATAGATCAGAGTAAAGCAAGATTGTGTTTGTCCGGGCTTGAGAGAAAGATGTTGCAGGAACTGAGACATGAGAGGATGAAAGCTTGGACAAGAATTTTCAGGTGTGTGAATGGATAGGAGAGTCTGTACATCTTAGAGATGTTACAGAGAAAGAATAGGTAAGAGTTAGACAAAACCTAGATGTGAAGGCCTACAGAAGAGGGCAGGGTCAAAGATGATGCCCAGGTTATGGGCCTGAGTAACAGGCAGGATAGTGGTTTTGCCCACAATGATTGAAAGAGGAGGAAGATCAGGAGCTCTGTTTTAGCCATGCTTCGCTTCAGCTGGTGGTTAGGCAGGAGATGCTGGGGGGAGAGAGGATGAGATTTTAATTCAGGCAGGAGAAGGTAGGTCTGTGGTAGAGAAGTGGCTCTATGAGTGGTTAGCACAGACATGGTACTCAAATTTGTGTTTGCAGATGAGATTGCACAGTGATCAGGTATAGAGCAACGATGGACAACTGAGGCTAGCGAATGGGCTGCGTGAGTGGCCCGCCATCTCAGGGGGAAGGCAAGATTGTCGTCAACAAGATGGTCTTCTGGGATTGAATAGTTTTGCTAACTGCTTGTGTGTGTAGCATTTGCAGGGTGTGAGAATTGAATGGTAGCAGCACTTTGAATGCAGAGGGAATGTATGGCTCTCAGTCAGTGTTGCGAGCAATTAGCACACACCGCACTTCAGGTGCCCTTGCTTTATGTGCATATCACTTCAGTAATACCGGTAGGGGGGAAAACGCAAAGATGGAAACCAGCGTAATCTGGCATCCCTGCACGTGGGCAGCTGTACGCAAAATATCTCACGAGTCATAGGCCCTCACAGGCCTCATTTGACCCAGGGGCCACAGGTTGCCCACCACCGGTTTAGAGAGAGAAAAGAAGAGGGCCAAGAATAGAGCCTTATGAAGCCCCCCAGAAAGCTGAAGAGCTGATGAGAAGGATTCTGCAAAAAGCAGCCTGAAGGAGGAATTGGAGAGGTAGGAGGAGAACCAGGGCAGAACAGAGTTATAGAAGTCAAGGGAAAGCAGGATTCCATTGTGATAGGCACGGCACAAAGTAAGAGAGAGTCCTGGCACCAGAAAGCTTCAATAGACAGGACAGACAAAGGATGGGAGAGGAAACAGGCATAAGGATAATGTGGAGGAAGTGACTGCATAAAGTCACAAAGGTGGTCAATGACAGAGCTGGGAGTAGAATCCAGTGGGCCATGCTGCTTCCCCTACATCATGCAGTCCGACTGGAGGAAACAGATATTTGGGATTAAAAGGAGTGTTGGAAAAAATAGGGTTTACCTGTATTAAATTAGCAAAGAAATAGGGTATTTATTACTGATTATTTCCCCCAGAGAAATAATAGAAATTGGATCCTATTTAAAATGTGCCTCACCAGATGTATGGATTACTTTTGTGCTGTGTGTGCAAACTGTACTGGGAAACTGATAGCACACAAACTGGTTATTACAACCTCTTGGCTCGTATGTGGATCAGGAATGATGGGATTGCCAGGGGAAACAACAACAGAAAGCAAGCTGTGCTGCTTTCCAACCTGACACACACAGATCACTTTGGAAGGTAGTGTTGTTGGGGTTTTTAAAGTGAAATCTGGTTGCTCTTTATTGGATGCTAAGAATAGTCCATTGAGACCCTGCTACTACTCCCATTGAAGTTAAAAGTAAAACTTTTGTTGACTTCCAAGGTGCAGTGTCAGGTGACTGTATTAGATCAGGCGCTTTGCAAGAGATGAAGCTGCAATAGTCACCAAAGTCTCATTGGTAATTCCTTCAGTTGATAAGGTGATCCTGCAGTGACCCATATTTCATGCTTGTGCCAGACAGCATGTCTTGTTCAGGAAAGTGTTGTGGTGAAGCTTGGATTGAGTCCATCCTTCGGTGTTAAAGGAACCTTTTTGAAAGAAATCTACCTATATAAAAACACAAAGAAGACATCACAGGCTGGAATGGATTTTCCAGAAAGACTAGAAGGGAAAGGGAATCCCTCAGTTACTTTACAGCTTTCTTGCAAGGCACTCCATTGGCAGGGAAAGCGTGAAAGCACATTCACACCTCCTAGGAGAAGGTGACCCTCTAATTGAATATCACCAGGAAATGTGTCAGACAGAGTGAGATTAATCCCAGGGTGTAAACCCCTTATCTGTACTGCCTCAGGATTTCATTTTCTCCCATTAAAATTCAGCCATGGGCAATATGTTTTACTAAAAGCATTCTTGACCTTCCTTCAGATGTTCAGCCAAGGCCTCTTGGTATAAAATGCCCATGTTCTTAACGCCACAAAGCTGCTCTTTCTATAGTTTCCATTAGCACATCTCACTCCAATAGTAATTTCATGGGGTAGCTGAGTTAGCCTGTTACAGAAAAAAACAACACATGGCCTGGTATCACTTTATAGACTAACAAAACATGTAGATGGTATCCATCTACATGTTTTGTTAGTCTATAAAGTGCTACCAGGCCATTTGTTGTTTGGTTTTTCTCCAACAGTAATGATATTGAAGGCACCTTTTCTATGTGAGAGGAGGCATTTTGACCTTCAATGATCTCTTCTAGCTTTTTGGACCAAGCTATAGAAAAGAAGAGCGGTTGAGTGTTCCATTCCATGGCAAAGGGGTAGCCATGTTGCTCCAAACAAATGAACTCCAGCTTTCTCTTGCCTTGGTTCCTTGTTCTGAGCTTGAAAATGCATCATGAGTATTTTAACTCCCAGCACTGAATCCTTGAGTATGGTGAACAAGACTGGTGGCCTTGATTCTCTCCTCATGCCAGGGTAAATAGGGAGTCACTTCATTGACTTCACAAAGGCTACTTCTGATTTTCACCAGTGTAAGTGAGGTCCAGTTTAGAGATGTTTGAAGATTGTTCTTGAAACTTACAAGTAGTTGTTTACTTCCAGTACAAAGTATCCATACTTTGTGCAATTGGTAAATACTTTGAGGCAAATCTAATGGCCCACTTACTGGGCCATGAAGGGCCCAAGAGGCAGTGGAAGTGGTATGCTTTCACTGCTTGGTGGGAGAAAAGAAAGATTTAGGGAGCATAGCATCTTGGAGTTCAGGTCTTCAGGGGCTCTCTGCACTGCAAGGTTTGCACAGGGAGTGGCAGAGAGGAGAAATGTTAGTGGATATGCCAATGCCACTATGCAGATCCATCTGCCATTTCCTTCCCAACACCCATCTCCACCTTCTCTCCTAAATCCCCCAGAGCAGCAAGAGCTGTGGCTATGTGAAGGCTTCTGTTATTGTCTCAAGACTGCAATAGCAGGCCCAGAGCTGGAAGGAATTTTTTTTCTGAAACTCCTCTGGACCTCTGGTGCCTCATGCCCAACTACTCTGTCTTGGGGAGGATTTGGTTTTGTGTCACTACAGTGATTTATGCATAACAAGGTTAAAAAAAAACATTTCCCATGACATGTGTACACTAGTTTAGAAGATGGAAATAGCCAAGCTCAGTATATATTTACCTTTTAAGGAAAGCTGGTTGTGTGACTCAGGCATGCTGTGTAACAGTATTGTTGAGTAGCTGTTGCGGCCTCCTTCATCTGAATTGAAGTGTCTCTCCCACATAATTGCCTGCAGTTGCCCCTATTGTAGATAAAGAACAGAAGAAGGATAACCACTTGTTTTATTTTACACCCAGCTGTGAAACACTGTATTTTCAACAGCATGTTAGACACCCTTGTGAAAGTTGGAAAGGATCTGCTGGCCCAAATAAATCTGTGCTGGGAGTATTCCTTGTACTAATTTCAGATTCCACTTCTGAAGTCCTTGAAATCATTCTACCTTAATTAACAATGATCATTGATTAAAAAAAAAAATCTATAAAAACAGGTGAGTGTGTATTGAGCTGCAAAGGCACCTCTGGGTCTGTCCTACAATTGGCTTTTAATAACTTGGTTTTAAAATAATTCTTTCCCATCTCTCTTGCTCCAGCATTTTTGGTATCACAGCCTTTAAAGCTGTTGTGGGTTGCCATGTGTATTTGTCACGAGGCCGAGCAATCTCTTAGAGGTGAAATGAAATGTAAAAATGGGATTCAGTTGCAAAAGTAGAATTCAGGTACAAACTTCTCCAAAGGTTTGTGTGTGTGTTTGAAATAAGGCACTGGCTTTAGTCCAACTGTGTTCAAAGGCATTTGTCAGAACAAAATGAGAATAATTTGGAGGCCTAAATCAGTAACGGAATGTCATTTGGAGCAGGCTGAAATATAGTCGCTTAACTATAGTTAGAGATCAGTTCCTACCTCACTTTTAAACTGCCAGTACTCAAATTCATGGGCTGTAATCCCTGTAGCACTCCATTATACTTTTACACTAAGCCAGGAGGGTAGAAAGTGCTGTCTTTGACTGAGACTCTTACGTTGTCCAGCACAGTACAGCCTCTGAGAATGATTGTAATAATAGCAAGCAACATAGGTTTCTGTGACTTCATCAGCTTTTGGAGGACATGAGACTTAAATAGGTAACCTTAGGAGGAAGCAACATTCAATATTTTATTTAAATCAAATGAATAGGTAGAAAAGACTAAACTTATTACAGGTTTTGTGATTTTTAACACATTTTATTTACAAAAGCTTTCCAGTTTTCCTTACGAACTAGATTTTCGGAAATGTCTGAGGACAGCTACACAATCGATTAGGATAATTGTGGACCAGATCCTGCGCCTATTAGTCAGTGGCAAAATTCCTGTTACATTCTCCTATGACCAACTGCACATCTGATTTGAGATCAGTTGTGCTATGAATGCAAGTTTCAACTGCACACATAGTTGTGGTAATTCTGCTCCCCCTTTTCTAAAAATCTGATTCTTCTAGGATGAACAAGTAGGAACCTCAAAAGTAGGAAGTAAAATAGTTGGTGGGAATATGTGGGGAAGAATGAAATGGGTGTCATTTATGGGAAAACAAAGTATTCCTTGGGTGAATGTGCACTCTATTTTGGAAAATTAGTGCAACTTTCCTTGCCTCTAAATTTAAGAGGAGGATTTTAACTAGATGCACCTGCATTTAAATGTTTACTGTTAGTAAGGCACAGAGATCAAGGTAAAAAGCTGCATTCTCATATGGGCTGATGTATGGAAAGCTACTAGTTAATATTTATGTGTTACTCTTGACATTCCAGAACTCTTCTGCAGCAGTTACAGAGACTCCAAGCCATGGTTGCTGGCAAAGTGTCCCGTTCCTATAAAGCAGCCAGCACTCAGACAGGGACCTGTCTCATGGTGAGTGACTCAAAAGTTGGGGGACCTCAGGCCAATGGTTGCTAAAAAACACACTCTCCCAGTCCAGCTCAAGTCTGTCTGTCTCAACTCCATAGTACTACAGGGTTGGAAAAAGAGTTGGAGCAGCAGGAAGCTGGGAAATCATGAATACTGAGACAGCCTGGGACATGTGTGGATTTTTTTTTTGCTTAAGAGTACCCTCCCCATTCTGTTCAGCCCATCAGGCTGAAAGCCCACAGGGTGGGAAGCATCTCTTGTCAAGATGTAACAATGAAATGTAGCGCAAAGGTCTTAAATGACTTCTGGGATTTCTGAGATTTTTCACCACCTTACTGGAAAGAATCCTAGTTTGTGGCCATTATAATGGGATCTTCCTGTCTAAGAGACCACCTCTTTGCTCCAGACATACTTCCACAGTCATGATCTTTGGAGGAAGTAGGGGGATATTCCCACTTGGTATAAAAGCAGGGTGGGAGGGCTTCTGGTGGAGCATGTTCTGTGAAGGCCCTTTCCTTTAGAACGTGCTTGTATCAGACCTAAGGGCTGCAAGAACACAAGACCATGGACTATCCGCTACAAAGTCCATCTGTTTGAGCAGCCATTGACAGGGGGTCTGAGGGTGGGATTACTGTCTGGCGAGGTGTGCTGCTGATTAGATTAAGTGTTAAGTGTGAAGCAAGAAGTGCTGTTGCATTGGTTGATATTTGTTGCCTCTTATAATCTTGTATATTTAAATGTGTGTCAAAGAAGCTATGGAATGGGAGCCCTTTGTCACTTCATTCTGTTAGAACCAAATAACAAATGAATGTATTAAAATAAAAATAATTCAGAGGCTGTAAATCTACCTCTCTTCTTGTTGAATTCTCACTTATAATCAGGGTAAAAGAACTGTTAGAAAGGCTTTACTTTTAAGTTGGTGCTCTAGCTGGATGGAAATTGGTGTCTAGTCTGACACTGAGCCTTCAGGCTTCTTCATTTGTCACCTTTAAGCAAGATTGTATCCAACAGTAAGAGGTTTAGAAATGCTTGATACAGGTTAAGCAACATGGATCTTTAAATGCATGTCAGAGGTCAGTCCAGTTAAGTTGTGCTACTAGCCTTTCCAACTTCCAAATAATTAAGTGCAACAGAATAAAATGACGGCAATCTTTAAAACTCTTGCATTGAAATCTGTCCTCTTCACTGTTGAATTGTTATTGTCCGTGTACCTTTGATTAGGGGCAGCATATATATTGACCAAAAATAGCCTGGAAGCAGTATTTTTTTTTTTTTTTTGGTTTAAAAAAAAAAAAAAAAGCATGGCAGTTGTGTCTTTAATCTTAATTCCCATTCATTCTGTGATCAAAGAGTGACATTTTTTTTCTTCTGTCTTGTTGCAGGTGGTGGTGCTATGCTTTGCAGTCATTTTTGGTAGCTTCTCTCAGACCTACAGCCCCTATCCTTCTGCCACAAAGATGGTGCTGCCTAGCCAGCATTCCACACCAGAGTCATACACGGCCTCCATCGGTAAGCTAACCCAGTGCAGTTGTTTGTTTGTCTCGCTCTCCCCTCTCCCCCCCCCCCCCCACAAGACCTCCTTTACATTTTTGTGGGAATCCAGGGCATACGTCTTACTCTTTCCCTTTTTGAGGTGTTGGTGTTTTTATAGGTAGAAAGGCAAGTATAGAGAGTGGGTTGGAAAAGTTTAGTTGAGGAAAAAAAATTTTTTTTGCCATCCAGCCCCGCACTGACCCATCCAGCCAGGGACTCGAGCACAGCTCTGCTCTGCCACAGGCTGCTGTGGGGATCCAGCCCCGGTCTCACACTGTCCCCAACCAGGCTGCTGACACTGTTGCTGCAGCCCTGGCTGGTCCTCCTGCCCTTAGGCTCCTGGGCTCTCTGGTCCGGGAGCATCAATGGTCCTGCCAGACAATGGATGTTGCTAGACCAGGGAGTGCCAGTTTTTGGAGGTATAACCTGTATTTATCTCTGATAACTGTTTGTTAAAATGGAACCTGTGGCCCTGGTCTCTTAGTGTTCACTCTGGAAGTCATCCCTTCAGTTCAACCACAGTCTCTGGGCTTGTGGGGAAAGGGTCTTGCATTACCAGTGCTCATGCTGAACTTGTGATGGGCACACATGGATGATTGTCAGTGCAGCATATTTCCTCAGCTCTAAAATATATTAGCTTATCGCCTTGGGTAGCAAAATCCTGAGCAACGAGATATATTGCATTTATATTTGGCCACTTTCAATTCCTGACATATCCAGTGCCCTTATAGCTGGGCTCACTATGTTTCTCATGTAGTTTCTGCCTCCCCTGTTTGTTCGCAGTACGGTCAAGAAGCCTGCTAATTTACGAAGAGCCTCACCAACTGGAGGAGCAGTATGGTTCAATCTCCTTTGCAGATCGCAGTGACGTTTGGGACAGGCGGCTGGATGCGTCCAAACACACAGCCCTATCTCTGGAATCCGTGCCAGGGGCACAGCAGGACAAAGTCACTCACTTCACAATAGCCAACAAAACAAGGCTAGAGAAATCAGTGTTGCTAGGACTGCAGCCGCACAGGTGAGTGCAAAGGAAGCAAGCCTAAGCATGAGTTGCATGAAATTCCTTGTTGCATGTTTCCTGGACCCTTATTTGTATATCTGTTGTGCAGAGGCCCCGGGTCAAAATCAGGGCTCTGCTGTAGTAAGCACTATCGTAATGACATAGCACAAGACAGTCCCTGCCCTGAAGTGCTTACAGTCTAGACCAGGGGTGGGGAACATTTTTTCAGTACGGAGTCATTGACCCACAGAAAAATCACTCTGGCTCCACGCATAAGTGAGAAGGTTTAAAAAAAAAACCAAACCCACCCCTCACACTCAACTCAGTGCACTGGGGCTCTGCTTGTGCTCCAGCACCGTGCGTATGTGGGTGGGTGTTTGCTGGGGCTTCCACCCACAGTGGGGTGAGCTAGTGCTCACAATGAGCTCTTAAGATACTTAAACTTAATTCAGTAAGGTTTAATTTTAAATGAGGTTTTGCAGGAAATTACCATATTTGTCGATGTCCATGTTTGTGTCTGATGTGTACACACACATGTATACAAATAACTTCCTGTGAAGGAAAGTACCAGTAAAATATCACCTAGTGGGAGATACATTGCCTAAGTGTTGAAAACTGAGAGGAAATTTGCATCATTAAGCAATCTGAAAATTTGCAGGCCATGGGGCATTGTCACTTTTGAGTGTCAACATGAGCTTGTGGATTGCTAAGATTTCTGACTGGGTGGGTTATAAGGAACTGGGTGCCTTTTGCACTCAACATAGCTTTGCTAAAGGGAAGATGGAGCATGTATTGCTAGAAGGGTCACCATGACAAAATTTCATGGAATTTCTTGTTAAATTCTTGCTTCAAAACAATGTGAGATTTTGGTGCTCTTTGAAAATGAGAGAAACTCTGTTTTGAAGAACCGACGTGTGATGTCTTTTCCTTCACTTTTACCGCTGGGTGCCTTACCAGTATCCTGCTTCTCAAAGCCTGGATCTCTCCTCAACAGATCCTTTTCATTATGCCAAATAGGTTTTTATTTATATATGTCTCTTAACAGACTAGGATAAGAGCTTCTGCCCACCCATGTCCACCACAGTACAGTAAAACTCCAATAGTCCGGCATCCAATTGTATGGCACTCCTGATAGTCCGGCATCAAAATAGCAAGAGCCTAGTGAGTGAGCTTCGGCAAAAAATGAGTTACACGGCAACAGCGGCGGCAGCTGAACCAAGCAAAAAGAGTAAAAAAGGGTTAAAAAAACTAAAACATCACAGTATACTGTATACAGTATGTACAACAGAAAGGGTTAAGAACACTTTATATACAGTATATAATGTATACAGTATATTATAACCAGCTTATAGTACCTCCTGATAGTTCGGCATATCTGATAATCTGGCACCACCTAGTTCCCAAAGGTTCCGGATTATCGGAAGTCTACTGTATATCTAATTTAAATTGGAGGCCAAAATTAAATCCACAACTGAAGAGGTGACTCATTTGCAGTGTTACCAAGTTCCAACCAGTGAGTTCCTGGTAAACAGGCACTGTAATAGCAGTAGCCAGTTTCAGTGGAGAGAGTGCTTTTTTGTATGGCTGCATATAGGTATTAACATACTTTCTTATTTTTCTCCTTACAGAGTCAGCTCAGAGCTGGAAGTGAATGAAACACTGAAAATAATTGAAATTGATAGACGAGTTAATGCCACTTCTTAAAAAAAAAAAGAGGCTTCCCTCCCTCATTATCTTCCCTTCTTTTCAACCAAAGTCCCACCCCTTCCTCATACCATCAGTGAACCAACGGGCAAAAGAGAGAGTGGCTGCCAACTTCTGAATCGGCTGAAGAGCCTGTGACTTTAGTCAGCAGCATTTGTCCTCGTTCTGTCGTGTTCTTCGAGCACACAAACCTACGTCCTCTTCTACTGCTCTCCCTGACTGGTAACACAAGGGAGGGTTGGAATCCTACAGTAGGGGTACAGCTGATTGTTTTGTGTTTGTACCTACTCAGGGGGCAGAGACGTAGAATGGTGGAGTAGAGTAAATGGAACTTTCCTGGGAACATGGCTAGTAGGTCACTTGGGAGAAGGAAACTGAAAACAGCAAAGAGATATACAGTGTGACACTGCTCAGATTTGGCCACAGCTCCATGCCAATCACTCTGCCATTGGAGCTTTATGGGAAGAGAAATGTGTCCACAGTTCCCATCTCTCCCACCAATGGCAGAGAACAGACACTAATCCTGTTGGGTCAACAACACAGACAGGAGAGTCTCTTCAATTGCAATATTGTCATCTTTTTTCTTTTCGCTGCTTCTCTCTCCCATTTCCTACCCCTTTTTCACTTGGGCCATCCTTATGAAGGATCTGAACAACATTCAGTCAGTCCTTGTGTCTCCTCAGGCCTTGTCTACATCTGCACCAATTTAACAACATCATTTTAGAAACTGAGTTTAAAATGTGCAACTTCCTCATATGGAAATTATTTTAAAAGATTCTGACTAGTATATTGTATCCATTTAGCTTAAGCTGTTTCATCGCTGGCATAAACTAAATCAATACAAGGCTCAAATCAAAATAAGTGTGTCCACATTAGCAGATTGCATGGATTGAATTACATTTTAGATGCATCGGTGCAGTTATTTGAGGTAGACAAGGCCTCAGATTGCTCTAGATTCTCCCTCTTCCCCCCCCCCCCCCCCCCATCCTCCTCCTGTTGTTGTAAATAGTATTTATTAGCTTTTCAAAACTTCCCTCTGGCAGCCAGACTGGAGAGCCAAGCTCCCAAGACCACACCAGGTATTCTTGGTTAACTTTGAAATCAATGTGGCAAAAATTGCTTTTTTAAATTAAACTTAGTTCCTTGCAATGGTTATTAGAATGTAACAAGATTTCCTTTCCTCTTCCTTTTTTACTAAAAGTACATGGAATGAAAGCCAGTGCTTAGGGGAAAAAATACTGAGTTGTCCCAGGTAGACAGTTCAGGTCAGTGTTGATGGTCTCCCTCTATAGATGATATTTATTACTACAAAGCTACCTAGAAGATCCACCAAGGTCAGGTCCCTTTTATACTTGGCACTGTACACACACGGTGAGAGACTCTCACTGTCCTGAAGCATCTTACCTGTATAGACATGACAGAAAAAGAAAGGGAGGAGGGGAGGATAGGTACACGGAGAGGGGAAATGCTTGGCCAGAGTCACACAGCTGGTCAGTGGTGGAGCCAGGAATAGAATCCAGATATTCTATCTTTCAGTGCAGTACCCTGTCCACAAGAGCATACTGCTTCTAACGCACCATGTTGGTTCATCTAAAACACACTGCCTTTTGTGTGGTGATTATCCTTTCAGTATTCAGATTGTGCTAATGATAGGGCAGCCCTTTTTACCCAAAACCGTCCCTGATTGCTTCTGATTTTTATTTGGTTATCACAGTGAGCCTAAAAACCTACAGGAGAGAATAGTATGGCTACTTTTGCAATTTACCGGGAAAACGCAATTAAAAATATAAAAATTCTTTTTAAAAAAAATCCTTTTTCACATATATAAGGAGAAATAACTAGCATAGTCTTGTGTTTTTATACCATGTACAGTAACTATTTACTCCAGGTATTCTATTTTGTAAAATATTTTTTCAGAAAAATTGTACTGTTTTTGTATTTTAATATAGCTTCTGCAGTATGCTTCATCTTTTTTTTTTTTTCCTTTTTAGTCTCCTTTCATATCTTCACTGTCCCATCTGTTTACTATAGACCTGATCCAAAACCTGGTTAAGTTCATGGAAAGAATCCATTTGGCTTTGAGTAGGTTTGGATCAGTCCCCACTGTTCCGTGATCAGAAACAATATTCAAATGAGCAAGAGTGAGACATGTGCCTCGATTCCACTGGCAGATAGTGTGTGTGTGTGTGTGTGTGTGTGTGTGTGTATATCCCTTTCTAGGTTAAACTTTATTTGTGTGTACAGGCATCTTTCTTTTTTTAAATGTCGGTGACAGTAAGAAGTGCCATTGTGAACATATTCATAATCGATCTTGTTGCTGTGGGTCAACATCATCCCTAAGGCACATCCTTCTTTTTAAGGGTCAGTTACAATGGCCATGATAATTCTTTTAGGATTGCAGTAGTGTACACAGACACCCATCACACTAGGGATGTTAAATTTTGATTAATCAGCTAATTGAGTAGTCGATGGAATTTCCGTCGGTAAGGGGGCACTCACTATCCCACTGCGCTTCTCCCTTTGAAATGTACAAGAGCCACCTGCGGTTCTTGTATCTCTCAAAGTGAGAGAGGCAGCAGGGAGCAAAGCAGTTCCCCACTGGCACGGGTTCCCCTCTGTGTCTCTTCCTTTGAAATATACAAGAGCTGCGGGTGGCTCTTGTACATTCCAAAGGGAGAGGAGCAGCGGCGGGACCAGCACGAGTGGGACTGTTTCAATCCCTGCTTGTGCCATTTCCCCGCTGTCCCCCGCTTCCTCTGCCCCCCGCAGAGATGGTACTGTGGGGAGGAACCGACTTTTAAGCTGGGTCCCCCCAGCACCAGCTCGTGCATATTCCCTCCCCCTTTGCTGCCCCTCTCTGATAGAGGCAGAAAAGCGGGGTGGGGGGGAAGGGGGGAAGCAACTAGTTGAGTTTCTACTTGACTACCCGATAAACATTTGCTTATTGGGTAGTTGACTAACTACTTACATCCCTAAAGCACACAGCTATCCCTTTGGGAGCTCTGGGTTAAGAACCCTGCATTATAACTGCATGATGGAAAGAGGTAGGAAATGGTAGGTATGAGTGGGAGAGCATTTGAATTGAGACATGAGTGGTGTCTGCATTATTTTATCCACTTAAGGTCAGAGAAGGAAAGGGGAAAATGTATGACCTGTTAGATCAGGGGTTCCCAACCTGGGGTACGTGTACCCCCAGGGGGTACGAGAAGCTTGTCAAGGAGGTACGGGGAATATTTTTGGTAGATAACTAGATTATCCTAATTGAAATATTTCCAAAGTAGTAGTAGTCAGTGAAAAAAGTTGTGAATTCTAGAGTCTCGAATTTATTTCCTTTCATATTGAATAGAGGGTACGGGAAGGTTTACTAAAAGCCAAGAAGGTACGGGGACCAAAAAAGGTTGGGACCCCCTGTATTAGATTGACCATATTGGCTATCTTGGGGCATTCAAGTATATCCAGGTAGGCGTGGGTCAGTGATTAGCAGATCCCCAAAGGACCTGGTTTACCAAGAACCTCTAGGTCCCCTTGACTTTAGAGGAACTGGAGGAGGCCCAGTGTTCCTGCAAAACAGGGCCTATATTTTCTGTGTCTTGGGGAATATTCATATAGCTGTGTATGGAATGTGAATATGGAGCAGGTGGAAGCTGAGCTGTCTAATCTCTCTTGTGTCCATTACCCTACTTAATGCACAAGTTCGCTTCCAGTTAAGAGACACTGTTAATGTTACCACTTAAAAAAAAATCTGATTTCTGTCTGAGTGTTCCTTATAATACCGTACACTACTAAAAAGACTTTCCCAACACCATTGCTAACCACCATTAAAGCTTTTTGCACTTCTTTCCACTTCGATACACCACACATTTATGGGGGTTTTACACTTTCATCAATATAGGCTGCTGTCTGAGTCGGGCTTCTGGACTATGTGGTCTGATTTAATGTATGGATAATATGGAGTACAACAATTCCTGTGTTCCTCTGATCCTAAATATAGCCTTGTTATAGACTTAACATTTTTAGTTCTTAATTAAATTTTAGCTGGTGTGTGTGTGTGTGTGTGTGTGTGTGTGTGTGTGTGTGTGTGTGTGTGTGTGTGTGTATCTCATAAACTAGCACAATGTTTGTATTGCAGGGAAATGTTATTCCTTTAAAATCCACTATTTCCGTTGAACCTGACAGTGTCTGTCTAATGCTAATGAAATGGGTTTCTTATGCAAGTTCTTTTTCTAACCATCTGTCACTTGTTCATTCTGGGTAAAATTGGCTCCTAGGTACAGGATCAACACAAGCCAGGCACCACTTAAGTCCCAAGAAACGATGCAAGTCGCACTTCAGCAGTCTCTAGGGCCTTATGCAGTTTATAGCCTCTGCACAGGCCTGAAATCCACCCTGAAAGATGCCTATGTGGAATCCCCTTTCCTAATCAGTGTTTTACCCCACCTATAAAACCTAACTTCCCCCTATAACTTTCAGACATTTCCAGAGCTGTTAGCCTTTGATTCTAGGGAGTTAAGCTATGAAGGAAAGTAGGGCATTATTTTTTAATATAAATATATATGTATGGAAATCAGGCCCAGGCGATGTAACATTTCTAACCATGTTAGCACTGTGTAGATGGGGGAAGGAGGCAACAAGAAAGAGAGAGATTGGCATACTTTATAGTTCTAGGTTACAATTTCACATGTGTCCTCCATTCGTACCATGATACAGACTAGTATTTTAATACAACAAGGTTCATAGGCCAGATCTCCATGGGCATAGCTTCCGTGGAGTAGGTCTGACTTATACTGGCTGAGGAGCTTGGTCCCTGTTACTGAGATGGTCGTCTCTGCTCCAAAGTATGTGGCTGCTGTCCCAAGTCTCTTTCAGGGAGGTTCATTTTCTTAATACAAATAGGTAAAAAGAAAAAGAGGCTTCACTCAGTCCTTGCTTTCAGGTTCCAGCTCTACATCTTTCAGGTATCTGGCAGGTTCCTAGTTCGGGCCAGGTCTCCTCCTCCTTCAGGGCTCCTTCCTCAGGCACCAGCCTCAGGGCTTTCTCTGCCTCAGCTTCTGACCTCTTTGCTTCAGGGGATGCAACACTGGAGTTTGCTCCACTCTGGTGCGATTTTCCCTCCCCCAGGGCAGCGGTGGATTTAGGGCAGGGCGAGCGGGGCAGCTGCCCCGGGCCCCACGCTTCCCGAGGCCCCTCGCATGCGCTGTGGCGCCACAGTGCATGCGCCATGTCAAAGGAGGGGCCGCACGAAATTTCGCTGCCCGGGGCCCCGCGGCACACTCATCCGCCCTTGCCCCGGGTTACGATCTGTCTCATACAGTTCCTCCTATAGATGCCCACTAGCAGCCATTTAAAGGTCTAGCTATAGTTCAGCCTTCTTTAACTGGCTAGATTTGCCTTGCTGGCTCTGTTCCGGGGAGAAGGGCTCTGTCTATCCACAGGGATCACCTGTGACACCCCGTATCTTTATCTGCATGTAAATATAAGTTTAGATTAATATTTAACTCACCTTTCCCTTTTGTAATACTTATAAAAAGTGACTTTTTAGTCACTTTTAGTCACTTACAGTGTCTAGACACAGTTACAGTGTAGGACAAATACATGAATAATATTAATTGCCACACCCAGAAGGATTTGCACAAAGTATTGGGGCTCTAGATTCTAGCTAGTGCCAAGAGACCATTGTACAAAACCCACACACAAAAGAACAGAAGTATATTTAGTATTTTTATACTGTAACTAAAATATTTCATTCTCAAAGCACTAATTAAAAAGGGAATGCTTTGCACTTGGAAGGTGAAATAGCAGGTCATTGCTTTGGTAACTTGGAATAAAGCAGTGTATTTTAGAGGTGCTTTGTTCAGCTACTATATTGCTTCTATAACTGTGCAGCTTTGCATTGTAGCTCTCTTACTATTTATCAGTGTTAAGGACAAATGACTGTTGGGAGTGTGGGGATAAACTGGCTACCCAGACATTCATTATATACAGCAATAGATAATCTGTAAGGGTTCACCAGTGAGTCAACATGCACACCCAATAATCTTAAAACCCAGCAGATGCACCCTGGACATTCTGTCTTGGATTGTGGGTGAGATCCAGGTTAATATTACCTTGCCTCTGATAAATTATATTCAAAGAGCCCCTAGGTGTGAGGCAGGAATTTGTTTCTCCATATGTGTATCGCAAGAAATTAGCTTTTCTTTATAAAGGCACATATGTGGTTTTGCTCCTGTTTCCTAAGCCTGTGTTGCTTTGGGTCTTTCTTGCAAGAAACACTCATGAGACTGAAATGGGCCTGTTTTGTTTTAGTTACTGCTAAACTTATAATCTATTTCTCTGCTTTGACTTGTAGTCTACTTCCAGCCCATTCTTCAAAGAGAGTAAAATGTGGGGATATGGAGTCAGGGAAAGATGGGTTTCCAAATTGTCTTGAGGTGGAATATTCTGAGATGGAGGGATTCTAGTAGCAAAGAAATTTCTAAATCCCAATTCCTTAAACAGAGAGAGAACCTATTTTGAATAGATTGACAACACCCCCTCCTTCAATTTTTTAAATTATGTATCCCTGTGCATGGAAAACTAGTAGGGTTGACAACTCTGACTGAAGCTATTCTAGATTTTTTTCCCCCCAAAATGACATGTCATTTTCTTAAAATATCGTATTAAAATCACCAGGATTACTTTCAATAGTCACTGGGAGATTGATGCTGATTCTCTGGGAGATTTCGGGCCAATCCTGGAGGATTGGGGAATCCTAAGTGTGTGTGTGTGTGTGTGTGTGTGGCATTTTCATTGTTATACTTTTTCCTGCAACACGGGTAAAATTTTCATCTTTTATTGTTCATATAATGGGGCAAGTAAGAACAGAAAGAGAAGTAGAAGTGGGTGAGTGTCACAGACTTCTGCTTTAAAATATCTGGGTATGGATCTGGCTTGGACCACAGCTGATTCTCGTACAGTGAGGCTGAAGTAATGGAATTCCATCTTCACAATTTATGTAGTTTAACAATAATATGTGTTGTGTGATTTTTTTTTAAAGACACTTGCAGAAGTTTCCTTAAAATAAGCACCGCTCTAACTAAAAGCTTTTATTCCTCTGTGCATCTTCATTTATGCATCTTTCTGAACAGCTGACACCATTCCACTTGGTTCAATAGAAAGTAAATAAGTTTGCCTGAACCACAGTGCACAGGGTATTAGCAGTGGTATTACCTATCTGAAAGCTGTCCTGTCATTACTTACAGAATGCATCTATTACTCTACATGAAGCTGTAAGTCAGTAAAGTCTGAATGGAACACCAACTCTGCTGTAGATGGCTCTGGATTAAGTACAGGGAAATATTCTTGATTTTACCCTCATTAGCCTTTAGGGGTCACTTTTGTTTCATGTAATTATAACTTCAGCTACTTTTTTAGGGCTGTAAGTTAGAAGGCCACATGAACTGAAGTCTGGGTGTGATGTGTTTTCTGGTACAAGAGCTAAAGAATCCTTTCCCATGAACATATCCTTTTAATCACTGTTAGACAGTGTATCAAATAATTTTCTTGAGCGTTTAACAAATGGTGGGTACATTGCAGTCCCCCTGAGTTTTCCAGATGACAATGTATTTAGAGTGCTTTCCTCTGAAATGAAATACTTACTTGCGGAGGGTCAGAAATGATACTTTGAGCCATCCAACCCAACATCAGGTTTCATCCCTGCTTCATTTCACTTACACCTGTGGTGTTCATCCAGTGAGGAAAACCGCATTGCTGGAGGAATACCAGCTAATTTGAATTAGGGCTTTAAATCGGAATCCTGTTTCACGCGGGCAGTTACTTCGGGCTAGTCAATTTCTAAAATGGCGACCACCCGGGAACATGCAAATCAAGTGCGGGATATTTAAATCCTGGGCTTGATTTGCAATTTCGGTCGCCCTCATTAGCCTCCCTAGATGGATCTAGGGGGCTAGTGTAGATATACCCTACTATAGTGGCTATTGCTCTAGTGAACTAGCTACGTTATTCTGAAAATGTAAATAATTTTGAGCCAACTAGCCACATTCAACAAGTCAAATAGCCACATGTGGCTAGTATGTTGGACACCACAGACTTACACACTCTGCATGCAGGTGCATATTACATACATGTTTGTGCTTTGCTTATGAGCATATTAAACAACTATCCAGTGTGAAAAAGATGGCAGATATTTGGGACTGTGCAAAACCAAAACCGACCAAACCCTTCAGTAAATTGTAACAGAGCCTCTCTTGACTTTGCTAACATCTGTTCTTTTGCCAGATGTATGTTTCTGTGCATGTTGGTTAAATATTCTCTTTGTGTAATGATTTCTACAGATGCATTGCTCATCTGGATACATTCCCACCTGATTGTTCGTACTGCAAACATGACTCTTGGTGTAAATAAATTGTTTTCTTGTAGAATTCAGCAAACAATTACTGGGATAAAATAAACCCCTAGATGCTTTTGTAAGACATACGTTAGTTTTTATTAACTACATATATGTTATACCTTTTCATTCTTGCAAATAAATATTTTATGTAGAAAAAAGCAAAATTAGCTCCTTTGTCTTTGCATTTATTTGAAATCTGGCCTTCTGTATTTTGAAAGCACTGAAATGTGTATGGTCTGTGAGGTCTTTTTTTTAACCTGATTATCTAACATGCTGCCACTGAACTGGAAGAAGATGAAAAGCAGTGATATGTGTATGTGTTTCACAGTAACTATGTGCCCTTTCTCAAGATTGCTAAAACTGGATAATTGCTTTTGTTAATCATAGTGGAGGAGGGATGGTAACATTTTGTAATAACTGTGTTGCATAATTCCCCAAAAAATCTATGTTAATACTAAATTCATAGATGTATGGGGAAAAGAACTATGTTTTGGTAATATTGGGGGGGAGGGTCCTGTCTTGTTTGGAGATCAGATCTGCACCATATGCAAGTTGACAGCTCTATGGCTATGCCCTGACTTACACGAGTTGAGGATTTGCCATTGCCTCTGGGATGAATGCTCCAAATCCAGGTTGATACTTTGGCTTTGACATGTTCTGTGTTGAGTGGGTGGGTGGATCAAGAACTCCACTGCCCAATCTAAGAGGGGGACAAAAGCATCCTCAATGTAGATGACGTTGCAGGTAAGTCACTGCACATTAATTGTATATCTCTAGCCTCTAGTTTCCAACGGTCCTCCCCAGCTTGAAGTCTGTTTTGACAACAAACTACAGTATATGTATAGAGAAAAATGTGCAGTGTTCCTGTGGTAGATTTACACCTGTCTTCAAATGGGGGCTGCCATTTTGGTTTTAAAAATGTTCTCTTCTGATGTAAGGAATAGTCTTTCCTTTCAAAAAGGCCTCAGGGGGGAGCCCCATGCTCAGTAGCAGCACCCGGCCAGGAATCTGATACAAACCAGGATTGCTCTTCAATGAGAGAGGATCACATTGTAATCGGATAAGTTTCCATTTCTCCTCTCTGAGCTGAGAGCCTCACTCTATTGACACTGCCAAAACATGGAGCTTGGGAACAGACATGCATTGTTCAAATTAACATTTCCAGTGGAGATCTTGCCAACAATGTTAGTTATGACCAGATCAGTCTCCATAGTTCTAAGTACTGTACATATACACATGCTATGTGCCCAAAGAATTTATTGTTTAGGGAAGAGAGACATGAAGTTAGAATTCTCATTGTACAGATGGGGAAACTGGAGCATAGGCATAACTGAATTTTGCATGTCTCTGTTTTGGGACTCCCTTCTTGACATCCTAAGAGTTTGATTTTTCAGAGGGTGGGAGGTTATAGCTGTCTTGCTGGCAATTAATTTAGCTGAAATACTTCTGAGAATGTTGGCTGGAGAGATTAAACCACTTGTCCAAGGTCATGCAGGCAGTCTGTGGGGAGAACTAGGAGGAGGAGACCATCCTTGTTTGGGTTGGGTATTCCACTGGAATAGAATGAAAAAAGCAACATTGCTTGACCTACATTTCTTTCTTGGATACCATTTGTATCTCATGATGCAACAGAAAGCTTACAGACCCAACATCCATGTGGTGGCAGCAGCTGCTCCCTTACCCCAGACTGTACAGTGCACAAGTGTGCACACCTAGAAACATAAACGCACTTCTCTGAATAGCTGCAGCAGCCAGAGATTGAAAACCTTTGTCAGAAGTGCCTTGAATCAAGAGCCATGAGAGCAGCTAAGATCAGTACAGGACCCTACCTGAAATTTAGGTGAATCCCTGCCTCACTGGCCCTTGTCTCTGAATTAAATACTTTGTTTTGCCTTCCGTAGAAAGGGGGCATTACCTTGTCCTTGTGGGAGTCATAAGCCACCCACACATTCTCCTCCACTTTCACCGTCCTCTGAGACCATGTCATAACCACCACCCTTCCTGTACTACTGCAGCTGTCCTGATTCTCTGAATAGAAAATATCAGATACCAGAGCTATCAGTCCAGCATATGTTTTACAAACATGAACTTAAACAGAAAAATCTTAAAGGAAAATCATCTGATTTGTGACCTGCTATGGTACTTATCCTTCTTGTCTTAAATTGTTTATAGCTCAGTTCTGCTCCCTTGAAAACTAAGGCTTGGGAATAAAAGTGCGAGGTGACTGCTGACCATATTGAATTAAGCAGTGATGGTCATTGTTTAGAGCAGCATGAAGTGAGTGGGAATGTATGCAGTTAGTGATTACACCAGGTAGCCACAGCCTAGAAATGAATGTGGGGCCATGAGATTGTCATGTTCACACTGTCACCCTCCCGTACATACTGTCTTTTGGAAAATGTCAGACTATTTTCACTCGGGACTAGATCCTGATACCACTACCCACATGGACAAAAGTGTGAGGCTATAGGAATCTGCCCCTGACGGTTTGACATCATTATTTGACTGACGTGCATCTGTCCTTGTAATCAATCATGTTCCCACAGTTTAGAGAGAGCTGGAACATACACTGGGAAAAATCAGTGGCTGGTGAATGAGTGCACTTTTCTAAGAAAATGAATAAATAATAAAGAGAAATAATGAACTTTTAAAATTCGTTCATTGTGAATGCATTCCCATTCTCTACCATAACTAAGGGTATTCTAGGAGGCAGTGTTGCCTATGGGATAGAGCACTGGACTGGGATTCTAGACTGGGATCTATTGCCAGCTCTGCTATTGGCCTTCTGGATGACCTTAAGATGAAATCATGTTCTCTGGCCTCAGTTTCCCCATCTATAAAATGGCAATAATGACACCTGTTGCAAACTTCTGAGACTTACAAAAGAAAAGCACTATATGCAAAGTTGGCATTATTAGAAATGATTGCACTTCAAAAGTCCAGTTTTTTTAAGTTACTCATTTTTTATTGATCTCAAGTTACAATTTTTTTTTTTAAGAAAACCGGAATTGTGTTTATAAGGACAGGTCTCAATTCTGGCATTGTTTTAGGTGGCTTTTTTTTTAAAGATTAAAAGAATTACCCCTTTTAGGTAATTTCAAATTTATTCAGATTCCCCTCTTCTATTTTCTAAAGGCAACATTTAAAAATGTTCAGCAGCTGCTTAAATTTTTTTTCAGTGCATTGGTACCAACAAAATCAATGGAGTTTAGCAGAAAAGCAGAAATCATAACTGTCCACTTGTCTAAATAATGCAACCATAACCACTGCATAAAACTACTGAACTGATATGGATCAGGTCAAAATATATTAAGCATTACTCTGAAGAGTTGTTGGACCACAGAGTGATTTGACCCTCCCCCCTCCACCGCCCAAGTAAGAAGTTACCTACATGCACAAAGTCTATGCACCACTGATGCCTTCAGAACAGGACTTCACTGGCACTAAAGTACTGCAAAGGCCTTTTTCTGGCCCTCTGTACAGGGATGAATTTAATCCTTTCAGAGCATTTCCTGTTTCATTTCATACCATCCATGCAACTCTTCAAGCCATGCATTACAGCCATAAGCCCTACAAGAGGACTTAACATAACACCTGCTGAAGCCCATCAGTGCTCCCAGACCAGCCAGAGGAGTCACTACAAAATGATGCAAGGTACTTCTTTTATCCCAAACCCTGAGCCTCCGTATCATTGCCAACCTATGAACTGTGATACCTGCCATTGGAATCCAGCCCCTTTCGCCAGCACAGCACTCACAGATGTTGCCAAAGCCTGGTAAGGTTCTATTCTTATGTTCTGATCTTTTTCAGTTTAGTCAAGTTACAGTGCGTGAAGTCTACCTAGACATCAATGAATAAATGTGATATTTTCACGACGTTTTTGCTATGTTTCTGTTTAAAAAAAAATGGACGTTTCAAGTGTAATTGTGTAAGCAATACTGTACCTTACTAGCTTTCCCGTTCACTCAACATTGTTAATATAAAGCAGAATGTATTGGAAGCGTATGTAGCACCATATGTTGCAAATTAGTTATGCAAATTTCAGGAGCAATAGCAAAAATAGGTGATCCCATAGTATATTTATAGACCTGTTGTAGAGGCAAGGGCAATTCTTTTCCCTGGCAGTCTCAGCATAGGGAAAGTGCAAATTGCCTCTCCTCTGACCCTAAGCTGCCCCCAGCCACTGTGCAGGAATTAATTCCCTGCAACGTCTTGCCTTGGCCCCCAATTGTACCCATAGGATAATTAGCTATGCTGTTTTGATTACAAGTAGCATGGTGGAGCATTGGAAGAGAATTGGGGTAACCAGACTCTGTAGCATAGGGGTGTAGAGAGCACCGAACAACAAGCAAATTGAATTTTACTGGAAAGTGAAGTACAAGGCAGTGCATTTTGTGTGTGTGTGTGTGTGTGCGCGCGCGTGCTCCATAGCTGTAATAAGCTCTCACCAGTTTGCCCTACTTACAAGATGGGCAGCAACAGTCAGCACTTCAGTTAGTGGCCTTTAAGGATCACCTTAGCTTGAGTGCATGGCAAAGGTCTCCACATTGTGTGGGTTTTATACAGCAGCATTCCCTTTGATTTTTTTCAGAATAACAGTATTGCTCATGCTGTCCTTCCTTTCTTATGGGATGTGTATGGTTTGGGGAGAGGGGGGAAGTTTGTTTGCTTTTGGATATTTTTTGTCACATTGACTTTTTGTGGCTCTGGATTCTGGACCCTCAAAACTAGAGGTTTATTGGATATATTCCTGTGGGATTTTTCAAATCCCCAAACCATCATCCTTTTCATTCTTAAATTAATATTATTGCCACTATTATCCCAGGCATCTAAACAGTCCTATGCCATGACTTTTGCTTACCCTGTCTGACCAACAAAAGGATGAGGCAGGGAAAGAAGGAGGGAAAATTCATTTGTTAATAGGCTCTCTGGTGAAACCAGGTGTTTGACTCAGTAGTGTACTAAAAACAGACTGCATGGGAAAAACGGAAGAGATTAATGCATAAATAAACACTCAGAGGATTAGGGGAGCATCTGATGCTTTTGGCCACTTGACCTACCTCTCATGAAGGCATTTTTATGAGTCTAGGAATTGATGAGACAAGGTTAAGGCAGGCAAGTGTCACAAGCTGCACCTCCATTTACTTTTGTACATGTTGCTAAAGAGAATGTTAGTCGTATTTGAAGCTTTCTTCCATGGGTGCAATATATTAAGTACTGTTTATATTTCTGTTAGTGCAGGGACAACATGATATTCTGCCACATGAGGATCTGAGTTCATGGCCCAAGTTCAGTCCCTTGCTTGTCAGACTAGCACTGGGAATACAGTACAGGGAAATGTGCCTGTTCAGAAGAACCTTCTGTATCTCTTTGTGGACAGTGCTGTGAGCAAAAATGGTTTATATTGAAAGAACAGCCAATAATCTTGAGTCAAAAGGAAGGTCCAAAATTGGATTGTAACAGGGCAAGGCATCTCTCTAACTCACTTGCTGGCCTGGTCTCCTTTAAGGTTTATAGTGTAAAGAAAAATAAATAAAACTTGCTCACTGTTTGTATCTGTATTTCATAGAGCTACCTTCCCCTCTTGCTCTAGGGACCGATCACAGCCATTAGCTTCACCCTCGTATGGCTGTTCCCCCAGGCATAGCCTAGCCCAATAATCCTTGCCCCCGACAGCTCTTTGTAGCCCTATTGTAGCCTTGCCCCTTTTAATTTGGTCAAATGGGCCCGCCTGTTCTGACATGGGGCACTGGCCAAAAGACTCACAGGGACTGACTGGTCTGAGGTGTATTATCTTCCAAAAGGAAAAAAAAATATGTATATACCCACAACCAGTGCTTTTTTTGTTTGTTTTTTGTTTAAAAACAAAAGTGCAGGTACTCCAGGGGAAAAATGGTTGAGCTCTGACTGGAGGTGCTGGTACTTCATCACAAAAAAAGCACTGCCCACAACCAAAATAATTGAGGACAGGGATTTGGTGCCCTTGAATCTTGGGATTCCCCTTGATTGTCTCCATGTGTGTCTCAGTTCAGCGGTGAGTATCCTATTGCCATTGTCCAAGTGCTTTGTGGGTACAGTGTTCTGAACTACTCCTGTTGAATAATATAGTATTCCTTTATAAGAAAAGGAGACAGGGAATGAAGAGTAGATTGAGGGGGCATTCTGGAAGTACACAAAGGTACCAAGCAAGAACAGTTGTTGAAGAATCAACATTGTGAAGAAACCAGACACATTTATTATTTGCATAGTGACCAAGGGTATGTCACACTTCCCAAAACAAGTAGAGAGGTTACTGTGAAGAATTTCCAAGTTAAAGTGCCAACGCTGTGCATACTTAAACATGTATACAGTTATGCACATAAGCATTTTTATGAGACTACTTGTATGATTTAAGTTTCTCATCAGCATTTACAAGATATGGCCCAACTTTTAGATGAAAGTCAGAAGTGAGAGAGGGTGAGGAGAACAGCAGTAAGTTTTTGCAGCTGTCCAGGAGGCGTGTGCAGACCTTACCTATATTTTATTTTAACAGGGAAGAATATATTAGTATTTTAAATCCATTTGTTGGGAGCTGGGAAGCCAAGGCTGTTCCTATGACTTGAGGGTTTTTTAGTGGATTTTGGGAAAATGTTATTGAACTATGTGGAGTAATGGCTGATGTCTCTGGAATTTTCTGGTTTTTTTTGTCAAGAATTTAATATGCAACCACGTAAGCTGTATTTATTTACTGTATTCATTCACTAATATTTTCTGTTTGTTTTCCCAACTATATTCCTTTTAGTGGTGAAAGTGTCTACTAACTGCCTCCTCCCACATGTCTGTTCAAATTTCCTTTCCCGTGCCCCCAACCTTGCTAAAATGTAATTGGATGTCTCATTAGAACTGCTGCATTAATACTGCCTGTCTGCCTCCCTCTCCTGCTATCCCACCCTTGCATGATAAGCTTACCACCTGCACAATTTCCCACCGATTTTAATTTTTACAGGAAACTTAGTTTAGTCGTAGCAGAAACCAGATTTGATTTCAATGTCTTAAGTAAGAAAAAGCGAACAGTCAAAATCTCAGGAAGAAATCAAGGCAACAGCCTTGCCATATCTCTAGGAAGTCTAATGTAGCTCCAAGAGTACAGCAAAGACAGAGGTTTTGTGGCGAGCTTTTCCACGCGCACATATTTAATTCATTGCTGCTCCGTGCCTCCCTTCAACACTTCTTAAAGCAGGAAGGCTGTTTTAGGGCGTGGTTTTTCCTATTTAACAGAGGAGAAACGGGTGCCACTGCCAGTTCCCGTGAAGCCTTTTCTCTCCCTCTCTGCACCCCGGGTGAAACGACTGCCCCTTTCCACCCGGGAAATCTGCCCCCAGCAGCTGTCAGAAATCCCCTGGAGGAGCTGGGCCACTGTGCGGGCGCGGGGGGAGGGGAGCAAAGCCAGTTAACCAGCTTCTCTAGCCGTGATTCTCCCCTCTTCCTTCCCCTGGGTAAACGCTCCACCGGGACCCTTCCCCCTCCCTTCCATCGGCCTATAATCTGCAGGGGGACCCTAACTCCCAAATGTCTCCCCTCCCCTTTCCAAACGCTCCAGCACTCCCCCTCCAGTGTGCACACTTACTCCAATGTACACGCTAGCCCTTGGGAAAAAATCCCCCCCCCCCCCCCGGGCGCATTGCTCTCGGCACTAGCGCCCGGACCAGCGAGCGGCCCCTGGCCCGGCTGGAGGCGATGCTGCCGCTGCTCCAGTCCTAGGAGGGAGCGGCAGGAGGCGGAGGCGGCGGGCGCTGGTTGGCCCGCGAGGAGGGGGCGGCAGGGAGTTTCCCACAATGCTCCGCTGCAGTGCAGCCGCCGATGGATGCTGCGGGAAGGTGCTGCCATTTGCAGCCTCCTCGGCGAGCGGCTCCGTGAGGGGCCCCGGCTCCAGCTGCAGCCGCCGCCCCGTCCCCGTCCTTGTGCCCCCACCTCAGCGCCTGCAGCCGCCGCCTGCCCCCCGCCTGCTCCCTGCGGCTGCCCCGGCCCCGGGGGGCTGCTGTCCGCCCGGCCCCGCAATGAACCCCCCGTCGGCAGCCGGGGAGGACAAGGGGGCTGCTGGCAGCGGCAGCTGCTGCCGAGGAGCCGAAGGCGGCGGCGACTCGAGGGGCTCAGGGGCCGCAGCCGAGGAGGAGCTGGGCACCGCCGGCCAGAAGGAGGAATCCCTGGAAGAAAAGCTGCGGAGCTTAACCTTCAGGAAGCAGGTGTCCTACAGGTGGGTGAGGGCAGGCGAGGGGAGGGGGTTCCCGCGCCCCTTGCACCAGCCTCGGAGTCTGGGGGTTGGCAGGGGATGGGGGGATCCCTGGGCACAAGCGCCAGCCTGGGAAGTTTCCCCTGGTGGCTGCAAGCTCCCGCTTCAGCGCTGCGTTCCTGCCTCCCTGGCCAGAGCGGAGAGGAGGCGCCAAGTTGGTAGTTCGAGCCACTCCAGCAGGTAGGAAGGGGCCCGTGAGGGCGCTCAGGCTGAGATGCAGGGATCTCCGACAGCCCGCAGAGCAGCCCTCTGGCAGCCACCTGGAGCAGACAGAAAGCTTTGAGGGAGGCAGTGATGGGGTTGGTTGGGGGTGGGGAGAGATTCCACGCTTCCCAAGTGGGCTACAATATAAAGTGCCATAGTAAATAATCTTTTGCTCAAGCTGATGTCAAGACTCTTACATGTAAATAGTGTGTGTGTGTGTGTTGTGTGAGTGTCTGTGCATTGTGTGCGTCTTTCCTCTGTGTGTATGTATATACCTGTGTATATATATGTGTGTAAGCTTGTCCATGAAACATGCTACATTTGTGGCAGCTAGTTCTTTAGTTATGATGTAGTGTTTGTATGGAGTGCCCTGACAGCAGGCTGTGAGAGTTACACTGTCAGAATGATGTTGCAGTCAGGGATTAGCAGGAGGGGAACACCATAATTGCCTGAGTTACTTTTATTTTCCCCAATGAATCTGGATTACACTAAAAAAGAAACCCTCCAAATAGGTGGAGGACATTTTGAGAAAGAGAGAGATGGGGAACAAACTCTTTGGGATTACAAAGAGAGTGAGAAATACTACCTGTCAGCATGTGGAGTGATTCCTGAATGTTACTGTTTAGAATACAATTAAAGCTACTTATAATTTCTTGGGCCTCAAAACATTTATTAGAAAGGGGACACAAATACATTTCCTGAGGCATTGCTGTTTCTGATTTTGGTTTCTCTGGAAAGTGTCATGAAGAGCAAGTCTTTTTTCCTCTCTCCTCCTCAACCCACCAATGAGTCATTATGTAAGCATTAGCAGATGACAAGGTGTGGGGGTGGTTATGCCAAATACCCACACAACTTGACTGATATTTGAGGCAAAAGACTGAAGGCCAAGTAGGTCCAAGCACCTGGGAAGTGTGGGCATTTGATATAACCGAAGTGGGGTGTTGCTTTTATTACTTTTTTTCATTTTGTCATAATGCATTTACATCATATACTCAAACAACTAGATTCCTTTTTTCCAAACATATTTCTGTGACTTGATAACTCAGAGCATGCTAATTGAGTCCTTCCATTTTTTAGGTTACCAATAAGCATCTGCCCCCAAGTTAGTAACTATTGAAAACTGTTATTATTTGAGAGGTGTTTAGCAGAGAAGTTGGTGGCCTCAGTCTAATTTTAGATGATTAACCACATATTTTCCCTCAATCCCCTCCAAAAAACCCCAACACAGTCTGACCCAGAACCTTTGTTGGGGTAAACCACGTTAACATGGAGAGTGGAAAAAACTCATATAACTGCTACCTTATTATGTCTTTAGAATGAAATAGGACTTCTGTGTCCATGGCTGTCAGGTCAGCAACTTTCAGTAGCATTGAGGTGCTTCTTAAAAATACTCTTGTGCTGTCCCCTTACATTCTTCCGGTTAAAAATGCTCCTCTCTCTCTCCTCTCTCTCTCTGTCTCTGTCTCTCAATGGTGTTTTAAAATTATGTAATTTTGTACTTCTAGGGAGAAGTTGCCTCTCCATAGTTAAACTTGAAGTTAAATAATACTTCATGTATGGGTAGAGAATATTTCTTCTGATTTTCAATAAGGGGTGAGTGCTCAGCCGATGAGGGTAAAGCTGTAAGTGATTCATCCTAGGTTGTCTTTAATGAGTGACACTGGCCTTCTCTTGAACATTTTGTATATATGTCATTTGTCAATATTTTTGTAACTTTATTGCAGTAGTGTTTTTTAAATTGCCATTTTGTGGCTGCAACTTATGCGAATTGCAGCTGAAGACGGAGAACTCCACTGGTTAATAAGACAGGGAGGGTCAGTTCTAAATGTTGACATCTGCCAGCCAACATGCTTCTGGGGAAAGAGAGATGTGGTCTCCAGTAGATTTGAAAAAGTTCTTAATTAAAGCTGTATATTTTAATTTAATTTAATTGATTTGGATATCTTATACACTGTTGGAGAAACTGTTCAAATCTACTAGTAACATATTCACTTTCCCTGGCATTGTGAAATATGAGTAGCCTTCCTTTTCATGGGACCTCTGTATTTCTATACTGTGCGTACGTAGGAGTTTTATAATAAATATAGGTAGGGAGGAATGACAGGATTTCTCCCCCCTCCCCTACTTTCTCCACAAATGCATGAACAGGCAGCAAGTCTTGAACTTTAGAAATGGGAGGTTTTCTCAGTAGTATTTAAATAACCATTTCTGGAGGCATATTATTCTTTCTGCTTGTTTTAGACTGAGGAAAGGAAAATAATTTTTCTATGCATCCTGGGATTTCCATACACTTCTTTTTTTGGAACTAATTTCCTGCAAAGAATGTTCCTTTCTTTCAATTACCCACAGAGCAAACACCAGAGTCAAAGACTTGTACAAAGCACTGCTAGTGAGTTTGTTTTTTCCTCTTAAAATTGCTACCTTTTTTCTCTTTGCAAATTATGGTGTTGCAATGGATTTATAAATGCAAATGGCTGTATAATGTGCAGGAAACTTTATTTATATTGGCACTTGGACTCTTTTCACTCTAGTACATTAGAAATTATTCAAAGGGTTCTCTGTGTGTGTGTGTGTGTGTGTGTGTGTGTGTTATATTGACACACAAGCAAACATCTGTATTTATAGGTACATCAAAAGAATACAGCAGGAACATGCTTAAAATAGCCCAGACCCATGCAAATAAATGTAAAAACTGCACTGGTGACAAATGACCAGGTGAAATATGAGTGGAGAGGGATGGGGGTAAGATGTCTTTTTAGCAAAGGAGGGCAGGGAAAGAAAAAGAAAAAAAGAAAACAAAAAATATTTGTATGTGCACTTCGTATGCCTCTTTTCTGCCATATACAGCTTTTGTTGTATATTAATTTTGGTTACTTTTTCTAAGTTCCATTCCTTTCATCCTCTCATTTAGTTGCTAAGCAACAACTTTTTCATTATAAGGAAGATCTAGTTAGGGTAATTACATAGTTACTGTAAAAATATAACTTGCTAGTTTCCCAGGGGCTATGCCATAACTATAATAAACCTAGTTAGGTGTAAATGTTTACATTCACATGGCCAATGTATTTGAGTGCAGGGATTTATTTATTAAATTGGCTATGAATTTGTATGCATACATAGACATATTTGTCCCTTTATGTAGTGAAATCTGATCAGTATTTGTGATTTAGAGAAGACCACAAACAAATTGCTTTGCATCTATAGGCATGTTGCACTCAGTGCTCCAAAATCAATTAAGTGTATTATGTTGCCAACTCTCATATACCATATTGAGTGTATACCAAGGCAAGGTTTGCAGAGCTACTAGAGGAAGAAACATTTTGTTTATTCAAAAAGCTGCTTAGATGTTTGCTGTATTCCTTTCAATTATATATTTATATACACATACGCAGTGGGCATCTGGCACTTACCTGTGGTTGTGCATAAGACAGTGTGTATTTTGGGCATGTATATGTGCATATGTACACTCAGTTGAAGTAGATCTCATTTGCAGGTGGAGTACTTGCCCTTCTAACTTTGATTAGTCATTTTCAGGCTTGGAGTAGTCTCAGTACTCTGCAGAGTTATGTGAGATAAACTCTGAGCTTTGCTGCTTGACCTTACCTATCAATTCCCATGTGTCATACAATCTCTCTGGCAACACTGCATATGTATGGTATTTTCTCTAATTCAAGGATATCTGGCCAGTCCAATGGCTGTTTAGTCTAGATGAAAGCTTAAGGAAATGGTCTGCCTTGTGATCCTAGTTCTGGCACCAAAATTGGGACATCCTCTTCCATAGCTGGGTTTTTACATTGTAATATTAGCACCCCAATAGCCATTTTAGTGTTGATTTTTACTGCCCAAATATTGTGGCAAGTATCTTCAATAACCACATATGAATACTGGGCTCACACATTGAAGAATATCAATTTTTAAATATATTGATTTAATGCAAAATTCATCTCTGTCCTCCACAGAAATTGGCAAAAATAGATGCTCCTCCTGCAAAGCAAAAGCTCTGCTAAACCTGGTCCTTCTAGGAGCACTACCCCTAAAGTAATAAGACGTATGTGAACATTTAATTAGTGTAGAGTTCTTTGGATGTTATCACATACAATTGCTGGGGAAGTTCCCCTACTGCTCCGCACCCATAATACTTGCTAGAATTTTGCCTCTGCAAACACCATATCATTTCATTTAAAGGGGACACTGTCAACTTACCTTTCGTTCAAACTTTATTTTTTTGTTAAACAGCTTTTGTCTAATGTGACAATCAGTAGAAATGTTTCCACTAAAGGAGATAGACATCATCCTGACACATTTGAATCTCCAAACCATAGCAGGTTTAAAACCCTTAAAATGAAACTGAGTACAAACATAAGAGTGGCTAGACTGTGTCAGAGCAAAGGTCCACTTAGCTCAGTATCCTGTCTTCCAACAGTAACCAATTCCAGGGCCCCAGGGGGAATGAACAGAATAGCTAATCATCAAGTGATCCACCCTTTGTCACCCATTTCCAGCTTCTGACAAACAGCCTGCGAAGACCATTCCTGCCCATATTGGCTAATAGCCATTGATGGATCTACTCTAGTGAAAGTGCACTACTCTTGGTTTTCAATTATTTAAGTGGCGTTTCATAATTAGAGTGGAGAGAAATATTAAAAAGTAGACAAGGAACATAAATCTTGACAAGCGAATTGAGTCTTTAACTTCTTTCACTTCTAATATTTAGTAGTAATACTAATCTGATGGATTTGACACATGAAATATGAAGGAAAGGTTTTCTGTTTGTCTAAAAGTTGTCAATTGCCCCATTTTAAAAGTTAAATTCACCAAAGAATTTTCCTGTGGTGTAGGTTATGTAGTCCATCAATTTAATTCTGTCTTCACCTTGACCTAATTGAGAGAATCTTTATTCAACGGCATGTTAGACAAACATTAGAAACCCTAGAGGTGTATGGCTTTCCCTCAGAGGTTTGTCAAGGAGATATGGACCATGCCGTAGGAGCTACAATGAGTGAGCCCTGCAGTGCTAATATGTAGTGGCCTGGTTTCTCAGTCATCATGCATTGTATTTGGCTAATGCAGCCTGCCCTGATAGGAAACAATGTTGTTTCAGTTTTACTAATGAAAGTGGTTGGAGGTGGTGTTTTTGTGTCACTGAGTCAGTTTAAAATCTAGTTCCACTCAGAAAAGTGACTCTCTAAAATTGGCAGTTGGAATTTCCATGGTTATTATTTGTTGGCAATGGCCACAAAACCCAGGGAGGCTCTGGTCAGATGGAACTAGTCACTGACTGATACATGGCAAAGACCATGAGGTACTTTGATACCACAATGATTTATGTGGGAGGAATACTTGGCTAGGTAAGTTTGGGGTTCAGGGCTTTGTGGACTACAAAAAGAATTGCAAAGAATAGAACAGAAGCTCTGTAATTCTCATGTCACTTACTTGCAAACATGATAATTCTCATAAAACTCCTGTAGGTATCACTTCACTTCTCAGCTAAAATTGAGCAGTAGAGGTAGTGCTTGATGACATCTCGTACTACTAAGATTTTTTTACTTTTATGGAATATGACAGCACATTTACTAGTGTACCATGAAGCATTGTAAATAATTAAAACAGAATTATATTTGTCAAAATAAAATAGAAAACCTTCTGTGATGGAGTACCTTTGATCTTTTAATCATGTTGTTTGCTTATTCTTAACATTATCTAATCCTTAATGGGTCTCCCAGTCAGCAGTGTGAATTAGAGAGGCAATCCTGTATCAAATGGCAGGAGATGATTTTTTTATCCTTTAACGCATGTCAAAAAGTAAGTTCCAAGTATTGTCTCAATCCCATGCCAGTCACTTACACTTTCCTCTGCAGAGCTTCACATAACAATGTTATGGGATACACTAACATATGATGTTTCAAGTTACTTTGCTTTCCACCTTGAAGCATTACCACTTTTTTATACTTTACTGCAAAATACATCAACTTCATGCTTTTGAACACATGGTGAGGCCTCCAAAGAGTCTCTCTCAAACTATTTATAATGCTTTGTGAAAGGAGGTGGAGGTGCTAAGTTCTGCAATGAAGAGAGGCTATGACAGTTCAGAGGCACAAATAATACCATGGCTAAATAGTCTTACTCTGGGGTAGTTGCTTTTTGCGATCCAACCCACCAAGTTTTCAGTTGCTTTTAAAACTTTCCACTCACTTGGGAACATTAATGCATTCACTTTCTGTGAATCCTAAAAATAAGAAATGGGGAAAAACATTAAATTTTCTAGTTTAGTGCTGTACTAATGCAGGATAATTTTAATATCCCACGGGGTAAATGTTTTGATTGCATTTTCCCCGTAGGACTTGTTTTCTTAAAATGTACATCATTTAATCCTTCCCCTTTTCTATATTCTCCCTCCTTTTCTGTTTTGCTTTGTGACACACACTTTCAAGATGACTGATTTAGTGGCATAGCAGTGCAGTGGGCCATGATGTTAGAGAATTACAGTGGGTGAATTGCACCAGCTCCATAGCAGGTCAGACAAGTAACATGGTCAAGTATCATGGACAAGTAACATGGTCAAGTAACACCATGCAAGGCACTGCATTTAGCCGTATGGAGTGGAAATCTATCGACATGCATCTGACGAAGTGGGTCTTTGCCCACGAAAGCTTATGCTCCTACACTTCAGTTAGTCTATAAGGTGCCACAGGACTCCTCGCCGCTTTAACATGGTCAAGTATCTAGAGATTTAAGTGTGGCTCTTACGAGACCAGAGTTCTACTCCAAGTTCTGCCAGTGACTTGCTGTATAACAGTTGGAATAAAGTACTTGATCCAAAACTTTCAGTGGGGTGTTTTAGCTTTGAGGTACCCATCTTAATGTGTATGGGGTCTGATTTTCAAAGATGTTGAGTGCCCATAACATCTTTTGATTTCATTTTGGAGTTGTGAGTGCCCAGCTAAAAATCAGGCCTTGGATATCTCAGTCTGGGCACCTAAAATTAATGGCCACTTTTGAAAATGTAATCCCTGTATCTCATTTGCCCCACTTGATAAATGGAAATAATACATATTCGTTTTTGGAAACCTCTGTAATATTCTTGGACAAAAGTCACCATGGCACAGATTCAGCAATGTATAGTGTTTGTGTAAGCTTAATTTTAAGAACATAAGTAGTTATAATGACTGCAGTGGAACTGCTCTAAATTAAGATGATGCTTAGCTGATTTGCTGAATTGGGGCCTGTATAAATGCATAATAAAGTGTTACTGAGTGTAGATACAAAACAGTAGTCTACGATTGCCTGGCAACTGCCCCAGGTGAAAAGCATAAGCTAATGAGAGCTGAATCCATGCCACACAGGGTGAGAACACCTTCATTATTGTTATTCCCATGGAGTACATAATCCAATAATCCACACATATCACCCAAGACAGTGTCAGTGTTGACAAAATGATTTGCATGCAGCCTCATGTGGCTCCTGACAGCTTTTTATTTGGTTGAACTTGGCTATGTGGTCTGGCTGCTGGGAAGCTGACACGAATATGCAAAACTACCTTCTGTGCTTTTCCAACTCACTAATTCTCTGGCTTATTTTGCTGTAAATCCAGCACTGTCCTACCATGTGACAGTGATAATCAGTCAAAGGCTTTCCCAGATATTAAAAAACAAAACAGGCAGGAGAGACTTACAGCTCTCTTGGCAGCTTCTTCTAGCTGCAGTCTTGTCTTGAAATGAAATTGGGGTATGGGGAAGAGGAATCCACGTTCACTGGTGTTGGTCTGCAAGGCTTTGCACACCATGTTTTGGCTGGAGTGTCACAGTAGCACAATCACATTGTTCATCTGAGTGCCCTAATGGGATTTCTTTCCCGAGCTCTGGTAGCTCTCAGCAATTTGACCCATCATCACCCACATCAGAGAGAACCTGTCTAGGGGTGGCATGAGTGGAGATGAAGAGTGGAAAATTTAAAAAATAGAGAAAACAGAGTGTGTTTTCGTGCATGTGTGTGTTCACAGAAGTTGTAGGAGTCTGTGCCCATGGGGTTGTGAGGAATAATTTCTGAGGACAGGACAAGGAGTAATGGGCTTAAAGTGCAGCAGGGGAGGTTTAGATTGGACATTAGGAAAAAATTCCTAACTGTCAGGGTGGTCAAATATTGGAATAAATTTCCAAGGGAGGTGGTGGAATCTCCCTCTCTGGAGATATTTAAGAATAGGTTAGATAGACATCTGTCAGGGATGATGTAGACGGAGCTTGGTCCTGCCTTGAGGGCGGGGGGCTGGATTCGATGACCTCTCGAGTTCCCTTCCAGTCCTATTATTCTATGATTCTATGGGGTGCTGTTTGTGTGAGTAGGCATGATGTGTGAATAACTTCCCGTGTATGCAGGAGGAGGGTGTGTGACCGGTGTAAGTATAGTATGTATGTTTGACCTGTGCTATGTATTTTGTCAGCTGTTTGTGTGTGGTAAAAGTAATCATAGAATACTAGGACTGGAAGGGACCTCGAGAGGTCGAGTCCAGTCCCCAATCTGTGATGTGTCCGTGTGCTGGGGAGATAACTTAGCTCTATGCTAAAACTTTATTGGGCTTAGTGTGTGGGGACAGCCTTTGCGTGTTGGAACATAGGTCTGGGCTGTGTATCCCTTGGGTTCTGTACATATGCACTTTATGTGAATGTATATAGATGAATGAGAGGGGACATCATTAGCAACCATTGTTTCGGTAACCTTTGTGTATGGATTACTGTGGTTTTCTTTTATTCAGCTTTCCTTTCAGCTGTGCTGATACATAGTTAGAATGTTAATGTTTTTGCTCAGAGACTTCAGAGTGAAGGCCTTTGGCCTCATTTCTGATCAAAGGTGTTGTGCCAAGAAGGGTCTTATCACAGGACTGACAACTAACAACTTCAGAGCAATCTGATTAAGGTTCTCTATTTTAGATGGCTCCTTTTTCTTTCTTTTCTCTTTCCTTTCACATCCCAATTTGGCACCAGCTAGCTAGCCTCAGTAAAGGGGAATGAATGCATTTGATTGGTTCCTTGCCTTGCTTCCTACCACTGGTTCTTCCATGATATAAGAATTTCAGAATAATTTCTCTACCTGGGTGTCTGAATGACTAGCATCTTGAACTTCCAGAGGAGAAACCTGGATGGCCTAGCTTTATCTGTATGTTTTCACCCATGAAAGATGAGAAATATCAGTGAGTTCATATGTTGGTCCATTGTCTTTTTGAAACCTCATTTTACCCTCTAGATGTACACAAAATGTAGCATTTTGGGGGGACAGAACGGAGAAGATTGTTAGGGAGTCTTTTTATATAGAACTAGCAGCTTTATAAAATGCTTCCTAACTGGCTGTAAATAATTCATGACCCATTGGCTATAGGACTGTTATTTTCTTGGTGCTTTTGGACACTGGGATGGTCTTTGAGGCTATATCTACACGTCAGTGCTATTTTGGGATTCTGCGTCTTTTGAGCACACCCGTTATTTCGAAATATAACGGGCTCGCTATTCCGACTACCCTGCAAACCTCGTTCCACGAGGAGTAAGGGACATTTTGGAATAGTGATTTAATTCTAAATAAGTGCTATATAGACAGCGCCAAATTTCAAAATAAACTATTTTGAAATAAGATTGAAAGTAGCTATGCAATTTGATATTCTCTGTGTGACATTTTTGGGTAGGTTCCTTGTCTGACAGTGAAGATTTGTTCATATTACAAAGCAATTACACAATTTGGTTCTCTTGGAAATCTCTGCTGAGGAGAGCCTTGTATGTGGATTACTGTGGGGGATCAGGACTTCGTGTGATGGAAGATTTTCAACGGGAGGGGCAGTACTGTATTTGCTGTCTTGTCAGTTTGATCCAGGTATGATTGGCTCCTCACTTTCACAAGCCTCAAAATAGACACTTCTCTGTCATGCTCCACCCAATGTTCTCAAGGTGATTTAAAAAGAATTAGTTAAACTATACAAATGTCTCTCTGTGGTAGGGGAGTAATATCCCCATTTTATAAATGGGGAAAACTGAGATGCTGAAGGATAAAGAGACTTGCTCAAGGTCACACACGCAGTCTGTGACAAAACTGGGAATAGAACTTAGAGCCCCGACTTTGAATTGTATGCCTTTAACTGCTAAACTGCTCATTCACTTCAAAAGGAAAGAAAAGAATCAAGACAGCAACTTTCAGAAAAAATGTGGGAGGAGAGAGTCAGAGGGCAGGCAGGTGCAAGAACATTATCACTTCATCTCATTAGTGGCATGCACTTTGTAAGATTTTTGTCTTCAAATTATTTTGCATGTTGAACAATTGTGGCAGTTCATTTTTAAAGAACTATATTAGCTGTAGGCCACCATTGGGTTGCTTGTAGTGTCCCAGATTTCCGAGGCCCTGCAAGTAGTACACTAAGATGATTCAGAGTGAAGATAAAGACCTAGCAGCTTTATTAAATGCTTCCTAACTAGGTGTAAGGAATTCATGCCTATTGGCTACAGTTCTGTTATTTTCTTGATAGAAGGAAGGTGCCTTTTGACCTGGGAAATACTCTGACACTGCTCTGATATTTTCTGTGTGACATTTTTGGAAAGGCCAGAGAGTCTTGGAATTGTAAATTGGGGATGAGCTGTTGGGATCGGGAATGAAATCCAAAGCGTCTCGTCTCCTGGCTACCAGTTCAAAGCCAGCTCTGGCTGGTAGTGGCAAAGACCATTTCCATCCAAAGGCTGTTGGGTGGGTTGTGAGAGATGACTCCTAAATCACAGAAGTGATGGAAAAGAACTATTAGGTCCTCCAGAACACCTCTATGAAAAGGCTGTTCTTATCAATAATTTCATCTGCAAAGCCCAGGATGGAACGGGAATACATTTGGTTGGGAATGAAGCATAATAATTTCCTCTGCCATCTCCCATTCTAAACCTGTGTGAATGAATACAGGGCACAAGTGCATGCAGGATTTCAGTCTTTTGAGCTGCTAGTTATGCATATTTCACTAGCACTGACTTCATGAAAAACAGTGTGTAAATGTGCAGGAGACAGTGGCCAATGCCCCTAGAACAGGGCTGAGTTACATGATGTGGATCTATTTTAAAGACTGCATTGCAGGGATGGGCCATTTTTCTGATGGTAGGAACCCTGCACTCTCATTTGAGAGACATGGGCTCCATTTCTGGTTTTCTTGAGAAATGCTTGGCTGGCAGGAACTAGGAGAGGAGACCTTGTTGGGCTCATCTCTCAGAAGGGCAGGGAGGCAAATACCCTCTATCATCACCTTCACTCAGTTTAAGAAGTGGCTATTCCCTTAAAACTCATGCCACATTTTCACTGCCAGAATGATTTCCATGTGCATATGGAATAGGCTATCTCTAGTCAAGTGTGTAAGAGGAGTGAGCGCTGAGCGGCAGAAGTTCTGGCTGGGACATGTTTAGTCTTCACAGGAAGAAACTTTTGAGTTTTTTTTAAATTCCACACTTTTGTATAAATTTTTTGCTTGTGAAATATGGAAAGGCTTTGTATGTCAGGTTCCTTCACTCCCCAAACAAGTTCTCCGGCACTAGATTTTTCTTAAAGGTGAAATGAAATCACATACCTGATAGTTCTTTCCAAAGAGTATGCCATGTGGGAATTTGACTCTTTGGGGTACATGTTCAGAATGGTGCATGGCAGGCGAAGGTTGAAGTGCACATATCCTATCAAAGCTGATGAGAGGTGTGCCACTTAGAATCCCACTATGTTTAGAAATTGGTCCCTTACGCTGTTCGTTGTACTCTCCAGGGTGCTGGGACACCTCTGAGAGTACGGGCAGAGAGAAAATGAAATGGCTTTCAAGCTTTTTAGCATAAAAATATGAAAGAATGCTTTCCCACCACGTACTGTATCATTACTTTTTATCATTAGCCTGCTAATGAGTTTCCTCTGGGGGTTGTAATGAGGGTAGTTCTTACGCACTTACCTAATTACCAAATGATCCCCAGCGTATGTCTGTGAGAAAATTTTTGTTGGGAAAACCCACTGGATTTCATTACAAACTAAGGACTAGATCTTATGGAGTTTCTGTGTGTGGATCTCTCCCACTGATGTCAGTGGATTTCCATGTGTGGGGAGCTTGCAGGGTCATGTCCTCAGGTTTTGTGCATTTTAGGCTGTTATGGTTTTGAGTCACACTCTAGGAGACTGAGTCACAACTTCGACTTCATGGCCAGAAGAGACCATTATGATCATCCAATCTGACCTCCTGCACATTGCAGGCCACAGGATCTCACCCACCCACTGCTGCAATAGGCTTACAACCTCTGGCTGAGTTACAGAAGTCCTCAAATCTTGATTTAAAAACTTCAGTTACAGAGAATCCACCATTTACACTAGTTAAGACCCCTGGCTTTCACACAAGACCAAGTTCAACTCCTTGGTTGCGAGCAAGTTTCATTGTGAGTTTTGAGGATCACTGGATGCTGAAACATAAAGTGAAAAGTAGGGGCTATGTACAAACCTGCACAGACTGGAAGCAAAGCGCCTTTGATAACTTTACCTGGAGGGATGTTTTGTATCCAGTACCTGTGTAATCTGTGCTACTCAGAGTCACAGGACTTTCCACCCCACTGTGGTGCGGAAGGCCTTTCTGTGATTTAAGTGACATTGACGAAGGAGTCAGCAGTGCCCAAGTAGCCTGAATCTTCAGGGGCATTGGGCTTTGTGTCAGATCAGAGGAAAGACATGCTTTATTTTTCATTTTGCCTCTCCAGGTAGCCAGCAGCTTCAGCTGTCACTCTTTCTTCCAGGCCAATCTATTTTGCTTTGGGTTGAATAATTTCTTATTTTGTTTCCTGCACATTTTCAATCAGGATAGAACATTTGATTTCTCAGTGCCCTCCCTTCTCCTTGTCTAGACCCTCTGTCTCTGTCTGTCTCTATCTCTGCCTCTCTCCCTGGCACTCTAGTTCTCAGTGTTTACTCCCTGGCTTGTTGCTTTGCTTGCCTGGAATTTGTCAATTGTCCTTCCTGCTGCTTTCTAATGGTTATCAGTAGAGTAATGCTCTGTGCACAGTGTGGTGTACCCCGAGTTGCATAGAAGCTGTTTGTGGAGACGTGGATGAAAAACACACATGTGCATGTACTGCACTTCACATTCCATAATGAATGTCTATATTTGTTGTTGAACCTGCTTGAGACCAGCTTCTTCCCCTCTCCTGTGGCTGGAATAGGTTTGAGAGTTCAGTGCTGTCCTGTGACTTTAGTGTCAGGAAGCTCAGAATAAGCTTCCCCCTTCCCCAATATGTTACGTTTGCGGTTATGCAATTCCTCAAGGCCTAAAAAGACTGGGTATGTTGCAGTGATCACAAATTGGTATGGGCACCTTATTTATAAAAGACAAGTGAGAGAGCCTGATTCTGGAGTTTCCCCAATCAGTATGGTAGAAATCTATCTCTCTCCCTTTGACAAAAAAGCACCCCTTTTTCTCTCTCGTTTATAAAGCTGTTGTGGAAAAATGCTGGAAACTATCCGTGCAGAGAATCCTGTGTCATATTGCAACCTGGATCTGTGCTACAAGCAAATAACAGGCCAGACAAAGTAGCAATTTGAACATTAGGCTCATTATTGTTTGGTGCTATTGGGAGCCTTGATGGGCTATTTTTGGCCCTGGAGATCTGGTTCAGCTACTGCCTTTCAGACTGACATGATAGCTTTCATTTCATGCTTCTGTGATATAGGTTATCAGATTGCCAAGATGACTCGTCATTCCTTCCTATGACCAGTCAGGGAGCCCCCAGAAATTTTTCATTCGGCATGTGGCAGGCCTCCCTGATGCCCTTTTTCAGAGGGATCCCCCATGAAGGCACTCCACAGCTCTCCTTACATGTAGCAGGGGTCTTGAAGCATTCACTAAGTCCTGCTGGAAGTGGGGAGAGGCCAGGCAGGCCCCTGGGGAGAGGGGATGACTGGTGTTGAAACTGTTTCCTTAGCTGTGGCAAGGAGGAGCAGTACTGGCTGCCCCACTGCCTGCTCAAATTTGTTCCCAAAGGGGCTCTCCACCTTGTGATGGAGGGACCACAGGGGTCAAATGGGAGTGGCCAGGAGGCTGCCAGAGCTGCTTCCCCTTGACACTTCTTTGGGGCCAGCTCTTGCACCAGGAGGGTCCAGCATTGATGGCTTGGCACCATTGCCAATGGTATGCACTCTGTGCAATGTGTGTAACCCGCACACCTTGTGGGTGTGGTGTTCTGTCCCATCTAGTGGCACGGAGACCACTCAGAGAGAACAATGAGTGTGTTCTAAAGCCTGAGCTAAGAGCCATGTGGCTTTTAGCTCATGCTGCAGAGGCTCATGCAATTAGCTCCAGAGGCTCTAGGTTTGATCCTGCCTGCCGATAACCAGGGGCTGACAGTGCTACACCTGCACCATTGTCAGCAGCAGATCGAGGGCTACCCGGTTTCTATTTCTAAGCGAGAGAGACCAAAAACTGACTACACTGGTGTGGGGGTTAGGAGATGGTGTCAGCTGTAATATTCGGTCCATTAGAATTTGGACTAAGACCAATCATTCATTTTACAAAGCTGCTAACTGATCATTTTCAGACACTGTTAGTTTGTTCTGCAATCAAGCCAATGCCTTAGAGATGAAAGTCCTCTTCCCTCACTATCAATTCCCTGAGCTAGCCTGTCTCCCAAGTGGCTGAGTTCAAAGCTGGAGGAAACGGTTGCATGCTATGGAATAGACTGTAGTTTTAAGTTCACATTAGAGAAGCATGTGGGGACACTGCAAGGATGGCTGGAGGAATTGTGGCTGGCTCTGAAGGGGAATATATACTGCGGGAGAAGTTCCACCACCGTTTGGAAAGGATACAGCCATGCACCAGCTGACAGGGGCAGTTGCAAAAGGGGGTAATTGCCCTGGAGCCTGCTGATTCAGAGGGGCCCAGAGCTCTTGACTATCGCTGCTGTCAGGGCCGGACTAAGGGGTGGGCGTGCCGGGCAGCTGCCCGGGGCGCCCACCGATGGGAGGCGCCTGATGGCAGCTGTAAGGGGCACGCAGCATCCCTTATAGCTGCCACCAGGTGTCACGCACCCAGCTCCCGCGGCGCCAGCCCCCCCCTCATCCCCGCGGCGTCGGCCAGCAGCGCCCTTCCCCCCACAGCCGTGGGGTCCTGCATGGCCAGGCGAGGTGACCAGGATGGGCTGGGCAGCACATGCGCCGTGCGCCCTGGGGGCAGGCCTGTGCTCCCTAGGGGGGTGGGCCTGCGCCCCAGGGGTGGGTCCGTGCATGCGCTGTGCGCCCAGGGGCGGCGCCACGTGCCCAAGCCCGGGGCACCAAAATGGCTTGGGCCAGCCCTGGCTGCTGTTACTGCGGTTGTGGTAGTGGTCAGAGTCCTGGGCCCTTTAAATCACTGTTGAAGTGCCATGGTGTGTGCTCCAGAAAGCACTAAGGACTGGGGATGAATGGGGTGCAGTGCACTCCTGAGGGCTGCCTGGGGGGCCAGTGTGGTGAACTCCGGGTAGCACTCAGGGCTTGTTGCCCTGGCCATGCTCCCTCTGCCTGAGGCTCTGCTTCTTCTGAGAGTGCAGAGCTGCCCCCCCACACCTTGCCCAGGGGCCTGTGGAGACTGTCTGTGCCCCTGCCATGCAATACTAACTAGTGGGCTCAGCTATGTTGGCTCATGACAAAGTCCGTGGCCTTGCCCTTGTTTTTCCCCTTTGGGAAGACTGGCATCACCAGTGACACTAACCAAGAGATGCACCTCTGCTTCCCAGTTCGATTCCATCGGGCTGGGGTGCATGGTTTCCAGTGGGAAACAGCTTCTTGTGTCATGCCCCTGGGTTGCCCAGTGTTCCACACAAGTGATCCCAGATGTGTGCTTGCCAGCTAAGATGTCTGTTTCACAGAACTCATGCATGACTTTTTTCTTTTAAAAAAAAATCAGTTTCTATTCCTTTGTAATTATCCTGTGCCCTACACATTTTTAGACAGAGACCTCAGATGAGTTTGCTGATTGTTCCTTGTAGCCAGGACAGATTTCTAGTGCAGTGTTCAGCTGTTTTTCTTTTGACAGTATGGCCATCCATATAAACAAGGCTCAGTCAATTCACTTCCAAGTGGTGCATTAGGCTCCCAGCAATTCATGTCAATTTCTCATCTCAAATCTAGGAAAGGTGCCAGAGATCAGGTAGCAATAAAGTTTAGGGAAAAACCTCCACTGTTCTTTCTCACTGGGACTGTTCTTTCTCCTCCTTCCCACGAATGGAAGAGGGAGATAGTCAAATATGATTCTGTCACCTGATTTGATAGGATTGTGATAGGACTGATTAGCTTTGCTATTCCCTCCTTTCTGAGGGAGGTTTTGTGCTCAGTGTTAAAATCTGACGTTGTATTGAATTCAACTAATGCAGCCATAAAAACAGGATGCAGAAAAAAAATAACCCATACCTAGTGAAGCCCTAAGTACTGGCTCCTTTCTTCCCCCTCTTGCTTTTACCCTCTCCTCTGCCATTGCATTCTAGATGTGGAGCTTTTGAAGGAAATGAAGGAACGGGTGTTATCTAAATATTCTTGTCATTGGCGTGTTTGGGGTTTTGTGCGTCTTTCTCCTTTGATGAATGGTAACATAACGTTTTTAGAAAAAAGTGAGTTTTGCGCTTCTGAAGCATGTTGGGGTTGGTACACCTTAGAAGCTGACAGTCTCTGCTTATTCATAAGAAAGGAGCACCACAGACAGGAGCCATGTAACCTTCCAACAGGCACTAAGTGTGCCTCAGTCCCAAGTTAGTAGAGAGAGGGGACAGTTTAATTTTTATTCAGCAATTGACCACTCTCTCTCTCCTGAGCCAAGAGTGTGCCAGCTTTTTAGCAGTGAATTTCGTTTGCTAAGGACTGACTTGAGTCCAACTCCTTTCATGTAGATTGTTAAGCAGCCACCCAGGCTGTGTCCAGACTCAGGGGTTTTTTCGGGAAAAGTAGCCTTTTCCCGAAAAAAACTTCCCCTGCGTCCAGACTCAAGCCGCGTTCTTTCGAAATTATTTTGAAAGAACGCGGCTTTTCTTTCGATGGCGGTAAACCTCATTTCACGAGGAAGAACGCCTTCTTTCGAAAGTTCCTCTTTCGAAAGAAGGCGTTCTTCAATGTAAATAGGGCTTCCTCGAAAGAGAGCATCTAGACTCGCTGGGTGCTCTCTTTCAAAAAAGCAGATTGCTCTTTCGAAAGATCCGCCTGCAGTCTAGACACGATCTTTCGAAAGAGGCTCTTTCGAAAGATGCTTTCGAAAGAGCCTCTTTCGAAAGAAGCCTGCAGTCTAGACATAGCACCAATAGTGTTGCCCTTCTGTTACCAGTGCTTTTGTTTTGCCACTTGTCACAGCTGTACACCTCTCTGAATGAAAACCCTGCATCCGTGTCTCTTACAGGACACAGGGTGCAAGGGGAAATGTGCCTACTGTCGGGCCATCGAGAGATGTACCAACAGGGAGGCATCATTGTGGCCTTGAACAGACTTTCAGGCATTTTCAGCCAGTTAATTTTGGAATCCCAGACCTTACCTTCTGAGAGTGCCAACACAAGCAACATCTTGTAAGGTGCTACAGGACCATTGTTGTTTTTTCAGTTTTTTTTTAGTTACAGATGCTAACACAGCTGCCTCTCTGAGACTTTTAAACATAAGCAACTGTGGGTCAGTGGAATATTTGGGAGGAGATTGAGGTGCAGAAAAGATGGTACCAACTGTGAACAGGTACCATAAATAATGATTTCTGTCAGCACCTCTTTTAAGCTTAGAAAAGTGTGTGTGTGTGTGTGCGCACGCGCCACCCTAGAAGCTCAAGGCCTCCGTTTTCTGCTAATCCACCCCTGAGATGAAGTGGGGAAGAAGAAGTTAACTCTTGTCCAATAGCACAAGCACACTGCTGTCTCAGAAGGATCATACAACTGTGTGTCAGAATTCTAGTCCTTCTTGCATGCTGACACTGCTACAGAAACGTGTAGCCCTGAACTAAAAAGTCCCTACAGAAAGGCCCTTGATTTGGCTGTGTCCCTCCCCCACACCAGGGACTTGTTTATGCCCTTGTCTGATTGAGTATCATCTTCCACCCCTCTTCCAGCTGATTGTTGCAGCTGGAGCATTGTTCTGATTCAATCATTCTGAAGATGGTGTCACAATTTGTCAGGTGTTGCGAATACTATTTTGCTTGATGGAAATGTTGGGCCCATTGTGAATTTGCTCTAACAGCTCTTCCCAGCAAGGCTGTAAAACAATGAGGAGAATTTACTACACATTCACACAAGCCATCTTCTGTTATGTATCAAACATAAATAATAGGGGGATAAATGCAAAATAGTGAGATCATCTCAGCCTATCTATTCAAGATAGCATTAAACATGCACAGACAAAACAGTGGATGTCAACTCTCAGCTCTTTAATGACAGAGATACATAAACATGTAGATAATACAAACAAGCAGGTAGGCTTAAAGAATACATTATAGTGGAGTTTCCTAAGCAGTGGGTGTACGTATGTAAAAGCTTAAGAACATCTCAGTGACTTCTGTGAAGGGCCTATTCACAAAGCAGCAAAGAAGAAACACCTGGGTAGCTCCCAAAATAATAACAAAAATTGATTCTTTCTCTATCCAACAAAATGATAAAGAAGGTATATGAGCAACAGTTGCTACCCGTGGAAGTATTATGATATATAAATGTCATTGTGGTTCTTCAGATCTGACCCAGGTCAGAAGTGACTAGAGCTGATTAAATTTTAAAGGAAACATTTCCCCATTAGAAAGTGCGGTTTTGTTGAAATTGAAACTTTGTGGGAATGCGTCAATTTTGATGAGATTTTGTTTTGTTATTTCTTTTATGAAAAGCATTTTGGAATTTATTTTATGTGATTACACTGTAATAATAAAATAAAGTCAGACTTGGAATGATTGCGCTAAAATGATTCTCCCTTCCCACAAATTTCACTTACATGCAATATTTTCAATGTTTTTGTTTTTGTTCTGATTCAGGATGTCTTTTAGCTAACTCATCTGAGGGCTAGTGGCCTATATGAAATGAGCTGTGTAACTATAAATTTTCCTCTGGAAAAGGATCTTTTACAGTAACTAGTACTGTACTACATTTAATGCTAATTGATACCCCCACTGATAGCTTCTTCAGAGAGGAAACAGACCTACCTCTGATCATTAGAGGTGGCCCCTCTAGGTCCAGGTTGAGGCATATTGGAAGGACAACATGGGGAAGCCAGAATAATTGCTGTCTGTACTACTCAATACGTATTCTTTGGATAAATAGCTCATTCCCCAAGGCTGCCAAACCAGCCCTTTTTATGGAGACTAAATGAACCATAGAATGTGTTTAAGTTAAGTTCCAAAAGTTATTTTGTTTTTCCTTTCTCAGATGATATTAACTGTCTGGAATTCTTTGTGCCTGTCAGAATTCACCTCAATGGGATTTGAGAAACAAATGGGCAGTTAATAGACTTTAATTCTATTTTATGGGAATAACTGGGATTAAATATCCCGTTTTGGTTATTGCTCATGTAGGTACACAGGATGAACTTAATCTCCCATTTTAGGGCTGGGAAGGCATTTCCCTACAGGACCAGGCCCCAAAGGTGCTGGAATGAAATAGGCCATACCAAACCAGTCTGAGGCAGGGAACACAGAAGAAGCAATGAGCCAGCATGTTTGGAGTGGCAGTATATACTCGGTGAAAGGTGTGTATATTGGGATGGAGCCCTCACCCATCTTTATAGTTGCCAGGTGTCCACTGTATGGGCCAGTCTCCATTTATTATCACACCTTAAAAATAGTATAGTTCTTACTGCTACCTACGTTTAGTAACCTCATTGGTATTATCAAAACTAAATTTAAGAAAAAACTAAAAGGGAAGTCAAATATTTATACCTCAGACATAACATTTGAGAAAGGTGATATGATGCTTGTTGGTATCTGGATTGTTGCTGATACCTGGGTCTTTGGATTTCATTTTTCTCTCTTTCTTCATAACTCTCTTTTGCTGAAAAATTAAAAAAAACGATGCAGCTGAAATGGAAAAGGGCTAGAGAAGGCTAATGTAAATTACTTAAGGCATTGGAGTGTTTGTGATTATTCTGCAAAGTAGAGATGATAGACTGAGGTTATTTAGTTTGAGTGGAATAAAAGGATATAAAGTAAGTGTGCTCAGGGGCTCCTATTTCTTTGCTGTATATAATTGCTGGTTTCATGTGCATTTATTAGAGAATTCACAGCTGCAGGAAATCATTGAAGCAAAATGTTGAGCAGGATTCAAAGTAGTACGAGACTTTAATATGAACATAATTCACATTTACTGCCAGGATCACTACTATGTACATACAAAAAGTTATAATATTTACCAACCTTCATGCTTCACTGTGCAAGTGGGTCACCTGTAGAAGTTGGAAAGGAATAGTCTTCTTTGTGTGATACAGCTTTCCACATTTAAATTGGTATGTGGCTGTTTGTTTTTCTGGTTGCTCACCTCTGAAATTTCAGGTATTCTCTACCTCTGGAAGTAGAATACTGGATTTGATGGGCCATTAGTTTGATCATGCATAACAGCTGTTATTGATTTAAACACATATATAAATAAGAAGCTAATTCAATTTACACTCCTACCTAAAATTATAATCCTGTTTGACATCACAACTGGTTGCTGTGGAAACAATTATGGTGTCATAAAAAGAGGATTAATTATGAGTTTAAGTGAGAAATAAGCAGCTGGAACAGATGGATTTTAAAAAAGCAAAACAACTCTCCTGTTTTTAGACAAAACATTGTTCCGAATAAAGAACAAGGGTAAGAAAAATGCAGTACATAAACAATAGAAAAACAGAATTGTTTCTAATAAAGCAATATTGTTAAGTTTTCCAAGATGTATCAGGTAGCAACTTTGTAAACCAGCTGAGAGAAAAAGAGAGCCACAGATTTCCCTGGCATAGACTATCCAGGTGTGAATTCACATTCTCTTCTCCCATGTATTTTTTTTCTTTTCCTTTTAAGGTATGGAAAAATATTATCAGTTGGGGGCAATGTTCTACTACAATTTACTTAAGAAATAAAAACAGGGTCTAAAAGTACTACCATTTTTAAAAGAATTGAAAGCAAACTTAACTACTTCATTGCTGAGATAATTGTGAGAGGTCACTTTAACTGCTAATGAGTTTTGCACATGGAGCTGGTTGTATCAGGAACATGATCACATCTGGAGCTAGAATTTGATGCAGAATTGGTCCAGCTTTTGCCTTGTTTGCTTTTAAAAGGCTACTTAGCAGAGAGAGCAAATTGAATCAGACAAGTGTGGATTTTGTGCCCCAACCTCCTATAAACTGAACTGAAGCACTATATGAAATGTTCAGCCAATCAGATCATTGGCTTTCAACAATCCCCATGGACTATTTTGTTAGTTAAATGGCTAGTAGACCATTCCATTTCCATTCATGGGGTGATGAGGGAACAGTTATGTCTCTGTACATTTTTATACAGGAAAGCTTGAAGAATTTGAGTTGCCTTTCTAGTATTGTGTTGATTTCCTCTCTCCAGCCAGTGTGTCTTGCATTCCATAAAACCAAGACAAGAACTGCTTCACTTTGACTTGCTTCTTTTTAGTTGCTGCAGCAGTTCTGACCTACACTCCTCAGGCAGCAATCTGTTAGTGGAACCTTTGAGCAGCTATTACTATGTAACAGAGGGACTGGATGAGTAGCTGAGGGTGACATTGGGATGGAAACAGCAGGCAAGAAAGTGCCTGAAGGTTTATGTGTAGGCATCGGTTTGTTGCTTCTATTTTGTTTCTCTCTAGTGTTGTTTAGTTAATTCATGTTTGGGGGACAGAGGAGGTGTACATGGGAAATGGAATGTAGAATGGCTGATTTTTCAGGCTGCCCCAGTCATAATGTCACCCCATTTTCAGCTGACCAGTTGTCAAGTCTTTAAGAGTAAATCTCATTTTACAACTACTCTGAGAGTATACAAAAAGTTGCTGCATTTTGCAAGCATAACAATTTATACACAAAATGCCTCCATGACAGTGTGCGAGGGGACATTCTGTGCCACTATTTGTGTGGCCATTGTCTAAGACTGGCTCTGTCTTAGTATTCAAAGCCCTGAGCTCATCCATTGGGACCTTTGCAGTTCACTTCAACAACTACCCGCACAAGCATTTTCTGTTTTCAAGAACACTGAGCGCCAATTAAAAACACTTTACGCTTGTAGTGCTTTACAGTTTCCAAACACTGCACAGAAACAAGCTAATATGTGCTGCAGCTGTATGAGCAAAAGAGGCAAGTGATTATCACTGTAATTTTACAGAAGAGGAAAATGAAGAATAAGAGGGGAGCTTTCTCAGAAGCTTCGGGGGAGATGCAAATAGACTTTTGGATACCTAGTTAAGGACTCAGACGGCTGTTGGGCACCCGGGGGATTTTGAAAGCTGGTGGTTAGTCAGGCCCAAGATTTCTGAATTCCCAAGGGCTCAAGTATTCCTAGGCAGTTGGCGGGGTGTAATTATGAGGATGAGTAATTTAGGACCATTTCCAGCAGTACAGCTGAGCCACTCAACCGCTGCTCAGAAGTGAGTTTTGCCAAAGTACAATGAAGAGATCCAGAATTGGGAGCACAACACAACCCCTCTCCCTTTGGCTCCTCTGTAGTCTGCATTTTGAAACAGGCAATACACTGAGGGTATGTCTACATTACAGAGTTTTGTTGGAAAAACAGCAGTTTTTCTGACAAAACCTGACTTACATCCACTCTGCAATCACATTCTTCTGAAAGTAAATTGAAAGAATAGAGGGGTTTTTCTGGCGTTGGTAATCCTCTTTCTACGAGGAAGAAGCCTTTTTCTGAAAGCTCTTTTGGAAAAAGGCATGTGTGGACGGGGAAGAGGGAGTTCTTTCAAAAGAAGAGGAAAGAGGAGAAAGCACAGATGCCCTGGTGGCCACTCCGTCCATAGTAATCACAGCTTACATGCGAGATAGTGTCCATTTAGTGTGGATGCTATCTTTCGAAAAAGCACATCTTTTTTGATGCACTTTTGTATGTGAACACTCTCTTTTGAAGAAGCTTTTTCTGAAGATCTCTTCCAAAAAAAGCTTCTTCCAAAAGAAGGCTGCAGTCTAGACATTGCCTGAGTCGGGACACCTTCCCTCCCACATCCCCACTGAGTGGTGGAGAGAAAGAGAGAGGAGGTGGGGTGAGGTTGGGTTGCTATGGAATTCCTTGTTAGTCTGTTTCAGCAAAAGCAACAAGGAGTCAGATGGCACATTGAAGACTAACAATTTTATTAGGGCAAAAGCTTCTGCAAGTTGCAACTCACTTCATCAGATGCATGAAGCGAAAGAAAAAGAAACAGGCAGTAGGGATACAGAGAAGAGAGTGTTACATCAGAGCTAATTCAATCAGGATGGATGTGGATAGGAAGGTGAGAATACCTAAAGTAAAAAAATTACTTATTGTAATGAGAGAGCCATTCCCAATCCTTATTCAAACTCTGATGGTGCCAAATTTGCATATGAATGCCAGCTCAGCAGTTTCAGTTACAGTCTGTAAACAGACACAAATTAGATAACAGGAATGGTACCATACAAAAACCAGTGGGAGAATATTTTAACCTCCCTACAGACTTGAAAGTTGCCGCCATCAAGCAAAAAACGTTAGGTATTTTCATTTTCTTATCCACATCCACCCTGATTGAATTCACTATGATGTAACACTCCCGTATCTGTATCCCTACTGTCTGGGTTTTTTTTCTTTCACTTCATGCATTTGATGAAGTGAGTTATAACTTGTGGAAGCTCATGCCCTAAGAAAATTGTTAGTCTTTAAGGTGCCACCAGATTCCTTATTGTTTTTATAGAATAACTGATTGTGTGGTTAGCCAAGAGCTTAACTGCCTTACAGTGTAAATCAAAGCTGCCTCAGTGTGACTGCCAGGGGCTTTAAAGAGTCATTCTGGTAGACAGGGATGACTGGAAAGTAGTGCTGTTAACACTCTCTTTTTACCAGTCTCACTGGGAGATGTGGTAGGGCCTTGGGGTCTATAGAGTTGCTATCTTGATCTAAACCATTTTTTAATTTGACCTACACAAGGGAGCTTCCAGCTGGCCAGAGCTGTCAGTTTTATGGCCCAATTGCACTAGTGAAGCCAGAAAAAGGATCCATAGCAGCAAAGAGTTGGACCCTGTGTCTTGATAGCTGGTCAAAACCCAACTACCCAAAAAACAAAACCAACCCGATCTCCCCTCCAAAACAGACACTGGACAAATAATTTTGACACAAATGTGAAGAAATGTGTATTTTTTTGGTATATTTCCCCCCATTTTTGACTAGTCCTGTCCCTTCCCTTCTCTTCCTGAGCTGATTGAAGGAGAAGACCTGATGTATTCTAGAGGAAGTTCTTAGTGGAAGATCACTGTCACAAGGCTGTAGTAATGGGCAAAGCTGAAGTGTTTCATGAGCAGAATCTAAGTGTTTGAACCTTTTCTCTTTCTCCCTACCCTCATGTCTGCACAATCTTTTTGTCTTACCACAAAACAGCATCTTCCTCCTACACTGCAGAAGTTATATCCAAGAATTTCATGACTCCTCTTCTCTCCCCAGCAACTGATGGTGTTTTCTATGGGGTATGAATTGACAGGGAAAAAAAGCAATCATAAGGGCTTGCTCAAGGCTTCCACATTTATTCTATTCACGGAGCAAGTAATCACAGAGACTGTATCAATTTCACAAGCGTTTATTCAGGCAATGCAAAAATTAATATTTTTAAGAGTGATTGGCAATGGATTAAATCCAAAACATGGGCCAGTGCCTATAAAACCCTGTGTTTTCTCTTGTACTTCCGTGGCATTGAAAGTGATAATACTGTATATCTGTCTGGCAAATGACCTTTTTTTTGTCTTGGTCTAACTGTACTAATTGAACATGTGTGTTTTGCCTAGCATCTGAATATGTGAATTGTCATGGAATCTTGCATGACATCATCCTTATATTTGCATCAGTTTTTGCAGCAGGTTAAGACTGTGGTCCCTAAATCCAGCCCAGCTAAAATCCCATAGGGTATGTCTACACTACCCCGCTAGTTTGAACTAGCGAGGTAATGTAGGCATACCGCACTTGCAAATGAAGCCCGGGATTTGAATTTCCCGGGCTTCATTTGCATAAGCGGGGAGCCGCCATTTTTAAAACACCGCTGGTTCGAACCCCGTGCAGCGCGGCTACACGGGGCACGAACTAGGTAGTTTGAACTAGGCTTCCTAGTTAGAACTACCGTTACTCCTCATTTCACCCTGCTGCACGGGGTTCGAACCAGCGGGGTTTTAAAAATGGCGGCTCCCCGCTTATGCAAATGAAGCCCGGGAAATTCAAATCCCGGGCTTCATTTGCAAGTGCGGTATGCATACATTACCCTCCTAGTTCGAACTAGGAGGGTAGTGTAGACATACCCATAGAGAATAACCATTGCCTCACTGACCAATTCTTTCACTTAGTCCAACCATCTCAATATAGATTCTCGATTGTCTTCCATGGAGCCCTTGATCTTCCTCCCAACTGAAGCAGCCCATCTTTGCCCAATTGGCATCTGACCCGCAGCAATAGAAGGCACATTGGGATACTTGCTGTCTGCTACTCTTCCTCATGCTCCATCTATTCTCTCTGATTGTAGGACCTGGGATCCAAGGATTCTGCCCTAACAATGTGCTTAGAGAGCAGTAATATGTAATGTTGTGAGTAGTTGTATTGCTCATCCTCTCCAATGTGGGGGAAAACCCTCTTTTCTTCTCTCCTGACCCCCAGATCAGCACATATCGTTTTCCCTGTGGCTGTGTCTACACTGGGCCACTTATTCCGGAAAATCAGCCGCTTTTCCAGAATAAGCTGCGAGCTGTCTACACTGGCCCCTTGAATTTCCGGAAAAGCACTGACGATCTACTGTAAGAAATCAGCTGCTTTTCTGGAAAAACTATGCTGCTCCCGCTCGGGCAAAAGACCTTTTTCCGGAAAACTGTTCCGGAAAAGGGCCAGTGTAGACAGCACAGTAGTCTTTTCCGAAAAAAGCCCCGATCGCGAAAATGGCAATTGGGGCTTTTTTTCCGGAAAAGTGTGTCTACATTGGCCACAGATGCATTTCTGGAAAAAGGGCTTTTCCGGAAAAGCATCCTGCCAATGTCGACTTTTTTTTTTCCGGAAATACTTATAACGGAAAACTGTTCCGTTTTAAGCATTTTTGGAAAATCATGCCAGTGTAGACGTAGCCCCTGTGTTTGGCATCACTTACCTTCAACCCTACTGGATAAGATATAGTGCTCTGGAAAAATCCCCTCTTTCTTTTGTAGTTGTAGAGGCAGCTGCTCAGGGAAAAGGGGCCACTTTAGCTGTTCTAGTTCAGCTACAGGGTAGAAATTTGTGGGTAGATTTCTGTGCCAGATAGGGAGGCCAGCCAGTTGACTCTCCCAAGTAGAGCAACCTTTGATACTATGGTGCTAATTGCCATCTGACATTTGCATCTTTCAAAAATGTATTTTAACTCTTATTTTTCCAAGCAGAATTTAAATATCCAGCCCAGTAGCATTCAAATGGAAGGGATCCCCAGTCATAAGGTTGCTGTTTGATTTCTTTTGCAAAATTTTACTTTCCACTAGAGGAATAATGGAGGGCTGTTACTATAGAAACTCCTCGGGCCCTACAGCATTCCAGTTGAGCTGCTCAAGAGCTCTGCAGTATGGTTATTTTTTTAAACTTTTTTCCTTCTCATTTTAAGCCTGGCAATTTTGCAAAGCTCAGACATTTTGGGAAACTCTGTGCTCTAAGGTTGTGAGAATGTGCAAAGTCCAGACCAGGCTGGAATGCTGGTGGTACAACAGCAGATGCTGCCAGTAAGGGTCTGATAGCAAGACAAAGACTAGAAACCCAGGCTCTGCTGAATTAACTCTGTGTGGTTCTTTACAGAATGATAGGATCCGACTGAGGTTCATCCTGGATCAGAATGATACGTGTTGGAATGCCAGAGAGTATCTCAGCTCCCTTGGTTGAGCAGGCTTATCTACCTTTTGTTACATAATTTTGCAAATTAGAATTTTGTTGAATCCTCAATGACTATTGGATATCCGGAGAGTAGAGGTAGCACTTTTTTTTTTCACCTGGGCTGCACCAGGAAATTGCAAACTCTTCAGTGGATGCAGCTCTGGGTTTAGTGCTCCAAGTGTTTGTCAGCTGGAGATTAGAGTACCATGAGTGTTCTCCGTGAATCTGGGTGAAAACAGGGCAACCCTTAGTCATACGCAGCATACACAGCTGCATACGGCACCATTAAATTTGGGGCACCAGTGGCATTTCAAATTTAGTACTGCCCTATGCTGTGGGTAGCACCCTGCTTCACCTCCTAGCCATGTCAGGCCCTATAACCCTGGTTTACTGCCCTCTGCTCCACCTGCCAACCCTGTTGCACCCAATCCCCTGGACTCCGATCTCCCTGCCCCAATCCCCTGTCCCCCTCTTCCACCTGCCAGCCTGCAGTTCTGGCAGGCTGCTCCCTTTGCTCTACCTACTGGCTCACAGCTGCAGCCAGCTGTTCCACTCCCCCTTCTGCCTGCTCTGTCTCCCAGGGGCAGCTCCAGCCGGCTGTGCCACTTAGTCTGCCTACTCCTGCACCAGCCTCCCTGCCCCCACAGCTCTGAGCACAGCACCGCTCCATGGAGTGGCTGCCCCCCCCTTCCCGCCCCCGGGATGGAGGGTATAGGTGCTCAGTCTTTGTAGGGTGCCAAAAATCACAAGGATGGCCATGTGAAAGGCACTCGCAAAGTTTAGCTGGTGTGGCCACGTGCTTAGAGCTCAGTGCTGCATCTTGCAGAGAGGATACTGTGTGTTCTGTGCTGGCTTCTGATTTGTTTCCACTTCCGGGTGCAATCTGAGGTGGTGTTTGCACCTATAAATCCCTAAATAGTTGGAACCTGGCTGCCTCAGAGACATGACATCCTGGCTCCATTGAAGTCAATGGAAGTTTTGCTACTGATTTCAGTGAAGTCAGGATTTTACCCCATATCCCTCTCCTTATGAGCAACAGCAGCACCTGATATTACCTGAGGTGCCTGAGCAAAGAGTGTGTAGGTTTGGGCCAGAAGGGGCTGGGAGAACGTTGTACTGAATGCTGAGTTTGCTTGGCTCTCCGCTTTCTTTGCTGAGTTTGCTTGACTCTCTCCGGGTATGTCTACACTACCCTCCTAGTTCGAACTAGGAGGGTAATGTAGGCATACTGCACTTGCAAATGAAGCCCGGGATTTGAATTTCCCGGGCTTCGTTTGCATAAGCGGGGAGCCGCCATTTTTAACACCCCGCTGGTTCGAACCCCGTGCAGCGCGGCTACACGGGGCTCGAACTAGGTAGTTCGAACTAGGCTTCCTATTCCGAACTACCGGTACACCTAGAATGAGGTGTACCAGTAGTTCGGAATAGGAAGCCTAGTTCGAACTACCTAGTTCGAGCCCCGTGTAGCCGCGCTGCACGGGGTTCGAACCAGCGGGGTTTTAAAAATGGTGGCTCCCCGCTTATGCAAACGAAGCCCGGGAAATTCAAATCCCGGGCTTCATTTGCAAGTGCAGTATGCCTACATTACCCCGCTAGTTCGAACTAGCGGGGTAGTGTAGACATACCCTACTTGCTTTGCTTGGCTCTCCACTTTCTCTGACAGAGCTTGTTAATCTTCAAGACCTGGTTTACACTTATTTCAAAATAATACACGGAGCGTCCACACTACCAAGCCCGTTATTTCGAAATCTGTACTCCTGCTGTCCTGGGGGAATCAGCTTATTTCCAAGTAGTTATTTCAGAGTTATTATTTCGTATTTAGTTATTTCAAAATAATTTCCTAGTGTAGACATGCCCCAAGACCTACTACTTAGTTCCCCAAGCTTTTTCCAATGTTACTGGTTAAAAGAATGTAGTGTTACATTCTTGGTGGGATGGAAAGTATTTTTATTGGTTTAATATGGGCCTTTTGGGTCTTTATTTGTATATACTGTGTGTAGGGCACCGGATAAACACATATTAATACTAAACTTGAGCTATGTATACCTCTGTGTATAACATTGTTACCAAGAGAAAGTATGTATACATGACTTTGAGTTTGCGATGATGATGCTACTCAAGAGTGGTCACAGTCACATGGTAAATTTTGGAGCTATGTGATAAATTGCGCCTTGACTACCTCATCTGCAAAAAGAAAATTGAACCACGTAGTTCATCTAGGCTCTGGTCTCAGACTGAGACTGCCAACAAAGATATGAATTGTGGTTGCAGAATTTGTAATGTGGCTCCCGTGTACATAAGGAACTGGCTAGAGAGCAGCACTCCTTTCAAACAGGACACCAAATAGGTTTTCAGGTTGTAGCAACTTTTTATTCACTCTCATCTTAGGCCGAGCAGAATGTAAGCATCTCAGGAATTTGCATTTGAGGGTCACAACCTCTTCCATGTGCCAACATCTAGTTATAGGGAACAGCTTGTCTGCTTTGGCTGACAAAAATGTCCACTAAATAACAAGCCTGGGAATTCAGGGAGATCTAGAAACTTAAATGGAATTAAAACAAAATGAAAACAAACAAACACAAAATAAAACCCAACCATAAAAATGTGAGAGCAGCAGGCATGGGTTTTAACTTTTTTTTGTCAAAGCAGAAAGGAACTATGATAGCACAGAGTATTTTTTTCTGTCCTTTAATAAATAGTGAAAATTACTAGAAGCAAAAAACCACTCTTTTGGATGACTGATTCCTCTTACCTTCCCTCCCCTCCCCAGCAAAAAAAACCCAACAGACAAAGCAAAGCTTAATGCTGCTTATGTCTGTTATTTTAAATAAATGCCTGTTCTGTTAAACTGTTCCCTCTTCGTTTACTATCATTTTAATTTTATTTAATAAGACCAGGATTGAAAAAATACCAGCCCACTTAAGAAATCTGCTTTTTGCTCTGGGGATAAATTGAGGCAATTATTTTGGCCTGTAGAGCTTTGTATCTTCTAGGTCACAAGCTTCCATCTGTCCCCAGGTAGTAATGACAAAGTGCTGTTGCAACCTGAATGCAGTACAATGACAGGAACTGTCCTTGTGTGATGTTTGTACAGAGCTGAGCAGGCCCACTGATGGGGGGAGGGGCAGTAAAGGGGACAGTTGCCCTGGGGCCTGGAAAGTCAAAGGGACACGGAGCTCCTGGCCACTGCTACTATGGCAGCTGGAGCCCTAATCCCCTTTGAATTGTCACTCAAGTGGCATGTCATGCTGACTGCTCTTGTCCCTGCCCCTTTCACCCTGGGCTCTACCCTTTCTGGGGTGTGTGTGTGCTGAGCCAGCACACCCCACACCTTCCTCCAGGGCCCATGGTGGCTGTCAGCCCTACTGGTGCAGAGCATCATGAGGTCCTGGTCCATGAATAGGGCTTATAGGTAATTCAAATGCAAATAATTCATAATAATAAATAATATGTGAGGGGCATCAGTGGCTTCCGACTAGTTCCTAGTGGACAAATATCCAGAAAAGAAAACATTGCTATATTTGTTTGGCCTCTTTGTTGACTCTACAGCTAGGCCAAAGCTGAATAGGCCAGGGAAACTAGGGCTGGAATTTTTCAAAGTATACTAAAGAGTGGACAACTCCCACTGGATTTTAATGGGACCCAGGCCTCTAGCACACTGAGGGCATGTCTAAACTACATTCCTCTTTCAAAAGAGGAATGTAAATTAGGCAAATCAATAGTGCAAATGAAGCATGGATTTAAATATCCTGCGCTTCATTTGCATATTCCCATCCAAGCGCTTTTTCGAAAAGGGGTTTTTTGAAAGTGAAAGTGCAGTCTAGGCCCCCCTTTTTCGAAAGAACCTGTGCTCCAGAAGAAATGAGGAGTACGAGTTCTTTCGAAAAAGGGTTTTTTTTTTTCAAAAGAACCCTGTCTAGACTGCGCTTTCACTTTTCGAAAAACCCTTTTTCGAAAAAGCGCTCAGACGCAAATATGCAAATGAAGTGCAGGATATTTAAATCCACGCTTCATTTGCACTTTCGATTTGCCTGATTTACATTCCTCTTTCGAAAGAGGAATGTAGTCTAGACCTAGCCTTAGCCTCCTTTGAAAACCCCTGGAAATTGGAATTACTGATTCCTTCTGAACCTTCCAGATTCAGGGTTTGGCAGGCCATTTGTCCATTTTCATTTAAAAAGTCATATTCTTGTAAGGTTTATCTTGTCCGGTACTGATAGAAAACTGGACATGGTTTTGTCCAGTGTCATTGTGGATGCACTGAGGACACCACATTGCAGAGTGCACTGCTCCACTCTAACTGGTGTGCCCTCACTCCATCTTCCATGGGTGCGGTAATGAAAGTGATGTCATATAGATGAGATACTCCCACACCCTTTCACAAGTACCAATGTGTTCTATATTCTGGGGATGCATCAGGGGCCACACTAGCCAGGGATGTGGGACATTGGTAGGGAGCTTTAGATTACTACTGTGTGTGGTGTCCCTGTTCAATGGCCAAACATAAAATTCAGGCCAGAAGTGAGTGGTTGCAGTTTACTCCAGGCCCTTAGTGTTTTTTGGGCTATCAGTGTGGTATATTTTACTAGCACTAAGGGCTAAATTATGCTCCGAGATATATGCAAAATTGTTTGTTTCTTTGTCATTTTATTTTTGAATTATGTTGTTTAGTTTTATTTTGAGCATTCTGATGAAGCTAATGAAGAAAAAGAACCTCCTCAAGCAAAATAGCTTCCATGCAGAGTTTTCCTTTTCATCTGAATTTTGGGATATGGAAGATAAAAATTCTGTCTTTGCCTAATTTTCACTTCTTTTCTTATATTCAGTGGGTCTCTGGATGCTATACTATTTTCCCTTTCTGTGCAGTTTTATCCTGAGTGTGTTTCTCAATGGGCTGGAAATAAATGAATGGTTAAAGCCTGTTCCTTTTTCCCTTCCCTGCCCTCGTCATATGCAATATAACTGTGGGTGTGAGCCAGCCACTGACCGAAATAAGCCGCTAAGACCAAAGAGTTAAAAAAAATGAGTCAGAGAATATCCTGCATTAGTGAGTGACTCAGCTTTGGGTTTTTTAAAATAAAAAGACATTTTAAGAAGCTGTTTGGAAAAAAATGCTGAATGGAAATATTTCAGAATAGTTCACAGTCCCTGAGAGAAGATGAGGATTTATATATCCATATGTAAGAATGGTAGAATGCGTTAGACAGAGATTGGGGCATGCTCTATTCTGCAGGTACTTCTCTGGGCACAGTGATCCTCCCCGTGTACTGGAGTGGTCACTTCTAGCAGACACAGCATTCATTCAAGGTGAAAGAATAGATGAAGGTCAGCACTGAAAGCATAGGTCTGTGGATTCTTTGATTTACTTGCTATAGATGAATAAAGAGTGGTGGTTGATGGCATGGATCATGGGGAAAAGGGCATTAGCTGCTGATCAGCTGATCTGGCTCCATGGCCTTTGGAGCAGTGCTAAACTCTAGCAAGAAACTGCATAGGCTGGTTTGCAACTTGAGCTTGTAAAGTCTGGGAGAATAGCAAAGATGGTGGTACTCTTAGCTCCTGATGAGAACAAGAATTCTGTCATATGTGAATTGGAAAGAGCTTAGTTCTGCAGGTTTCCCTTCTGGAAAAGACTGAATTGGACCATTAAAATAATACCAGGCAACATAGAACTGGAGAATCTCAGTGGTGAAGAATTGGTGATGTATAGCGCAATCCCCCGACCCCCAGTATTCCTGCTTGCCAGCTGCCCACTCACCAGAAGTAAGATGGGGATCCAGTGGCTAATGATGGGTGTGGGTGTACAAGGCTTGAGGGTATGCAGGGTCAATCCAGTCATCCTCATGGTCCATCAGTGCAGCCCTTGCTGTGTGCCAACTCTGGCATAAGGGTGGGGAACAGTCGGGAAATTGCTTTCACACCCTCAACCTGCAGGGGCTTAATACCCTTCTTTACCCGCCTGCTTCCCCATTGCTCTGAGTCTTGCCCCCAGGGAGCGCAGAGCTACACCATCCCTTAGGCACCCTCTTCTGGCTGAGCCACCTCTCTCGCCAGGCTCTGGGCTTCACTGGGTCTTGGTGCACAATGTGTGTCCGCACAGTAGCTGGGGGACAAGAGGCAACTGGGTTATGTCACTGGCCAGCAGCAGCCTGGAGGTGTTAGCTGCCTTTCAGTATTATGCAGGCAGGAAGGGATGAGCTCTGCAAAGACATGGGAGCAGCTCCCATCCCGTCCCTCATGCACGGTGCCAAAAGACTGCTACTGACCACGTTCTGGTGTGAACCCTGGTAGACATCTGGGGGAGCATGTGACCATGCACCTCCCTCCAAGTGTTGCTTTGGGAAGATGCAGCACCAGATACTTGGTGAGGTGGGTCCATCTTGGGGGCCCTGCCAGGAACAAAGGGAGGAGCGTGCTGGGCAGGAAGGGTTGTTTGTTTATTCACTCCCCCCGTGAGATGTGTGTGTGTGTGTGACCTCTTCCCATAAGAATCCAACTGCATAGTATTCTTTTTAACTGGAGTCCATCAAATCAACTTAATGACAATGTGAATGTTTGTACTTCATAGTTCTGATTCATCGTCGTTTAACTCTCTTGAATGTGAGTAATTTTACGAAGGTGCCCCATATTCAGCATAGGGAAATGTGAATTAACTTTTTGATGTTCCAGATGCTTTTAGTTTTTGGTGCCTTTTTTACTACTTCCAGTAGAACTCAGTAAGATTTCAAGTCTGAGGCACTCTTTAGAGAGTGTGTGTATTTGAACCTTCAGTTCCTGTCCATTTTCCTGATATTCATGTGGAGTCAGGTTCTCCATGGAAAAAAACTATGTCTAAGGAGGTTTGTTCCTTTTTAAAGGGTATTACTACTCATCTACAGACCAAAAATAATAATAATAAAAAACTTAGGAAGGGAAGTAGTCTGTCGTTATGACAACAGTTTTAATGACATCACAGGAGGTATCTGCTCCCTCTCCCCCCCACCCCAACTCATGCACAGGGCAGTCACAGGGAAGTTCCTGTGATATTTCAGAGTGCATTGCTTTCCTTCCATTGTCAGTGACAGCACATGGAGTGAGCAGTGGAGAAGGACAACACACACACAGGGTTGGAAGTGCAAGTACCCAGGCTGGGGTATTGCTGAGCTCCCCAGGAATGTGGGAGCGATGGAAAGAAAAGCATCCTTGGAATGCAAGGAAGTTGGACAGGTGTGTGTGTAATATACTGTTTATTTGTGCATAATAATAGTGTACCTGTAACATACAAACAGAAATTGGTTTACTTTTATAAACAATTCATGGTGACCTCTGTGGTGATGTTTAAGGAAGGATATTAGGAGACATTCTCTCTCACTGTCTCAAGGTCTAAAACTGCTTTAGTTGGATGTTATGAATCACTAGAAGTGCTGGAGTGTGGCAAAGGATTTAGCAGGCCCTGTATAATATTACTCTTCCTCTCCTGTGAGTTTATGCCGTCAAGAGAAAAACGTGTTAAAGGGGTAAGAGGTCCCAAATTTGACCTGCCCTACAAATTAAATTTGTTTTATCCTTCTGATCTCCAAGTCTCTCCTTTTCTCTGGTGCAAGAGCTACCATCTTGTTAAAGTACCAGCTACTCTGTTGGGTGAGCCATTGGGAATGGGCACAGAGCATTGGGTTTGTTTGATTCACAGCACATTTCTTCATCTATGCCAGTCTTCTCTGATAGTGTTAGTGGATGGGTCCGGTAAATATACAAGATTCCATTTTATCCAACGGAGTGTGGTGTTCTCCTATATTTCAATGGGAGCTGGGTGAAACAGGTTTCTCTTTTTGATTAAAATGTATCCGAATTTCTGTTTGTAAAACTTGCTTATTTTAGAGACACTTAAAATTTTTCAAAGAAATGTCATGCCAAATATGTTGTGATCAAGGTGTTTGTGGGGAAGGAAAAAGGCCATTTTAAATTGAGAAATTCAGCAAGGGTACATCTACATGGCAGCGTTATTCTGGAATAACTGACGTTATTCTGAAATAACGTAGTGAGCGTCTACACCACAAGCCTTAATTTTGAAATAATGTTGAGCTGGAGGACTTCTTACTTCGACTCCTGGTAACCTTCATTTCATGAGGAGTGAGGGAAGTGGAAGGAAGAGTGTTCTTCCTTTGACTTCCTGCTGTGTAGACAGCTCCAAAAGCCGACTTAAGATACACAAATGATAGCTGAAGTTGCATAGCGTAATTTGACATTAACCCTGCTCTGTAGATGTACCTTAAGTGATTTGGAACCCACATAATCTAATGAAGCAAGCACGGGTATGTTTGGGAGCAAGGAAATCATGAGTTTCTATTTCTACTTCTGTAGCCCCAGAGGGTATGTCTACACTACCCTGCTAGTTCGAACTAGCGGGGGTAATGTAGTCATCCGCAGTTGCAAATGAAGCCCGGGATTTGAATTTCCCGGGCTTCATTTGCATGAAGCCAGCCGGCGCCATTTTTAAATGCCGGCTAGTTCGGACCCCGTGCCACGTGTAGTTGCGCGGCACGGGGTCCGAACTAGCCGGCATTTAAAAATGGCGCCGGCCGGCTTCATGCAAATGAAGCCCAGGAAATTCAAATCCCGGGCTTCATTTGCAACTGCGGATGACTACATTACCCCCGCTAGTTCGAACTAGCGGGGTAGTGTAGACATACCCTGAGTCTCCAGACTGGGACTGACAACTGCAACTGATAACTGCAGCCACCCTGGAATGGAGCAGAACAATGATCAGTTCATAGCCCTTAGGTAGTGCAGAAAAAACAGTCTATAGCTCCTAAGCCTCTGGGCTGGGATGTAGAGCGGACAGCAGTCATGCCTGGTGGCCTGTGGGGTGCGCTTGGGGAATCCAACCCTGTCCCCAGCTTCTGACCGAGGGTCCTATGAAATTGGGGAAGTCCCCCTTCTACTACCTTCCCTGGGTCTCCTCCTACCACAAGTTATGTCCTGGGCATCTCCTTAGCTGGTGGGGTCTCGACTTCCCCTATCAGTGTCTGCAGCTAGTGAGACATTCACAGCATAGTCTGGGTCCATGGCAGTGTCGCAGGCAGTTCTACAGGAACCTGTTTTGGTTCTCTCCCATGCCATCCCTAATCAACTGCTGCTGCTGTTCTTGGTGATGGGCCAACTGTTGTTGCTGGGTGGTCATTCACTGTAGTAGATGGGCTTGTTGCTGGGCAGCCAGTTGCTGCTGGCTTTCCACATCCATTTTAATATCTTGTTGGTATCCATGGTGTCTATGGGGTTCTCATGAACTCTTAGCAGGACCCGACTGAAGCCCATGTTCTCTACCACGTGTGATGGGGTCTCTGTGATGCCAAGCCAGGCCATCCCAGTTGCCCCCTATGGGGTAGGCACCCCCCATCACCCAGTTGTCAGGATTCCTTGCTAATTCGGGGAGTTGCAGCAAGGTGGGCTCCTGTCCCCTGGCAGAGGTGCGTAAACAAACAGCCCATAGCCCCTGAGCCTCTGGGTTGGGACCAACATCCACAAATGATGGTCTGGCCCACTGGATGAGGCAGAATGACCATCAGTCTGTGGCCCCCGGGTGGGGGTCAAAAACCCAGTCTATGGTCCCTAAACTTCTGAACTGGGACTGAGAGCAGACAGCAACGGCACCTAGTGGCCCATAATGTGTGATAGTGGAACCCAGCCTCACCTTCCCCACTGGGTTCTGACCCAGGTCCCTATGAAGTCAGGGAACTGTCCATTAGGGGTTCGGGCATCAGTTTCTGCTATCTTCCCTGGGTCACTTCTTACCATAAGTTTGTGTCCTGGGCATCTCAGCTGGGCACCTCCACAGACAGAGAGTCATCTGCAGCATAGTCTCTACTGCCTGGAGCAGTTCAGGCAGTTTTATAGGAAGCTGGAGTGCACTTCCTTCCTCTTCTGCAGCCATCCCCACCTGAGCTGGGCCCTACCTCCTTTTATCTGGCTCTTCTACCTAGAGTATGCACAGCAGGGAAAAGCGGGCATGATCTCTTGGTCCATTGCTGTTGGCTTGGTGCATCACAACTTCCAGTGACATCAGTTGTCATTGGGTTGGGCCCTGTGCCTGACACCAGTGTAGAGTGGCTAGAAATGCTACCATTCAGATTTGATAGCTTTTTTTGCTCCCTTTTGAATGGACTCAAATGATTACTCAAGATACAGAACAATTGGACCCCTGTCTCTAAACTTTCTACCGATACATAAGGAACAGGTAAAACAGGAGAGAGAGACTTGCAATGTGTTTTAAATTTCTACTTTGATTTTGATAGTGGATAGAGACGGAGATCGTGATGTGAAAGCTAAATGGCCACTACAGTTGACTTTAGTTTCATTGCATGCTGCTGTCCTATCAATTAAAACTGGCATTCTTAGCTATCCACATAAGCACTCTTAGCATTTGTTTTGTTTTGAAAACTAACATTCCCAGATGCCAGGAATCCAGTAGGAAAGTAAATTCTATATAAATGAATAAGATGCTGAAAAAGTTATTTGGGGGTCTTTCTTGTACTATAAAAATATTCTATTTTATGGATATGACCTAACAGCCATGAAATATATAATCCATTAGTTGTGTGTAAGGGGGTTGCTTTTTTTTGGTTTTTTGCTATCTTGCAGCCAGATTTTTGCCAGTTTGGTTCTATTCTGTGCATGAGTGTGTGATTTTTTCCAGTTGTTGAAAGTGGCATAAAACAAGAACACTTACTGTTCTGATTTGTGGTAGTGTGACCAGCAAAAATTGCACTGGGCAATATTACAAGCTTCTCTTAAAATGTGGGTCTGGGACAAGAATGCTGTGTTCCACAAAACCAGAGAAATGTATGAATAGAAGATAGAAATGAGAAGCTATTCCTGCAAATGGGGTGACAGATTACTCCTGCATGACCACTACAGGAGTCTAGAAATGATGGTGCCTCCAGAGTCTTAAATGCAATGTAGAGCCAGTACACAAATGTGCGGGGGAGTGGACAGGGACCGATACCTGGGGATCCTACAGCTGCACGCCAAGGCCCAGGAAGTGCGTGGATTGCTTCCCCGTCCCCCAAACAGCGGCGCGGTACTTGAAACTCTGGTCCATCGCACGCCTAATGCCTTCCTGCGCGGCGGGCAGGGGGAGTCCCGGACCGCGCCAACCCCAACCACTCGGGCAGCGCGTGCCTTCCTCCTCCTATCCCTACAGTAGTGCATGCCGCTCGAGCAGCCGGAGCAGGTGCAGTCCCGGATCCCCACCCTCTCTCCCGCACACAGGAAGGCAGCATGTATTCAGCCTGATGTGTGAACAGTTTATGTTTTGTCTTTTCTAATATGCCGTGAACAGTTCATAATATGGACATTCTAGTTATTATTGGACATCTGCCTTAACACACGGTTGAGATGAACAGGACTGTTTATACCTTTCAGAGCTATTTTCAGGCTCCCAGCAAACTTGGGCATAAGTTAAACTTGGTTCAGGTTTGAAAGGTTTTTGTTTTTTGTTTTTGTTTACTTTAAAATCTGAAACAGAAGATAGCAGCTTGGAGGGGAGAGGGTGGAGGGGGGGGTGCAGTGGAAGTAGGTATCTGGCATGTACTCAAATACCATCCCTCAGTATGAGATCTGTAGTCGAAAGAAGCTGACTGACAGGGAAAAGGTAATAGCAAGTGGATGGGTGGCAGTGTATAGTACCCATAAAGGCAAACAAGAAAGATGTTTTGAACTGAAAACTAAATTGACAAGACAACAAGATTCTTCCAGTGGGTGATGCAGTCAGACATTTCCAGGATGAGCATGTTATCTCGCTCTCCTCAGGTGTCTGCAAATTGAGATCCCACCCCACAATTGTAACTGAAAGGACCGAGGCAGGGGAGCAAATGTGGCTCATAGCTGACTTCAAGTAGGTGTCCCTCTGTGATAATGAAGGAGGTTTTCTCCAGGAGAGCATAATAGAGGGATAGGATGGGAGGAAAGGTTGAAATTGTGCCATTACCGGCAGGTGCATTAGACAATTTAACACGTGTGTGCAAAAAACAGATTTCCAATTCTACTTGGGATTTGTTTGTTCACATCTCCGGAGATAGCAGAGAAGTATGAAGGAGGATGCTAAAGCTGAGTATTTCAAACTGCAAACCCGACTCTCTTGATAAAGAGTCAGTTCTTATAGAGAAGTATTATCAAAAGTGCAAAACTGCCACCACCACCACAATTAATAGTCATTGGCACCTTTTTTGGCTGTCTCAGCAGAGAGGCACAGCCTCAACTGGGTTCAACGACTGGGTGTCCATTTATCTCTAGGGAAGAGTTCCTTTGGCTCAGATGACAGTTATATTGGCAAGGTGGAGTGGAGAATGCTGCATTGCCATTACTCATGCCTTTTCTGTTCTATGAATGATCAGCCTTCTCTTCTTTCTTATTAATCAGTCTAATTATGTGGTGCCATCACTGTAATAGCTGAGCATCTTTCCAGGCCTAACAATCTAGCCTCTGGGAGAGTGTGATATTTGTAACCTGCCAAAAAGTCTGTGGAGGTGAATGGATAATTCTCCTCTTTCTTCTATGTACATCTCCCTCGGCAGTATTTCTCTCAGATGATGTTTTACCTGGGCAAGGCTTTCACTGTATATATTGGTTTGTGAAAAAAGAATAGACATGCTGTGCATATGTTCCACCTGAGTGTGGGATGATGTGGTTCCAACTCACGTTTTCTGAAGCTCACAAAGCTGAATAGTACAATGCAAATTCAAGAGAGAGCCATTCGACTGGAGTGACCTTTTTAAAGGGTCTGCAAAGCAGTTAATGGATAGACCTTGCAACTTAAAGCCCTAGTGTGATGCCACCCTTCATGTTATTTATAGAAAATAAATATTGTTCTGATATAAATATGGCATAACAAAGATGTATTTTATGCAAGATGGATCATGTGAGAAATCCTTGGAAAGGTTATGATTTTCTGAATTTGTATACATGTATAATTTCTGTATCTGAAGTCAAGAATATTGATTATGTAACAATCACAACTGCGGTTGCATCTGGGAAATGTCCACCAGATCAGATGCATTCAGCCTGAGTGGCCCATTAGGAAAAGACATTGAATTTGTGAAGAAGTTGGTCTCTCATCTTCCTGGAGTTTCTTCCTGTGGGCCTTGCAAATAAACCTCGTCTCATGGTGGCTTTGACACTGCAAGGCCATGTGAGGATGTCACCTTGGACATACTGGTATTTTTCCACTAGAAACAAAGGATTCTTGTCTTATGTAAATCTTATTGTTACGTCTAGGCAGAAAGTATATCAGAGCAATTCTCCATTGCCTTCTCTCTCAAGAGTAAAGACTATTCACACCACCTGAAGACACAAAGGAACTAAGCTGGGGAAAGGCAAGGACTGAATCCAGGTTGAGACAGAAGTCTAGCCTGTGAAGAGAAATAACTGGAACCTTGAGCTGCAGAAACTCTGTAACCTGACTAAAATAACATTTAGAGTGAGAAATGAGTATTTGTAACCCGATTCTTTAGCGCGTTAAGCTCAGTTTGCAAGTTTTATTTTATTTTCTCAGTAATCTGCTTTGTTCTGTTTGCTAATCCTTATAATCACTTAAAATTAATCTTTTGTAGTTAATGCATTTGTTCTTTGTTTATTCCAAATCCCAGTTTGTACAATTCATATCTGAGGAATGGAGGGAGGGTGGGAAGCTGTGCATATCTCCCTCCATATTGAGGGAGGAAGTGATTTTTAGGAGCTGGCATTGTGCAGATCACTCTGTACAGCACAAGACAATATTGTTTTGGGTTTACACCTCACAGGAGGTGTGCATGTGATTGCTGGGTAAATCCCCAAGCTGAATCTTCCCACACAGCAGATTTCAGTCTGTGTCTGCACCTGGGTGTGGTCTTACCCATGAGTGTGCCTGAGAAGACTTGAGGGTCTGGCATAGCAAGGACAAGGAAGGAAGCCCAGTTTGGGGGAGCAGGTAAATTCAGAGGAACCCCAGCTTATCAGGTGGCACCCCGGATGAGGGGGGCATGTTTCCAATCTGTCACACTCAGAATTCAAATTCTATCACAGGTGTGTGTGCGTGCACGCATGCACGTGCATGTCTCTCACACAAAATCACAATTCAACTGGGCTTGATTTCCATTGTCCTACCCAGGCCTCAGGATTAGAATAGCAGGGGGTATAATGGGTCAGAATGGAGGCATGTTTGCAGAGGAAATGGCAAAACTGTTTGAAAAGATCCCATGGAAGTTTGCTTATAGCATGCCTTGCCCTAGACAGTGCTTCCTGTCCCTCATCTTCAGGAGTACTCCATGTAATCATGAATTTTAAAAAAAAGAGTAGGTTATGAAAGGCACACAGTATCACGTGCCAGATATTAACAGCCGTCTCTTAATCCACAGCAATGGATTGCAAGCAAAGAATTTAATAGGGAGCAAAGCTGATCCCAGGGATGGGGTTGGAAACCCTTCCTTAAGTATACTTGTTCATATCTTCTATTTCAAATCCCTCCCACTTTCTCTCTGATACCACCAGATGCAGTAATCATTCCCAATTCTTATCTAGTAGTACCTCAGCTCAAAGCACCCTCTCTTACCTGGGCAGTGAACCCCTTCCTCTTTCTGTCCTCCAGCCTGATCATGCCAGCCTTGCAACTTTCCCCCATGTGTACCCCTGAAGCTCAAGCTCAGAAAACCCTCTCTCCCCCCTACTGATCTCTGCTAGACTTATACCTAAAATCTCCCACCAAACTCCCCTTCACCAAACTCCCCAGCTCAGAAACATCTCTTCCAACCCTATCTTCACCTCATGTTGCCCCAGGAAGGCAAGGAGAAGCAATGGCTATGTGCAGGAATTAATCTTCTCTCCCACCACCTTTTATAGTGGCCTTCATTTCCTTCTCTGCACCTGTTTTCTCTGCTACTTGCAGCCCATGTGCTGCCAAGACTCCTGCTGAGACATGAGTAGCTCTGTCCTTACTAGGACACCCCAGTGCACCCTTCAACCCCCCTAGAGACATAGGCAACACACAATCCACAGTGTGGGTGAAAACTTTTGTATTATTGGAGGAACTTAGGCACACCTAACACACAATACGCAGTCACTCCTGCCTGAATTGTTTTAAGCAGGAGATGAGCATATGGTGATGAACAAATAATCTTGCTCATGCACATGACTCTTTGTTTGTGGGAGGGTATGGATGTCCTGAAGAACAGCTGTTCCCCCAAATGTGCATGTGAGCACAACCCCCTTTGCCCTAGTGTTTGCAGGCAACAAATCAGAAGATGGCACAGAGAGGGTTGAACTGAGCTGCAGTTCAGAATCTGAGTGAATGTTCAAGAGCTCTGTCTGGCAGTGTTTAACTTGCTTTGACAGGGGTGGGAAAGGGTTAGGGTCAGCAGGGGGTAGAAGGAAAGGAGCTAGATAGGGAGGGAGATGAATGATTTACATAGGTGTGGGATATGCATTTTAATGTATTGTGATGTAACATAATCAAGCTGGAAATGAGGAACCAGAATAGGGAAGATATCCTAATGAGGCTGAGTCACTGAGGGAGTGGGAGATGGATGTGGGGGTGGAATGGCAGAGCAGCTCTGGCACAGAAGGAAAGCAAACCATTCCGGGATCCATGCATTCGGGGGTACTATATATACTTTGATGGTCTTGTGTGAGCAGAGCTGTGCAAAACTTTTGCAAAGAAACCCTCAAGCTTCATGAGAAACTTCCCTAGCTCTGGATTTTTGTTGCAAACTCTGATCATTTTGCTGAAAGGTGTGTTGAGATGCAAACTTCTCAAATGAACAGAGGACCAGTTTCACACAAACTTGGGATGATTTCTGGCTTCGTGCCAAAGCCTTTTAAAATGTGTGATTTCCACACCCTTCCCCTCCTCTCCTGTGTTTTGCATGGCTCTGATATGGTATAAGTGGAAGCTTGATCGTTTCAGCTGAGTTTCATTTTGGGTTTGTTCAGCCACAAAGCTCTGAACAAAATTCTGGGGGTGGGAACTTAAGGGATTGAAGCTGTAGAAACAACCCTCGCAAAATATAACTGACGATTTGTACGGTGCTTTAGTGAAATATCCATTTTGCTTAAAAGGGCTAGCAAGGCTACTTGGGGAATACTGTTTTCACCTCTTTATAAAAACAACCTTACAGGACCCAGCATAGACCGAAAAAAGGCTGATCAAAGAGCATGAGGATCTCTTCTCTAAAGAAAGAGGATGGTGATCACTTGGGAAAAAGAGGCCTAGTAGTTGGGACAAGTTTAATTAAAATAGGAGTTGGCCCGAACCCTCACCACAGAATGCAAATGAATCTGAACAGAACTTCTTTTCACATGTGGAAAAAAAAAAGTTTAGAAAAAAGTGTCCATTTGTCTCAATACTTCTGGATTGAGGGCATCACCAGATGTGCACAAATACTATGAGAAGGGTCTGCTTTTGAGATGTTTCCAGTCCACGTAGAAGCAAGAAGAATCAAATCTGAAGAGACCCAGTTTTTAGGACATTACCAACCCAGTTTGTCAGGCTCAAAACAAGACAATTTGTATTGACACACCTGGCCATTTGGGTACTTATCTGAATTGAACCTAACTCTACTGCGATTCCTTTGATCCCGAATTAGGAGGTGACCAACAAAGGCTACTCCTAAATATGGAAATAGGATGGGAGAATTAATCCATGATTGCAAACAACATTAAGGGCTAAATTGAAGCTGAATTTCTTTAGAAGGAAGAATAATTGTTTATCTCTTTGGAATGCCTCAAAGGGCAGGAATGAATGCAGCTAGCACAAATTAGTCTTAAAAAAGCAATGCCATGTTTGGAGGGAAACATGGGCCCCTGAAACTCTCATGCAAATTGATGGTCAGCTCAAGTCATGCATTAGAAATCAGCAAGCCCTTGGTTGTAGGAGTCATGACCCTACCCTTTAGTGCAGGATGAGTTTTCTATGAGGGGTTCAGTGAGGATCATGACGCAAGTGTTTCTGCACAGCTGCTTGATTCATATAATTATCGGGGCGGGGTGTGCCCAAATGATCCACAAATTAATACGAAGAGAGTGAGAGCATGACTAGTAAAGCTAGACTGCTAATATACAAAAACATGTGTATTGGGAAAATCTGGATAACTCTTTCTTGGTTTACCAGAATACACCACCACAGTGCTAGGTACAACATGAACTCAACCTTACTATGTCCTCCCTTGTGAAGGGGATCACTTGCCACAGTCGTCACCCAGTGCTCAGGCAGGGTAAGGCAGGTCCTTGTCTTCCTGGTGCCCCTGTTTGCAGGGGCCCAGATCTTATGGTGATCCAGATGTTCCATGATTCAGCCTTGTGGCCAGGTTATGTCTTCCTGTCCGCCCCTTTTGAGGTACTACATGAAAGGAAGTCTAATAATGGGGAAGTCTTCAGATGCCTGCAAGGGCTCCAGGGGCTTGCTGTCTGTATGGTTTTGTCTGGAAATGGGAGACAGGAAAGGGATCACATGAGGATTACCTGTTGTGTTCCCTCTCTCTGGGGAATCTGGCATTGGCTACTGTTGGCAGACAGGATACTGGGCTAGATGGACCTTTGGTCTGACCCAGTATGGCCGTTCTTATGTACTCTGGTGCATTCAAGGCCTTCCCCAGCTAGGTTCCCTGCAGAGGGATAGATCTCTGTCATTGTTCTTTCTTTAAGGGTTGATAGGGGAGCCCAGAACTGGCCTCTCCTGCGGGCTCTGATCTAGAGACCAATCGTGGGCAGCTAAGGCCCACATCTTGGAGTGTGATGCAGCTGCTCTTTCTGGGACATTTCCTCTCAGAGCCCCCCTTTGGCCTTGAGGGGAAATTAAAGAACTGAACACTAAACAAAATGTCTGACCTTCAAAAACTATCCCCAGTCCCTCCTTGGCAGGCTTGTCAGAATTGCCAGGCTGCAGGGCTCCCGTGGTGTTCCTCAAGCACAGGTCTGCTCCCTTCCAGGCCTGCTCTCCTTTGAGCTCCTCTGCCAAGCCAGGCATGCTTGGCATGTGTGCCAGAGTGCAGCTACCTGAGTCCAGAACAGCCACTTGCCCTCTTCCTTAGGGACACAGGGTTTGGGTCCCCTGTCATCTCACCCTATTACTTCATTGTTCCAGCACGGGATCATTCTGTTCAGGTTTTTGTTCCGTAGGGCAAATGGGTTACTAGTTGGGTTTTTTTTCTAAACAAAAATCTTAACCCCCCCTCAAATTCTAATCAGTGCACATGTGTGGGTGTGTGTGCAGACATGGTGGGAGGAGAGAGGGGCATTGCTATATGATGCATACGCTCCCAGACAGCTATACTGAGTCATCTTATTCCCGACTTGAAACTTCCTTTGCTATTTCAGCTCTAGGGCTCTCTTCCAAGTGGACTATTCAGCTATAATTTGGATCTATTCTCTTGTAAGGACTATCTTCAGACCAATCCAAACAATTTTTACTTGTGGTGGCCTAAATAAGGCTGGACTTTATCTCTGGCTACCAGAGGGGAAAGTCCTGTTTCCTGTAAAAATCTCTAGGTCATTGCAAATCCATTCTTTCACCTCTCTCTGACATTTTGGGTGCATTTGGTTTTGATTTTTTGCTTGCCCTTTTAGACTTCTCATTCTGAAACCTCGTCATTTCCCCCGTCCTGATACCATTAAAAGTGCTCTCTGTATGTGTAATGATCGGGGACAAGGCCACTGTTGAAAACTGGGTGCATGAGGAGGAAGCTGTGATGTAAAGCGACTGAATGCTCCCACCTAGATTATCAACACCGTGTGTTCGGAAGCAGAAAGTCCTCTGCTGACATGGTGTTTGGTTTTCAAACAATCACCCTTTTAGTTCCTGTCTGACCGGGTGCTCTTCTCCCTCCTATCTCCCCCTTCTTTATCTGCAAAACCTTGTAGCATACACGCCTAACAGGAAAGCAGTCACCATTGCTGCTCTCTGCTGCCATAGCCATCTAATGCAATACTAGAGCTGGTAAAATCTCTCTCTCTCTGTGAGAAAAACTTGACTGTTAAAGGGGAAATTCAAATAATAAAATATTTTGGCTGAAAACAAAAAACAAATTATTTGGAAATCCTGGTGCAGCACCTCATGGGAATTGGTTGCATGCTTCATTCCCCAATTCTCTTCTGTGCCTATTCAAACTACTGTCTCCCCAGTTACATCATGGTCTCTCATTTTGGAGCAGAGAGGTTACCATCAGGGGAGTCCTCAGCCATTGTGCATTATGGGAGAGGAAATCTAACAGAAAACTTTTACCCTACTCAAAATCTTATAGCTCCACAATCTGAATTCTCACTTTGTGAACTCTGTGTCCTTTCAGCTCCAAACTAATACTTAAAAAAACAAATTATAAAAGCCAGAGTACTTAGTCATTAGCTTCTGAAGGTGAGCAAAGGATGAAGGAGGTTAAGTAGAGCTCTTGATGAAATCAGTGCAACATGGAAAATAATGAGGTTCATACAGTGTAGATAGAGTCACTATAATGAAGGGCCTGTTGAATGGCTCCTTTGCCAATCCCTGGCCTCAGGGAGGTTGATTGAGTGATTTCCTTAATTGGATTTTGTTTGTTGAACTCACTTTCTCACACTGTACATTTTAAACAAATCATTATAATCATCCCCGTCTGTCTAGCAAATATAATTTCTCTGTTTGTGAAAGAATAATATTTCCTCCTTCAACACCAGGTTATTGGTGTGGCTTTCAAGTGAGAATAGAGCAGCATATGGGGGCGGTGGGGAACATTTCCTGGCAGCTCTTGTGTATGTGTACCAGGCTAGGTTAAGGCAAGAGTCCTGAGAGATCTTGTCAAACTGCTATAGCAAATGCAGAGTGATTTGTGATGAGGCCATCTGTGATGTTAATAGTAAGATGTCAACCACCTGGATGCGTGATTGCTATGCAGAGTGAATGAATGAGTTTGTCTGTCTGTCTAAGCACACAATGGAACATATGCCTCAGGGACCTCATCTACATCAGCTAAATAGGGTTAAGATTTAGCTATGTTTAATCATGGTTTAAAAGCCGAAGATGGAGGATGGCAAGAGAAGACTGTGTACAAGACTAGCCTTAGGCATGTGTGGAGTGTAACATAAGGATGTGTGTTTCAGGGGACCCTCTATGATCTAGATGTTTATTCCTGATCTGAAAAGCCCAGATGTTCAGACTGCTGACAAGGAGGCACTTGTTAACATATAGATTAACTGGGGTGAAAAGAGAAAGGGGGAAATCAGGTGATACCGAGAAGTGAAGGGGATGAGATGAGGAGGAAATGGGAACAGTAAAAATGCACAAGATAGAGAAATGTGTGGAAGTGCAGGTGGGAGTTTGAGGCTGGAGAGACGAGATGAAATTTTGAGGGATGCAGCCGAAGAACCTAAATAGAATAAATCAGAGGATACTCAACTGGGGGAGGAGAATCAAACTTTGTAAAGGTATGTGGTGAGACTGCTAATGATTCTGTAGTTATAAGGAAAGGGTGGGAAAGGGCAAATCACCAGGTCATGCTATCATACATGGAAAAAAAAGGGGGGGGGGGAGAATGACTTCAAGTTAATGCTAAGATGAAGGCCTGAGTCAAAAATGATGGAGCAGCCCTGGAATAGAAGAAAAAAATGCAGTAGGCTGTAAAATTGGGGAAGAGAGACACCTGAGGGGAAATGCAAGGAATAGGATAGGAGGAAAGGGGGAGGGAGGAGCTGGGCTGGGGAAATGGAGAAGGGAGAGAGAATAGGGGAGGGATCAAAAGATTAGTGAAGAAAAGGTGTGGAGATGCGAGGGAAAGAGAGCATGGAAGTGGGAGAGATTGGGGAAAAGTAAGAGGAAAGAGTTTAGCAAAAAAGAGAGAAAATTGAAGTAACAGGAAAAAAAGGAAAAAAAATGTGTAAAAATATCCAATTTGAAGGCAGGAACAGGGAGAGGAGGAGAAGAGGAGAGTGATGGAGAGAAACTCAAGGTGAAAAATGGAAGGTGGATGGAAGAATCAGACAAGTAAACATGACTTGAAGAAATAAGAGAATACAGCTCATAGAAGGAAAGAGTGATAGAAATGTAGCCGTGTTAGTCTGGGGTAGCTGAAGCAAAATGCAGGACAATGTAGCACTTTAAAGACTAACAAGATGGTTTATTAGATGATGAGCTTTCGTGGGCCAGACCCACTTCCTCAGATCAAATCGTGGAAGAAAATAGTCACAACCATATATACCAAAGGATACAATTAAAAAAAATGAACACATATGAAAAGGACAAATCACATTTCAGAACAGGAGGGGGATGCGGGGGGGGGGGAGGGGGAAGGAAGGAAGGTAAGTGTCTGTGAATTGATGATATTAGAGGTGGGGAGAGTGGAATGTCTGTGAGCTAATGGTATTAGAGGTGATAATTGGGGAAGCTATCTTGGTAATGGGTAAGATAGTTTGAGTATTTGTTCATTCCTTCCCGGAGAGTGTCGAATTTTAACATGAATGATAGTTTAGAGGATTCCCTTTCAAGTGCAGATATAAAAGGTCTTTGTAGCAGAATGCAGGTGGTTAAGTCATTGAGAGAGTGTCCTTTCTGGTAAAATGGCAAGAAACTGTTTTTTCTTCGTGATCTTGTCTGATATCTGTTTTGTGGGCATTAACCCTTTGGCGAAGTGTCTGAGATGTTTGTCCAATGTACATAGCAGACGGACACTTTCGGCACATGATAGCATAGATTATATTTCTGGATGCGCAGGAATATGTGTTCTTGATCTTATAACTCACTTGGTTAGGTCCAATAATGGCATCAGCAGAATGAATATGTGGACAAAGCTGGAAACGGGGTTTGTTGCAAGGGAAGGTACCAGGGTTGGTATTAGTGTGGTATGTCCTGTGGTTGTTGGTAAGAATCATCTTGAGGTTAGGTGGTTGTCTATAGGAGACTATGGGTCTGTCTCCCAGAGCCTCTTGGAGTATGGTATCCTGTTCCAGTATAGGCTGTAGTTTATTGATAATGTGTTGGACAGGTTTAAGTTGGGGGTTGTAGGTGATGACAAGTGGTGTTCTATTGTTGGTTTTCTTGGGTCTGTCTTGAAGTAGATGGTTTCTAGGTATTCGTCTGGCTCTTTCAATTTGCTTTTTTATTTCTCCGGGTGGGTAGTTGAGGTTTATAAATGCTTGGTAGAGATCCTGAAGCTTCTGGTCTCTGTCAGTGGGATTAGAGCATATGCGGTTGTATCGAAGGGCTTGGCTATAGACGATGGATCGTGTGGTGTATTCTGGATGGGAGCTGGAAGCATGTAGGTAACTGTATGAGTTGGTGGGTTTTCTGTAGAGAGTGGTGTCTAATTTTCCATTGTTGATTTGTACTGTGGTGTCCAGGAAGTGGATCTCTCCTGTAGAAGGAAAGATGCACTTATAAGGTAGAAAAATGGTAAAAGGTTAACTGGAGAGAGCCCACCAAGAGCCTGAGTGAACTCCAATGTAGAGGAGGAAAGCAGAGTGTGGGGAAATAGCAGAGGAAGGCAAAAGGGGATCAAGGCCAAGGGAGTTGGATCATATTATTTATTTTACAGCTGGTGAAAGCGACACAGTTATGTTCCTATCAGGTCACACCTCAAGCATATTTTTTTTTCACTGAATCTGTAATGAATGCTGTCTCCAACCAAATGGGCAGCTTGGGGAATGATTTCCCTTCCCCAAAGAAACAAAAACTCTGCAGCTATAGTATGTTCCCACTCCAAGCAGCTGGTAAAACCTCCTCTAGCATCTCCCTGCCCCCACATGTGTGTTACAGAAATCTTGGAGCTGCACACTTTAATTCCTATTTTATTATCATTATTCACACGGACCCATCTGTGTATACAAGGCTTCACAAAGTACAAATTATGGAACTGTTTATGCAGATCCTACCTTGCTGATTTTAGTCTAAAGGTACAAGCCAGCACAATACTCAAGAGCTGCATATGATCTATACAGATTGAGTGCTTCACAGAATGGATGCCATAGCATGGGGTACTGGAAGATATAGGACTAACCAGGGAGCATATGTGGCATTCCTCCCATAGATGTATCCTCATTCTGCCATGGTCATCACAGATGGCTCAACAGGGAGCTATGCTTAATGCTTCTTGTTGGAAGCCACCTAGGAGGTAGGGGTTAGAAATGTGAGGTTAGATCTTCCTGAATCCAGTAAAAGTTCTGGAAAAGACAGTAGTTTGTTTTTCATAGGCAAAGTCTTTATCCGCATTATTTGCCCATTCCTAGAAATGTCCCAATTGCCATCGCAAATCTCACACCCTGTGAGAGTTTGAGAGAACTAGTGAATGCACCCTAGGAATGTGACTCACGATTTCCAGCATGAGGAGGTTCAGGCCTTTGTCCCTTGCTGTGTTCTGCCTGGGAAGGTAATGTGCCTAGAGGAGCTGACGTGCCTGCTTTAGGAATGCACTTCTGGCTAAGTGCTCTTCTGCTGTTTCACACAGAAGCACCTTAAACATTGTTTTCATCATCAGACAATTCCTCTGATTCCCCATTCATTTCTGAATCCTGTTTTAAACTCACCTCCAACTACATGAGCTTACTGTAGCCCAGGGTTGGAGTGAGCTAATAGGTGGTAATATACAGTTCTAGACCTTTTCTGGTGGCTCCGTTTCTGCAGAATTTATATTATATAATTATATGAGAGGGGATGAAGGGTTGAGTCTGATTTTTAGGTGTACTGAGCTCCCTCAACTGCAGCTGATGCTAGAGAAAGCAGCAGGTATGCAACACCTCTGAAAATCAGGCCTTGTTAGGGTACATCTACCCTGCAGCCATGAGTCTCTCTCCCAGCCCAGGTAAAGAGATTTGTACTAACGTGGCTCTAGCTAGCCCATTAAAACTAGCAATGCGGACATTAAGGCTCAAGCACCAGCTTGGATTCTCATGCCTACCTGATTCCCTGGGTCTGTGTTGGGTGGCTAGCCTGAGTCTCTGCTAGGGTCACAACATACACACTAGTTCTAGCATGCTAGCTTGGCTCCCACTAGCATCAGTCTGCCCACATGCACTAGGAGGCTCTCCCTCCGGGCTGCAGTGTAGACATACCTTACATTTCTAGACCTCGCGGTAGAACCAACAGAATGTGAAGCCCATGCAAGGCTGCCTGAGTCTTCAGGCTGGCACAAGGTATGAGTTGCTCCTATTTATGTCATTGGAATGACATCTATAAAAACTAACAATGATGCTACTCATTGACTAAGCCAGACTCCCCTCCCCCCCCGCCCTTGATCCCTGCTTTAGTGTCTATCCAGGAGACTCATTCTCTCTACATACTACTGTTCTGCTTGTTTTGCAGTACTACTGGCTTCTCTTCTGGACTCAACAGCTTCTAGGGGAGGGGAGTAGAGGGCAATTGCCCAGGTGTCCAGACAATTTAAAAGGGCCTGGGCCCCCCACTGCTGTCATGGTAGTGGTGGCCAGTAGCCTCCGGCCCTTTTAAATCACCATGGCCAGCTACAGGGCTTCTAAGCGCATGAGAGGGGGTACCAGTGGCAGTGAAGGCAGCTGGGAGAGCGTGTGGAAGCCCTGGCAATGCCAGAAGAGCATGCCCAGGAGCACAACTGGAAGCTTGCCAGCACAGGTGCAGCACCATTCAAATGTCAGGCAAACTGTCCATGATAACCTGACTTATGCATGTGTGGGAGCCGACTGACCGTTCTGACTGGGGACCGGAATTGCTGTCAGTGAGCCTGGCTTCTTGTGCCACAGCCACTTCTTCTGCAGCTCTCATCATACTGAACAGCCTTGTGTGTATTGCTCTACCTCCCCGATTTTCCATCTCATCTGAAAAACCTTTTCTGACTTACCGTTACATTTCTCGGCCTGTTTCTTTTATATAGAGTGTTCAATGCTGAAATTCTGTTTTCACTGGAAAGTAGCCCATGACACATTTTGCATGACATGAAATGGTCTTGTCTTACATCTGGTCCCCCACTCATGCAGAATTTTGATGCTGCACTAGTTACATTGACACAGCTGAAGTCACAACTGAAGACCTCTTTGGTCTTGCAAGCCTATCAAACTGCTGCTCTCTGCTGGAGGGAATAAGTCAGACTTTCTCAATGGAGCAGTTCCTTCTGGTTAGTTGACCTTTGGGCCACTGTTCCATTAAATTGCCAGATCTTTTGGTAGTTTATGTTTTGGATCTACATGTTGTAAGCTGTTTTCCCTATGCTCTATGTCGATACGTTAAGTGACTACTGAGGAGGATGTAGCCATGGGTCATTGCTCATGTGCTGTGGAAAATCCAACATGAAGTGGATTTGCCTCTCATATAGTGAAAAAAGGGAGCTGAACTGTCCTTCCCCCCCACCCCCGACAGTCCTGCCTGCAAGAACACACCTGTTTGCCTTATGTAGAAGTTTCTCTGTGCCATTATCCTAGAGTATATAGGCCAACATTTTGAAATAGGGGGCCAACAGGGATAAAATAAAATAGCTCAGCTGGAATACACTGGGCAAGAAAGCTTTCTGGAAGGATGGTAGGAAAACAATAAATGGTTTGCTAAAAAAAAAAAAAAAAAGTCGGGGAAAGTTCTCTCCATCAATGTTCCCTCTGATCGTTTCTATCCATGGGTGGCTTTTTTCCATCCATGTGCGAAACCAATTTTTTGTTTATGTGCTCTGTGCATGTATGAATGTGCACCAGCAGTAGAAAAAAAACTTAGCTGTGGACACCCTGAACTCAAATAAGGAGCCCATTTCCCCCGTTTTATATATATATATATATATATATATATATATATATATATATATATAATGTCTATTAAACTAAATCAAGAGTAATAAAATGGCTCATTTGTTCTCTTATAAAAATTCAAAATAATATATTGAAGCTAATCTCTGATCCTTGTTATCTGTGCCCAGCCTTGTCTGGATTTTTAAATCACATTGTGTGAAAGCAAAGACAATGAAGGTCAGTAATTCTCAGCGTGATCCATGGTTCCCTGTTCCTGTAAAATGAACCTGCGCCTTCTCATCTCTAATAGGCTTTACTTACCCGGGTGGGTATTAGTGTGGCTGCATGTAAAGCCTTTATTTCATTAATTGCTGGCATTGCCAGTCTAGCTCTTGTTTGGGATTTTTTTCCTGTTTGTTTTAGACATTAAATATTTCAAGCTTCCATTTTTTTGGGGATGTGTTTCAGCTGGTGAGAGAACAAGCTGTTTGACCAGTCCCACTCTCTTCTTTGTCTGTGTTCAATGCCTGCATCCAGCACTGGTTGTTTGTGATTGTATAAAAGCAATTTTTTTCTTTTTCTCATTTATGTGGCTTTTTTGGTGGGGTTAGGCTAAGAATTTCTTATTAAGAGATTTCCAGCTCATGCAGATGCCTACGGTTATGTTTTTTTTTAATGTTTGTGTCTTTGTACAGGTTGAACCTCTGTAATCTGGCATTCTCTGGTCCACCAACATCCGTGGTCTGGCATGATTTTAGTTACCTGAATGTCCATTTATTGTGTGTGTTTCCAAGTTTCCCACTGTCCAATAAAGTTTGTTTATAGCTGTCAGTCCTGGCTCTCTATGTTCTGTTGTGTTCTGTTCTGTTATTTAGCTCTAATTTATCTCTTAAAGGTCTTAGAGCCCAACAAGAAGTGGAACTGTTGGCAACGCTGCTAAACAAAATCATGGCTTTTATGCTTTATCTATTTATTTTCTTGTGCCAATACAGTAACACTGTGTAACAACATTAGCACTTGCTATGAAGAGAGCTGAAAAGCTTTGGCTAGGCACAGGCTTATATAGGGTGTATCAGTACAGTCATATATTATTAAGCAGCATTGTTCCATTTTTTCACCTCAGCAAAAGAAAAAGAGACCCACTCGCTACAAGACTGATCTCCTGTGGTTTGGCAAATTTTCTGGTTTGGTACCTGTCGGTTCCTAAAGGTGTTGGACTACAGAGGTTCAATCTATACTGTCCTTCCTGCCAAGTCCCCATTGTCTGTCACATGACTACAATGGAGCTGGTGTTAGATTCTTTCCTCTCCCTTCTTCCCACTATGTAATCTGACTAGCTACTCTGAGACCTCAGCTGTGTTACTAAATAATGGCTTTTCCCAAGTAAATCAAATGGCATGAATGCCATAGAACGCCAGACTGTCTCTTTTTGCATATTCTAGTGGAAATTAGGACACATTGTTTATTTCCATACAACCATATTCTTGCAGGCTAAAATGGCAGAATAAAGAAGATAACACCAAGAAAGAACAGAAGCAAAAGTGGCCCAATAGAGACCGTGTATGCGTGTTTCTCCTTTGTACCAGGATACAGCTACTGTGAGAAGAAAACTTCTATTGTTTTAGCACAAGCAGGAACAGGTTTTTAGCTTTATACAATGAGTTCATATATTCCATTTATGCCATAGATGAGATTAAACTCAGTTTTGCACTTTGAAGAAGCAATTCAAAGTATGGGAGTATGGGTGAAGGAGTTTGGAGTGCAGGTGGTATTCTCTTCAATCCTTCCTGTCAAAGGTGGGGGCCAAGGCAGAGACAGGGGCATCCTGGAGGTGAATGCCTGGCTGCGAAGATGGTGTCGCTAGGAGGGCTTTAGCTTCCTCAATCATGAGATGCTATTCCAGGAAGGACTGCTAAGCAGGGATGGTGTTCACCTTTCCAGAAAGGGGAAGACCATATTTGGATACAGAATGGCTAACCTCGTGAGGAGGGCTTTAAACTAGGTTTGATGGGGACAGGTGACCAAAGCCCACGGGTAAGTGAAGAACATGGAGACTTGGAAGATGGGTCAGAAATGGGAGGGAGTTTGAGCTATAATAGCAGAGAGAAAGGAGGGACACGGCAGAACTGGGAGGCAAGATCAAATCAGTATATTAGATGCCTATATACAAATGCAAGAAATATGGGTAATAAGCAGGAATAACGGGAAGTGCTAATAAATAAATACAACTATGACGTTGTTGGCATCACAGAGACTTGGTGGGATAAAACACCTGATTGGAATATTGGTAGAGAAGGGTACAGCTTACTCAGAAAGGACAGGTGGGGAAAAAAGGGAGGAGGTGTTGCCTTATACAGGCAGTCCCCGACTTACGCGGATCCGACTTATGTCGGATCCGCACTTACAAACGGGGCTTTCTCGCCCCGGAGCTCACAGGCAGCGGTCCGCCACCTCGATCTCCGGGGCGAGAAAAGCTGCTCGCGGTGCCCCTGGTCTGCTGGAGACGGTCCCCAGCAGACCAGGGGCACCGGGAGCAAAGCCGCAGCCGCGGCGGGTCCCGCACCAGAGCAAAGCCTCAGAGGCGCGGCACCCCGCCGCTGCGGCTTTGCTCCCCGTGTCCCTGGTCTGCTGGGGGGGGGGGGGGCGCAGCTAGTGTGCCTCCCCCCCCCCAGCAGACCAGGCTTTTGTTGTGGACCCTGGGGCAGAGCAGCTGGGGCGCTGCCGGTTGGTCCCGCAGCGCCGCTCTGGGCACTACTGGACCAACCCGGCAGCACCCCAGCCTGGGGCAGAGCAGCTGGGGTACTGCTGGGTTGGTCCAGTAGCGCTGAGGAGCGGCGCTACTGGAGCAACCCAGCAGCACCCCAGCTGCTCTGCCCCAGGCGTCCCCAAGTCAGCCGCTGTTGAAACTGACCAGCGCTGACTACAGGAAGCCCGAGGCACAGTTGCTCTGCCCCGGGCTTCCTGGAATCAGCCGCTGATCAGTTTCAGCAGCAGCTGACTTGGGGACTTGGGGTTCTTAAGTTGAATCTGTATGTAAGTCAGAACTGGCGGTCAGTTTCAGCAGCGGCTGAATCTGGACACCAGTTCCGACTTACATACAGATTCAACTTAAGAACAAACCTACAGTCCCTATCTTGTACGTAACCCGGGGACTGCCTGTATATTAAAATGTACACACTTGGACTGAGGTGGAGATGGACATTGGAGATGGACGTGTTGAGAGTCTCTGGTTTAGGCTAAAAGGGTTAAAAAACAAGGCTGATGTCATGGTATGGGTCTTCTACAGGCTACCTACCCAGGCGGAAGAGGTGGATGAGGCTTTTTTTAAACAACTAACAAAATCATCCCAAGTGCAGGATTTGGTGGTGATGAGGGACTTCAACTATCCAGATATATGTTGGGAAACTAACACTGCAGGGCACAGACTGTCCAATAAGTTCTTGGACAACATTGAAGAAAACGTTTAATTTTAGAAGGTTGAAAAAGCTACTGGGGGGAAGCTATTCAAGTTTTGATTTTAACAAATAGGGAGGAATTGGTTGTGAATTTGAAAGTGGAAGGCAGCTTGGGTGAAAATGATCATGAAATCATAGAGTTTGTGATTCTAAGGAATGGTAGAAGGGAGAACAGCAAATTAGAGAATGGATTTCAGGAAGGCAGATTTTGGTAAGCTCAGAGAGCTGGTAAGTGAGGTCCCATGGGAGGCAAGACTGAGGGAAAAAACAACTGAAGAGAGTTGGCAGTTTTTCAAAGGGGCATTATTAAGGGCCCAAAAGCAAGCTATTCCACTGCATAGGAAAGAAAGAAAATATGGCAAAACACCATCTTGGCTTAACCAGGAGATCTTGCATGATCTAAAAATAAAAAGGAGTAATCTAAAAATGGAAACTAGGACAAATTACAAAGGATGAATATAGGCAAACAATACAGGAATGAAGGGGCAAGATTAGAAAGGCAAAGGCACAAAACGAGCTCAAACTAGCTACAGGAATAAGGGAAATGAGACAACATTCTATTAATATATTAGAAGCAAGAGGAAAACCAAGGACAGGATAGGCCCTTTTCTCAGTGAGGAGGGAGAAATAGTAACAGGAAACTTGGAAATGGCAGAGAAGCTTAATGACTTCTTTGTTTCGGTCTTCACCAAGAAGTCTGATGAAGGAATGCCTAACATAGTGAATGCTAGTAGGAAGGGGGTAGGTTTAGAAGATAAAATAAAAAAAGAGCAAGTTAAAAATCATTTAGGAAAGTGAGATGTCTGCAAGTCACCAGGGCCTGATGAAATACATCCTAGAATACTCAAGGAGCTGATAGACGAGGTATCTGAGCCTCTAGCTATCATCTTTGGAAAATCATGGAAGACAGGAGAGATTCCAGAAAACTGGAACAGGGCAAATATAGTGCCCATCTATAAAAAGGGAAATAAGAACAACCCAGGAAACTACAGACCAGGCAGTTTAACTTCTGTGCCAGGAAAGATAATGGAGCAAGTAATTAAGGAAATCATCTGCAAACACTTGGAAGATAATAAGGTGAGAGGAAACAGCCAGCATGGATTTGTAAAGAACAAATCATATCAAACCAAATTGATAGCTTTCTTTGATAGGATAATGAGTCTTGTGGATAGGAGAGAGGTGGTGGACGTAGTATACCTAGATTTTAGTATGGCATTTGATATGGTCTCTCATGATATTCTTATCAATAAACTAGGCAAATACAACTTAGATGGGGCTACTATAAGGTGGGTGCATAACTGGCTGGATAACCATTCTCAGAGAGTAATTATTAATGGTACACAATCCTGCTGGAAAAGTATAACAAGTGGGGTTCTGCAGGGGTCTGTTTTGGGACCGGTTCTTTCAATATTTTCATCAACTATTTAGATATTGGCATAGAGAGTACGCTTATTAAGTTTGCAGATGATACCAAGCTGGGAGGGGTTGCAAATGCTTTGGAGGACAGGGTCATAATTCAAAACGAATTGGAGAAATGGTCTGAGGTAAACAGGATGAAGTTTAATAAGGAAAAATGCAAAGTACTCCACTTAGGAAGGAACAATCAGTTTCACACATACAGAATGGGAAGCGGCTGTCTAGGAATGAGTACGGCAGAAAGGGATCTAATGGTTATAGTGGACCACAAACTAAATATGAGTCAACAGTCTGACGGTGCTGCAAAAAAAGCAAACATGATTCTAGGATATATTAACAGGTGTGTTGTGAGCAAGACATGAGAAGTCATTCTTCCAGTCTACTCTGCACTGTGATTAGGCCTCAGTTGGAGTATTGTGTCCAGTTCTGGGCACATTTCAAGAAAGATATGGAGAAATTGGAGAAGGTCGAGAGAAGAGCAACAAGAATGATTAAAGGTCTAGAGAACATGACCTATGAAGAAAGACTGAAAGAATTGGGCTTGTTTAGTTTGGAAAAGAAAAGATTCAGAGGGGACATGATAGCAGTTTTCAGGTATCTAAAAGGGTGTCACAAAGAGGAAGGAGAAAACTTGTTCTTCCTGGCTTCTGAGGATGGAACAAGAAGCAATGGGCATAAACCGCAGCAAGGGAGGTTTAGGCTGGACGTTAGGAAAAAGTTCCTAACTGTCAGGGTGGTTAAACACTGGAATAAATTGCCCAGGGAGGTTGTGGAATCTCCATCTGTGGAGATATTTAAGAGTAGGTTAGATAAATGTCAATCAAGGATGGTCTAGACAGTACTGGGTCCTGCCATGAGGACAGGGGACTGGACTCGATGACCTCTCAAGGTCCCTTCCAGTCCTATGATTCTATGATTGACTTTATTGTTATATATGAAGAATATAGCATAAAGCCAAATTACAGTATATAGTCTTTAAACACAAAATTAATTTACTAGTAAATCTCTTAATTCAAGTTCAAATTAATTTAAAAATGGGTCCTTTAAGTATGCGATTTTTTTTCTTTGTCCCAGATTATCTTAATAATGGAATAATATGAACTTCAAGTGTTCTAAATAAGTTAAATTGATTGAAATCTTGTGCATAAGCTATATTTCTAGAAATTAGGTTCTATATTTATAGAAATTGTCATTAACTATTATTATTTCAAATTGCTATGATTATGTAGGCTATGTACAAGGTCAGGTTAATAGCCCAGATTACTCTTATGTAGAGTTGTTATGACATCAGAAGTAACTCAACTAGTTACTACTTGTAGCAACACCACAAGGGGGAAAAATAGGGAGAAACCTTAATCCACAGAAGGTTTCAGGATTGTCACTCTGCCACTCTGAAGCCTAGAATGTTTGTTGAGTCAGTGTGAAATGATGGAAACAGCATTTTGGTTGAGAATTCTTTTTATTCGGAGTATCACCAGGCTCAGTCATCACTGGGTTTTGCAGTCTGTTGACATCCAGATTTTAAGTTTGAACTATTTTGGCTTTAAAAAATAAACTCATGTAGTGCACAGCTGTGGTGAGGCAAGTATTCAGCTGTGCCATGCCGAGAGTCCTAGATCACCGGGATATCAAAGGTAGCTCAGCCATCACCATCCTTATTCCACATCTAATTTGCAAGCAACAGTTTCTCTGTTTGTGTGCGGGAGAGGGATCAGATGGTGGATTACTGGGCCCAGTTGTCATGCTCATGTGACCTCTTTTTTCATTTATTAGTGTGTCTCTAGTTGTATGGTTATTGTATGATTTCTCTTTAGGACAATGTTATGGTTGTTTGGGTGTGTTAACTGTCTATTCTCATACTTCAATAGATTTGGATTTCTTTTAAGTGGAGCCTTAACTCTGACTTTGTTGCATTTTGGGATAATTAAAACATTCCTGGAAAATTGATTTTTTAAATCTGTTTTTTACCCCTACCAATATGTACTCTCAACCTAAATAACATTTTACTATAGGGTTTTTTTTTGGTCTGGGAATAACTAAATCTGCAAATACTGAAATAATCCATAGATCTGGAGGAGTGGCCAAGCTTTTCAAAGCCAGACTCAATGGACAGAGGAAGGAAGACAGATTTTTGCTTTGCTCAAATGCTTTAGGTTTTCCTTCCTTCACTGCATTTAGGAGTAATAGTCTGGCCATTTTCTTGACTTTGTGACCCATTGGCTGTGTAGACTTCCGGGTAAGGAGCATTCACTTTTAGTTCAAGGATTTCCAAACAGTTGTTAATTTCCAGCTGTTCTCTGCTCTTTTTCATCAGCATGGATTTTATGTCAGGAAGGTGATTGAGGCATGTCTACATCCCTTTCTACCACATGGATTTGCTCCATGTACATTGGTAGCCAGTTGCCAAAGTAAGTGCAATACGATAACCCCTAGACCAGCCAAAGCAGATCACAATTTGCATAGAGGGAGCTCACACCTGCTTATTATGGATTCAGTGTCACTGATGCAGATTGCAGTTTACCTTTCTACATCACGTCTTTACACTGGTGCAGCCCTGTAGGTAGTGATGGCGGAAGTTGGGGCAAATCTCCACGTAGAAAAGGCCTATGTTAGGCTACGTCTACACTGCTGGTTTCTTGAGCAAGAACTGTTTTGCGCAAGAGTTCTTGTGCTAGAGGTCTTGCTCAAGAGCACATCCACACTGCCTTGTGCTTTTGTGCAAGAGATGTGCTTTTGTGCAAAAGCGTCCATGGCAGTGTGGACACTCTCTTAGGGTATGTCTACACTACCCCGCTAGTTCGAACTAGCGGGGTAATGTATGCATACCGAACTTGCTAATGAAGCCCGGGATTTGAATTTCATTAGCATAAAGCCGGCGCCGCCATTTTTAAAAGCCGGCTAGTGCGAACCCCGTGCCGCGCGGCTACACGCGGCACGGGCTAGATAGTTCGAACTAGGTAGCCATTCCGAACTATCTGTACACCTGTTCTAGATGAGTAGCTAGATGGGAGCCACACTGGTATGGTAGTTCTTGGGAACTGTTGTTTTTATATGTGGGGGCACTTTAACAGGGCATGAACTAGACTAATGCTAATATAGCTTTTAGGTGGTGGCAGGGCTTGCAGAATCATAGCCCCAGGGCAGTTTGTGCATAATGCCAGCCATGGAGTTAAACAATCTTAGAGTCTCTTGCACCCAGTTATTAACATGCAACCCACATCACCTTTGTGATTGCCTCTGAGATTTTGGGCTCATGTGTCAACTGAGCTGCTGAATATTTGAGCTTCACCATCTCTGCTAAGCTTTTTAATGTGCTTTGCAAACTAACCTGAAAGGTTTATAGTGCGGATGGTTTTAGGATTCCATAACATTTGACAGCACTCTTCTCCCTCAAGCCTGCAGAATTATCTGAAAGCATTAATACCATGTTCTCTCCAGTCTGTGGTTTTCAGACACTAGCTAGCGTTAGGACCCAGGGGAAACTTTCATCTAATATTGGCAAATGTTGGTTGCGTTATGTGTTTATTTATAGTCAGCTCATGTTTAAGTACCTCATAGTTCTTTTCTTAGCATGAGAGGGACCAGCTCAACTATCAATTAACCAAGAAGCTAATGATAACACACGGGAAGCTATGTAAGGCAGGTGCTCAGAGGGACTGAAGGAGGTGGGGTTCAGGAGATCGAAAATAAAGGACTCTTGCTTAGTCTGAAACCTCAATTATTTATTACCAACAATACTTATTTATAAAAAAACTTCAGAATGTCATTGTGACTCTCTCCAATTTTACTTCCCTTCCAACTGCCTCATTTGTCTTTATTATTTAGACAGTCCTAAATAAGAGGTGTTTTCCCCCTTGTGTTTTGACAATACTTCAGCCAGGTGTTCTCATTCTTTCTCTCACTTTCTTCCTCTGATTTTGCCAGGCCGAGATCTTATTATTTTTGTTGGTAAAATGAAGATCTTATTTCTTTGCATAAACCTCAGGTATCTGTACTCCTAAAGGGAGGGTACATTGCACTTTGGCATTCGCTTCTGTCCTTTCCTGTCTCATTCAAAAGACAGGATTTTGCATTTATGGGAGTTAGAGGTGGGAAAGGCAAGAAAATAAAAGGGGGGTATTGGAGCCTCCTGTCCTTGTCCAGGATAAAGCTGATTATGTTTGTTTATTGCTTTGTTTTATTCAAGCCATAGCAAGTGGAGGACTGTGTGAACTCTGCTCTAGACAGCAGCTCAGGTTCTGACACCATCTGCTACTTAATTCACTTGCCAGAAAAGAGTTTGACGTAGGTGTGTGTATATGCATACATGCTTGTCTTCTAGCCATGCATCATTTAAACAGACTCCTGCTTCATGCTGATCAGTTTGTGAGAACCATTCGCGTTAAAAGATTGGACTTGGATTCTTTTGTTTTTTGTTTTTCCCAAACCTCCCTTTTTAGGTGTCTCTGTTTCAGTTTGATTTGTTTATCTAGGTGGGGGGGATGAAGGGAAGGAGTTGATTGGTGGATTTGCAAAGGATTTCCCTGAAGACTGAGCTCAAATCTCCTTTCCATGTAGCTTGGACATTTTAGGCACTGGATTTCTGTTCTTGACTTTTCCTGGAAGCTATGAGTGCAGGGTGCATGGATTTCTTTTGTAAAAGCAGCAGGAAGCAGAGCAAGTGTAAATTGTCTGTGTCAGGCTCCCTGGATAGCTGGTAAGTGTGTGTTTGCAGGACCTGCTACCTCTTAGCTTTGTTACTGACATGGTGGCCAGTTCTGCTTGGCTGCTGTCCCCAAGAGTTTCACATACACCAAGTTCACTCTCTCTCCTCCTCCTCCTAATAACGCATTACTTCCATGAAGACCTCTACCTATAGTGCATGTGACACTCTATATTGTATTGTACTGGCTCACTTACCTTTAGACGTGTGTGTGTTTGGCACAATTAGTTGTCTAGACTAGGCAATATCAGCTTACAGCATTACTGTGTAAATACCTACCGCTGTAGAAAATTACTTGAGATCTCAGACTGGGTCAGAAGGGATTGCACAGAATACACACCTGGAAATGCTAATTGTTTTTGCAGTCCTTAGCTAAAATCATGCGATGCTTCTGCTGTGTGCTAAGAAACTGCTTGTAGTCACTTCTGAGAAATTGTAACTGTTTATCCCCGGAAGGTTCCTCATCTCTGTCTCCAAATTTTGGAGTTATCTCTCATCCCCACCTGTCTAGATTAAATCATCCCTCCGTCTTTGCTAGCCGGGGCTTTTGAGGCCTAATTCTGGACTCCGTCCTGGCTGAGGAGAAATGAATGCATTTCCCCTCCAAGCTAAATGTTCTGATCTAAGGGTATGTCTTCACTGTGGGACAATGTTGAATTAAGAGACGTAGCTGAAGTCAAAGTAACTTAACTCAACTTTTGGTGCTGTCCACACGGCAGGAAGTTGAAGGAAGAACACTTTTCCTTCAACTACCCTTACTCCTTGTGAAAGCAGGGTTACCGGCATCGACTGTCTACACTGGGACAAATTTCGGAAAAACCTCCTCTTTCAGAAGAGCCCGTCTTTCTCATGAAAGGAGGAAGACAGGGCTTCCAAAAGAGTGTGTCTGCTCTTCTGCCAAAAAAAAAAAAAAAAAAAAGTGGAAGAGCAGATGTGTTCCCCACAACCCCCCCCCCCAGTATAGACATAGACTCACTTTGAATTAACTGTCTTAACTAGACCGCTAATTTAAACCCTGGAAGATCAATAGCGGCAGCTTCTATCTTCCTCTGTAGTGTAGATATATCCTAAAAGTTTTGACTCTCCAGCATCCCTCTCCCTGCCAGGCAAGGGGCAAATACTTGGTTCATCAGCTTGACATTCCTGGGCCTCAGGTCCATCTTTAATCTGGCTTCTATTATCCCTTTTAGGGTCTGACCAAAGCTCACTGAAGTCAGCACAAAGCCTTTTTTTGCACTTCAGTGGGCTTTTCATCCAACCCTTAGTGTAGCTTATATCCCTGTTTGAGAAGGGCTGCTTTGCCTAGTGGTTGGATCTTTTGCTACATCTCCCTTTGCAGAAACTCTCTCTTTCCAGTTTTGGGTTCATGCCATTGCCATTATGTTATTTGCTTTGGGACTTTCCCCACAATGTTTGTGTCTCACTGAGAGATGACCAGAAGAGACCAAACATTCAGCTGCACTTGAATTTGTACCTTAAACAACACTTTTTAAGGATTTATACTGAATAATATTTAATGGTTAGTAGAGCAAAGAAATTTCATTGCACCCATTGCTCAAGGAGTCTTGTAGACATAGCTTCTTAATCAGCACTTGTAGTGATATTCGTTTTATTCTGTTTTTAGGAGAAAATAGTTATTTGGTCCTCCCTAAAAATGCTCACAGAGGTGTAAAAAAACAGGCTTATATCATGATGAAATGTATTAGTGTGATCGGACAAGGTCTCTCCTTTTCATCATCAAAAATTGCTTTCTTTTTTCACTTAAAGGAGACAGGACAGTAATGCTCCAGCCTCACCCTCTGAGCAGAGACTGAGTCAATAAAGAAATAACATTTCAGAAAATAATCTATGAAGGAATTTATCTTCCAGGCTACATTTCCAATATCAATTACTAAGTCAAATAGTTCTTCACAAGATGCTTCCAGACATCTTGTTATTTATTTAAACAAGCTCTCTAGAATAACATAATTGATGAATTAGCTGAATGGTGCACTGATGTTTCCATGCAATCTTACACATAAATGTTTGCTGTTTCATCTGGAAAAGTTGTTATCCTGCAGATTTTGCACTACTCCTCTTTTCTTTCTCTTTCCCCTCACAAATGGGGAAAATTGGCGTTTAAAGCATAATGTTGCTCAGAAATGGATTCATTTGTGGAGTGGATGTGATCCATTTAAAGTGAAAAGTTTGTAAAACAGAAAACATGGGCTCCTTATTTGAGTTTACAACATGCAGAAATCCCCTGGGTTTGCCTTTTTGTTAAGAATGTTTGCCTTTCTGTTGTGCTTGTTTTTCATGCTTCTGATATATGAACAATCAATGATAAAATAAGCATTCACTTAAAAACCTGTCAGGGCTCAAAGTGCAACCAAGCCTTTGTTTGTTTGTTTGTTTGTCTCTCTCTCTCTCTCTCTCTCTCTCTCTCTCTCTCTCTCTCTCAGCATTAGTATTGTGCTCATTGCTAGGACCACACTCAACCTTCCCTTGGTGCTTTTAGCTGAGGCATGCAGGGGAAGTGCTGAAGTAGCGCAACACTGAATATTCCCATTGTCCTGGACAAACAGAAGCAGAAATGACTGGAAATCTTGTTCTCATGAGAGTTCCAGACCTATCCTATTATTTCAAGAAGTTTGGGTAATTCAGCTAAACACCTGTGCCTTGAGAGTGCTCATCTGAGCCAAATCCAAATACTCCTCTGTTTAGTAATTAAAAACACACTTTTATGTGAGTGAGAACAGGACCAACCCACAACATTTTGGCACCTGAGCCAGGGAGCTCAAATGATGCTCCCATGCATCCTCGCTTGGGCCAAAACTTTGAAAGGTCTCGATTCTGCATTCTTCCTGTTCGACTCCTCTCATGGTACTGCTCTGCTACCTACATATGTACCAGCAGCAGATACAATTTTTTACACTCTAGGTCCCAGTGGCACCCTCCCACAGTCTGGCACCTGAGGCAGCCGCCTCAGTTCATCTCATAGTAGGGCCAGCCCTGAGTGAGAATGAAGAAGTGTTCAGATGCATTTCTTATAATCTACATGTCCATCCTCCTTACAAAAAAAAAGTCGATGTGCTAGATTTTTTGTGCAGCGCTGCTGGAAGAAAATGTTAAAAGAAAGCAAATGGAATTTGGAGTTTTGACTTTTCTTCTGGGTTTGCCACTCATGATCAATATAATCCTGTGTAACTTCACTATGCCTAAATTTACAAATTTAGTTGCCTATAGTTAGGCATTTAAATTCACTTTAGGAATCTAAATAAACTTGATTTTCAGAAGAGGTGAGAAATCTCAACTCCTGTTGACTCCATCTCAGGCCATTTATTTAAGTGTATAAATTTGGATTTGAGAGTGAATATTTTGAAGTAATAATGTTGGTTGCCTCAGCTTTTGGATCCCCAGTTTGAAGCTTCTCCGAGGGGTCTAATTTTTAGAGGGACGTTATTCTTTGTGTGAAATGTTTTACAACAATATCACCTGTATGGTTCCGCATTTCTGATAGCAATAATTTACAATTAGAATAAGAAAACTAGTCTGACTTGTGTTGCGGAGAGGGTGAGGGAGTGGAGGCAAATTCTGGTACCACAGTGCATGTTACTAATGATTAGATATAATTTATCAAATATAAGGTGTATGGCTGAAGTAGAAATACTTGCTTCCGGCAAACCATGGATTTTATTTTTGATTAAGAAGAGTACATTACTCCATATTATTTACTCACTTTGGCTATTTTTGACAAGATACTTTTTTAGACCTGCATGTGTTTTTTAAAGCAACTGGAGAACCTGCAGGGTAGTAAATCACATAAACCGGATGACACTTGTCTGAGATTACTGTAGAGAATAAAGTGTGAAATAGCTGAGGTACCGGTGAGGACATGTGATATATCCTGAAAATCTAACAGCTGTTCCTGACAGTTCCTGACAGTTGGAAAGTCAGTAATGCAGTGTCAGTCAAGGGAGAGACAGGAGATTCCCAAAATCATAGCCATGCCAGTTGCCCCCGCTATAGCTCTTAGGGATCTGACAGAGAGCCTGAGGGCAGAATAGTTTAGCACTTGGCTATGTATGAATACTGAGGGTCAAATCAGCATGGCTTCTGAAAGAAGGTATCTATTACCCACCACACTTTGTAAGAAAGAAAATAATACAGCTTGCCTAATGGTTCTAAGTTACTTGACTTTTGAAAAAAACCAACAACCCTTTCCTAAGCAAATTAAAGAAATTGGGTAGCTATGCAGTTTGGGTCCAAAGTCTTGGTGTTCTCTAAAAATTGGTTAAGCTGAAAGAAATTATGATCTGCTTCTGAGTGAAGTTGTTAGCTGGATGAGCAGTAGCTGGGTAAATACTATGAAGCATGGGGAGGTGAAGTGGTGGTTTTGTTCAGCGGGCTTGGAGAGGATTGGGATGCCAAACTTGTCACAGCTCAATGGCTTAAATCTAGCCCCTGTAAGTGGTGAACAACAGCAGATTTCTTAGAGCTGTGTGAATAGTTTATTCAGCTACAATTACTTCAATTCCTGTACTTCTATAACTGTCCAAATATTTGTGAATTTATTATTTGAAATTACTCATCAGATAATTTCTGTGAATAATTCTTGGCTGTTAGTAGAGCTGGATGAAAATTAGTGTGGGGAGAAAGCCCTGCAGATTTTTCCATAGAAAGTTGAAATTATGGCAAAAATGTTCACGAACACGTAACATTTCCAACAGCCCTAGTCTTGCCTGTTTGTGCGTCATTCGTTGTGAATGTTAGATACTTGTATTCCAATCTGTTTTGATTTGGGCCTGTACATGACATATTGTGTCTTTGCGTTCCCTGAATTAGGTGAACCTAATTCTTTGAATCGGGTTTCCTGTGTTTTCTTTCTTTGAATGCCAAAAGGTCTGTATAAGATGTGCTGTTTCAGCAAACCTTCCTGTCACTAAAACATTTTCAGAAATCAGCCACAGAAAAACATTCTTTTAAGAACTCAGGTGAATATGCATGGAAAGCTTGTTGTTGTCCTCCCCCCCTGTTTGCATGACTCTCTTTTTCATCATCCATCAACTGTTCAGTGAAAGAAATTTGATCGTCTTTGTCCAGTTACTAGCAAAACAATCACATCACAAAGTCATCACATCACATACATCATTGGTGCTGTAATTGGTATTCTAAGTAGAAAGGCCAAGAATTAAATCAACCAGAGACATTCTTGCTTTCAGAGATGATCCCTCAATGTTAGGGCCCAGACACATTGATAGAGAAATTTGTGCTGCTTGTGTTCATGCTGGCGCTGCTAAGTGGAGACAGAGGGGACTTCTTTAGGCCCATCAGATTAAAAAAGAACCGAGAAATAAAATAGAGGACTGTGAAATGCTCGAGATAGATTTCAGTGCTATGTAACATGATGATGGCACTTGAAACGCAACTTGTCTAAATGCAAAATAATGCCCCCTGGCAAAAATAGTTTAAACTTCTCATGTACAATGGTGGTTTCTGAAGCTGTGAGTTTCTCTAAGGAATAAGAGTCATTGTAGGTAGCTTAGTGATGATGTCTGCATAGCATGGATGCGGCAATTAAAAATTAGATACTTCAGCGCAATACAGATGGGTTAGAAAAAATAATAAACTAGAAATCTGAGGAGCAGAATGATTGTGAGATATGATATTCGTCAACATCTTCAGTAATTAGTCTAATCAATTTATTTTACTATAATGAATGACAGAATATCTCTTCAAAGAAAAATACTGTTAGAACATGCAACTTGCATAGTGATAGAACAAAAGCACTGAACAGGTGAGACACCTTTGCCTGCACCCTACTTTTGACCATCCTGTGCATAGTTGTTCAATCTATATCAAATGCTTTGCACATTTATTGAAATTTCCAAGAAATTAGTCTTTCTCCAAATTTAGGGACAGAAAATGTTGGTAAAATCTTTCTGGCGTCCTCTAGCCAGAGGAAAGATTATATCAGGATGCTAGTGGTGAGCTATAAGGGACTTTGATTTTTTTAACAAAAAACACCTGACATTGTGTTTTGTGGAGATTTCAGTTGAGGTTGTGAGGAAATGGGAGCCCCTCCCCTGACACTAAGACATAGAAAAAAACCCAGAACTAACATGACGCGTGCTTAGCATTAATCTAGTGAGAAGCTACTCTTTTGCATTGGATTTGGAAGGGGTCGTTTACAACCCTAAACTGTGAACACTGCCTCTCTGAGAAACAAATAGTGTGATACAGAGAAGCTGGGGAGGAATTGGTGAGCTAATCCTTCAACCTCTTCCACATTAGGGTTAAATTTTCTCCTCGGATATGACACATCCCTGTGTATTTTGGAAAGTGTGCTATTGAACCAGTTCAGGAAATAAACACCTTGGCTGTGTCTACATTGGCCCCTATTCCGTAATAGGGATGCAAATGTAGCACTTTGGAATAGGCAAATCCGCCGGGGATTTAAATATCCCCCGCGGCATTTGCATTTTCATGGCTGCTGCTTTTTTCCAGCTTGTAGATAAGCCGGAGAAAAGCGCCAGTCTGGACGCGATCCTCCGGAAAATAAGCTCTTTTCCTGAGGATCTCTTATTCCTACTTTCAAGGATTTGCCTATTCCAAAGTGCTACATTTGCATCCCTATTACGGAATAGGGGCCAATGTAGACACAGCCACTTGTGCACAGACAAAGACAGTAATGAGTTAGCAGCTTCAAGTTTTGCTTGGAACATGAGTGCAACAAATTTCTGGGTCTTAGGTCTCTGGTGGGCATTTGTTAGCAGTTGAAAATTTCTGCAACTTGGCTATGGAGGCACTTGAGAGCGGTATCTGTATCACACTGGAAACTCTGTTCTAATAATCCTTTTAGGAGAATAAATAATATGAGACTAACACCCCAATCATCCTCTAGCAATCGAGACTCTACACTAAGCCTTGTAAGGGCTCTGTGAGCTGTGGTAAGTTGGGGTGGGAGGTGAAAGTGCTTGGTTTGGTTTTCCGCTTGCATAAGCTTTTATTATTAAAATTTCTGTGTTTTCTCAGAAGGACTCCTGGAAGGCATCTGACTTGTACAATTGCCATTAGCAGGTACTTCAGTAAGTTGCTAGTCTGCAAAACTAAAGCTATCAGATTTGGGCACAAAATCACAGTCTCTGGAGAGTTTCTCATAATCTGACAAATAAGGAACTCTTCTCTGTGCAGTATTTACGCATTGGCTGACACATCTTAGTTCACTTTCCTATACACCCTCATGTTCATTTCCAGGTGCATTTCATCAGCCTCATAGTTATTTAGACATATGACCTTTCTGTATAGCTGCTTTACCTAATATGGACGATGCATCATGCAGAACGCTTTATTAAATATATTTATTAAATTAGCTCTTCTGGACTGCTCATGTAGTGTTTGTTATCCAAGATTATTTTTTGTGCTTTAACATAAGCCACTCTGTTAGCACAGCCTGTAGATTATGATATGGTTTATGTGTCGGACACACAAGTAAGGTGGAGATAAGTGTCACAGTCAATAGCTAAAATTCACAAGCATCTGTTTTTGTGATGGGGTAAATATAGCAACCCTCCCTTTAAGGGCCCAGCTACACTATGAATCCCTCCATACTATCGTGAAACCTATAACACAATTATTCCCTGGTCTTGTTACAATATATTAAAATGTGAGAAGTGGACAGGCTCTGCCCATGTTCCCCATAATGAAATTAAGGCCTTGTCTGCACTACTGTGGGCCATCAATCTAAGTTACACAGCTCCCACTATGTGAATAACGTAACTTAAGTCGACATACTTAGGTATGCTTACCCTGGTATATTCATATTAGGGTTGCCACCCCTTCCACTCCTGCCTGGTTTTGCTGGGAGTTTCCTAGACTAGATCCATATCTATCTCCTGCAGGGTACTGAAGCCAAGCCAGGAGATTTATAGGCTGCTAAAAGTCTGGTGGCACAACAGCGCTTAGGCAGGCTCTCTGCCTGCCCTGGCCCCGCAACACTCCTGGAAGTGGCCAGCATTTCCCTGCAGCTCCTGGGGGAGGGTCTCAGTTTGCTTCCGGCCCCAAGTGCCAACTGTGCAGCTCTCACTGGCTGGAAACCATGGCCAATTGGAGCTGCAGGGGTGATACCTGCAGGTGAGGGAAGCTCAGGGAGCCAGAGGGTCCCCCAGTGGGCAACAGGGAGCGGCATGAGGCTAGGGCAGGCTGTGAGCCTGCCGTAGCCCTCTTGTACTGCCAACTAGGAGCTGCCTGAGGTAAGTACCACCCAGCCAAAGTCTGCACCCCTCATCACCTTCTCCACCCCTAATGCTCTGCCTCAGCCCTAAGCCCCCTCCTGGAGACTGCACCCTCCCAAACCCAGAGCCCTTGCCCCCAGCCTTGCATCCCTCCGACTTTCCTGCACCGCAGCCACCTGTAGAGCCTTGAGCCCTATCCTGCACCCAGACTCCCTCACGAAGCCTGTACCCCTTGCCCAATCCTACACCTCAAACCCCTGCCCCAGCCTTGAGCCCTCTCCTGGAGCCAGCACTCTGAACCCCCTCTTGGACTCCAAATCTTTGCTCCAACCCCTTTCTGTACCCAATCTCCCTCTCAGAGCCTGCGCTCCCCGGACCACAACCCCTCCTTCATCTCAAGTCCTTGCCCCAACCCAGAGCCCCCTCCAGCACTCATCTCATTCCCAGAGCCTGCACCGTGCATCCCAAATCCCTGCCACAGGCTCAGCACTGACTTCCCTTTGAACACCGTGATCCCAGCTCAGAGCCCGTATCTCCTCCCACACCTCAACCCTCGTTGCATCCTGGTGAGAGTGAGCAATGGTGGGAAGGGGGATGGTGTGAGCAGGGTAGGGCCTCGAGGAATGGGAGGGACAAGGGTGAGACACGTGTATTTGGGTTTGCAGCCTTTTCCCTTTCCCCCGGCATGGGTGTATTTTATAGGGGTAGCAAGAGCTTACTGTATAATTTTCACAATTTCCAGTCCACCCTGCTCAGATTAAGGAAACTATGCTATCAACTATGTTTAAACTAGAATTTCATCCATAGAGAGGGACTTACCTCTCTGTTTCTCTTCATGGCTTTGGCTTGATGTTTAATACATGCACTTGGAAAACAAATGCAAGATCCGGTGTTTGCTTTAAGATCACAGTTACTTGTTAGCTCATGAATAAGACCCCCCTGGAGAGTGCTTAGAGGATTTGCAACTTTCTCTTGGGACTGGGGACTATGATTTCTCTAAAAAGGGACGAGGGGAAGAATGTTGGTGCCTTTGAAAGATATAAAATGGTTCTCTTAAAATCAAAACAAAAACAAAGCATAAATTGGAAGAATCCTGAGACTACAAATGGAACTAGTGAGCCATTGAGAAAATGATTGCCTGCATGGCCCAGTGCACTGAGGAAAATTGCACAAACAGACAATGTATGCAACAGAGCTTCCAGATTGATTTCTTTTGCCAGGAACGCTGCTCATGAAGCTAAATGGCTAAAATGATACTTTAAATGTATCTAAACTACACCCCTCTGCTGGCAGAGGGATGTAAATTAGATGTATCGAAAGTGCAAATGAAGCCGGGATTCAAATATCCTGTGCTTCATTTGCATAATGGTGGCCACCACTCTTTTTTGAAACGGAGCTTTTGGAAAAAAAAACCAGCAGTTTAGACGGGGCATTTTCGACAGAAATGCCATGTTTTGAAAGATCCTGTACTCCTGTACATCTGTCGAAAATGACCTGTCTAAACTGCCATTTTTTTCCGAAAAGCCCCATTTTGAAAAAAAGCGGCAGCCGCCATTATGCAAATGAAGCGTGTGATATTTAAATCCCAGCTTCATTTGCACTTTCGATGTGTCTAATTTACATCCCTCTCCTGACAGAGGGGTGTATTTAGATGTACCTCCTAATACCCATCCGGATCCTCACCATGAGAGGGCAGCCTAGATTCTCCTTCTTTTTTGTGTAGCTGCCATTGATTTCTGTAGGCAACTGGAATCTGTGTCTTTGCTGGCCTTGAAGGAGGGGTCTCAGAGAATGGAATAGTTGTTTCAGAATTCACTGGTGGATCAGAAACAGCTCGGTTGCCTCAGTCATCTTGGGGCAGAGTACGTTAGCCTGGAGTTTGGTTTCGGATTTGTTCTTGGCACCCCTGGCCACTAAGAGGTGGGAGTTCTGGGTACATGGAGGAAGGGAGTAACAGCCTCCCAACTGATGAAGACAAATTTCAGGCCAGGTCTGTACTAAACCTGGAAGGTCGGCTTAAGTTACGCAACTCCACCTACATGAATAGCTTTCCTGGGGCGCTGCTATGTCCCTTCTCTGAGGCCCCACCCCCACCTACTGCATCCCCCTTCCTTCATTGCTTGCTCTCCCCCACCCTCACTCACTCTCACTAGGATGGGGCAGGAAATTGGAGTGTGGGAGGGGATGCAGGCACCGAGCTGGAGTTGAGGGGTTTGGGAGTATGGGAAGGTGCTTTGGACTAGCAACTCTATTTGTACTTGGGGGTTTTGTGGGACTATCACTTTATTGTTCATATTCAGGCAAATCCCTAAGACCTATTGTAAAACTGGTCTCCACTGAAGATGGGCTTGAGTGTCTATTTGGAACAGCTCTAAACTCTACCTTGATTTAGAAGTACTCAGATCTAGCATTCTTGGCTATGTCTAGACTATGGAGTTTTTCCAGGATACCTCAGAGAACGTGTCTGCTCTTCCAACACTTTTTGCGGAAGAGCAGACGTGCTCTTTCGGAAGGCCCTGTATTCCTCATTTCACAAATAAGGAATAAGGACTCTTCTGAAAGAGGAGGTTTTTCTGAAATTTGGCCCAGTGTAAAAACCTCTTCCAAAAAAAAATATCAGAAAAAGATACGGAAATTGACACCCTTATTGTGGAGTTGGGTAGGAAGAGATGGTGACAGATCCTTAGCTGGTGCAAATTAACATGGCTCCATGGCAGTTTACACCAGCTGAGAAACTGACTCTTGGCATTTGAATGGCTGGTTTTGTCAGAGATGCAGTGAGGAGTTTGTTTGGCAATATCCTCAGATGCAGTTGTGGTGTAGGATTCTGTCAGTTTAAAACCATTTCCCCCCTCTGCAAGTGGCACCCGATAGATATCAAAGCTGCCAAAACAGTCCACAAAAAAGAAGGCCTACTATTATTAGTTCGTGTAGAAGTGTACACTGTGCTCTCCACCACTCTTCTAACATTAGAGAATGTGGTTTGAAGAAATAAAGAAAGAACTACCTTGATCTAAACCTTTTCTGACATTTCAGGAAGTTTAGAAACTGTTTTTCTCTCTCACATTTTTTGTGCTTCTCCATTGGCTGCTTGTAGCTGAGATGGAAGAGGGAACACTGCATCAAAAATTATCCACATAGGCTATGTCTAGACTGCAAGCCTCTTTCGAAAGAGCCTCTTTCGAAAGATACTTTCGAAAGAGCCTCTTTCGAAAGAGAGCGTCTAGACTGCATGTTGAACTTTCGAAAAAGCGGCTTGCTTTTTCGAAAGAAAGCATCCAGTGAGTCTGGATGCTCTCTTTCGAAGAAGCCCTATTTACATTCAAGAATGCCTTCTTTCGAAAGAGGAACTTTCGAAAGAAGGCGTTCTTCCTCGTAAATTGAAGTTTACCGCCATCGAAAGAAAAGCCGCGTTCTTTCGATTTAATTTCGAAAGAACGCGGCTGCAGTCTAGACGCAGGTGAGGTTTTTTCGAAAAAAGGCTACTTTTTTCGAAAAAACTCCTGAGTCTGGACACAGCCATAGTCTTTCTACTTGTACTGCTCCTAGTACAATGGGATGCCAATTTAGTCAGGATCTCTAGGTACAGTACTTCTGAAAAACTACTCCAGTTAGAACCTTTCTAGTCCGGCACTCCCGGGAGAGAATTTGCCAAATCATGGGAGGTCAATATTGTCTAGCAGCATTATCAACAGTTCCATTACTTACTGGGCAGTTAGAAGACATTTAGCGGTAAATGAGAGCTAAATAACAACATAGACTACTGAAAGTCAGGTCTGGTAGCTGTAAACAAACTTTATGGGACCATGGGAAATTTGGCCACACCCATGATAAGTGGACATCCAGCTAATTAAAATCATGCTGGACTGCAGATTTTGCCAGACCAGAGAGTGCTGGACCAGAGAAGTTCAATCTGTAACAATAGTCTGACTAGTCTGATATCATAATGCCATGGATATCATAGGAAAGCATAGCTACATAAGGTTTCCAGCCTGTTAGTTAGACTAAATACATTCAAATAAGGATCTGGACTTCTGGATGATTATTTTAAGATAACCTTTTTAGAGGTTCGCCAGCCCTATGTAAAGTGACTTCCCAGCACATTGTGTACCATATAGCAATGATTTGGAGAGAGAGAAAAAGGACACTTTGCAGTGAGGTTTCTTATTTAAAAGCTAATATAACCTCCCCCAAACCCTTTCATTTGCTATTTGTTTAGAACAGTTTACCACAAAAGCAATTACATTTCCAAACCCATAGTAACAGAGTACACAGTGTTACCACATCTACAAAGACTGGTACATGTTGTACAATGGCATTTTATATTCTGGCAATTGGACAGAGGAAAAACGATACTCAAGTCAAACTCTAAATTATTGTTTAGCTAGCGGGAGAATGGGGCAATATGGATAAAGGGCAAATTATAGGACAGCTCTGAAGTGGAAGGAAGAAGGAAAATTCATTCTAACGCTTTTAGATGAATTGTTCAATTTTGATCCAGAGAACTCAAACCAGTGGTGGGCAACCTGTGGCCCATTAGGGTAATGTGTTTGCAGGCTGAGAGACATTTTTGCTGATGATGACCATCTGCAGGCACTGCCCCCGTAGTGGCTGCGATTCATTAATGTCACACCAGGAGATATGGAGAAGGTGCCTGCAGGTGAAGAGGCTGTGGGGGTAAACCACAGCCCCTGGGAGCTGCAGGTGGCAGTGCCTGTGGATGGTCAAAGTCAGCAGATTGTCTCGTAGCCTGCAATCAGATTACCTTGATGAGCTACATGTGGCCTGCAGATTGCAGGTTGCTCACCATTGACTTAAACCCTGCAAGAAGTTGGATTGGAGAAAACAGCTCATTTTGATATGAGAAGATGAAGGGGAATGAATTAAAAAGAACGCGCCGCGGTCGACAAGGGAAGCCTTTATCGACCGCTCCGGTATGCCTCGTGAAATGAGGTTTACCGGAGCGGTCGACAAATGCTTCCCTTGTCGACTGCGGCATGTCCAGACTGCCCTGCTGTGCGCCAAACAGCTGATTGGCACAGTGCGGTGGCCATTTTGATGTAAAAGAAGCAGCGATTATTTAAATCGTCACTTCATTTTCCTATGTCTAGTAAACTTATCTACGTGGCTCCGTCGATGGAGCCATGTAGTCTAGACATACCCTATGAAACCATAAAAGACAGATGAAAGGGATATAGCATGCAGGCAAAGTGATAAGGGTGGACATATGCTCACGGTTTATTAGTTATAAGCTTGTTAGCTTTATTTCTGTTTTAAACATGCTCACTACCCTCTCCCATCCTTCCCATTGATATTCAGTCCCCATCTGTCCCCCTCAAAGCCAGCACCATCAGCTCTTATGATCCTTCTTCCCAACATTTGACTCCCCCTTTCCACATAAATGAGCAGATCACTCAAGCAATAATCATTGTACATTAAGTAAATAAGTAGTGAACTTAGCTCATTTCTTGTAGGAATTGCAGAAGAAGTGAGAGATGTAAATGAGAAGGTACTGGTTTTATAGGCCATCCCAGATAAACAGACGGGTGGGGAGTAGATGCTGGTATGACTCTTGAAATAAAGAGGGCAGATGAAATGATGCAACTAAAAAAAGACAAGCTAGTAGGAAGGGCTTAGGGATAGGTAGGGCTTTGGAGGTAATCAAAAGAAGGGGATGTGGTGGAGAAAGAAAGGTCTATGGGAAGATTAAAAATGTTTTATAAAGCACTTTGCACATGAAAAAATGCTACGTGACAGCAAAGTACAATTGTTATTAATTAACTTATTGTCAGTTTAAAAGGGTGAGAATTCCCAGTACATCTTAGCTATAAAGGGGAAGCTTTCTTTTTGGGAAACATTTTCAGAAGCACTTGGATCTTAAATCCATTACAGAATTACATATTTGTGTAATGTGTGAGACACTAAATCCTTTTTTGTGTGAGAAATGCCCTAGAATCTTTAATGTCCATATAAAACAGACAGAATCTTGGTTCTGGGTTGTTTTTTTGATAGGGATGAAGGTCCTGCTAGGATTCCAGTCTGAAATATCTCACATGTCAAAATAGTTCTGTTACCTATCTCTCCTTCACATTACCATTGGAAATACTTCATTTGCCTTGAACTTCTAAACATAGTAGGAAACAATTTAAACTAGAAAGATATTGCTGCTGGTTGGCTCAAAGAAAAGAGGAAGTAGGGTTATTTAGGGAGACATAGCCCTTTTAGCTAACAGAGGAGCAAGGCCTTGTCCACAAGGGAAGTTGCACCAATATAAGCTAGGACAGGGATTCTGGAATGTTTTGTACAGTGGGGTTGCTGAGAGCCATTGGCTCAAACTGTAAAGCCTGTACATGATGGAAACCACTTCAAGCCAGAGGATGCAGCAGCACCCCAATGGAGATCCAGCACCTCTGATGTAGGATGTGAACTTAAACCAGTTTAGTTAAACAGGTTCAAAGCCTTGTCTGGACATTCTTATTTCAGTTTGAATGACTTTTTTTTGGTTTATCTTAAGTCAACTGGGGGACAGGTTTAAACTGAAATCAGCCATTTTAAAACCAAAGTAAGAGAGCCACAGATTAATAAATGGATTTATTAAATTAATGCAACTTTCCCATGTAGACAAGGGATATAATTTTCAAACATGAAAATTGAGAGACTTAAGATTCTAAGGTCCAGGGACTTTCAATGAAATGCAGGAACCTGAGTGCATTTCACTTTTAAAAATGGGATGTAGGCTTCTATAACACTTGGGGAACATCTACACAGCAGGGCTAAAGTCAAATTAAGCTATGCAACTTGAGCTACGTCAATTGTGAATCTTAAGTTGAAATAGCTAAACTCAGCTTTTGGTGCTGTCTACACAGCCAGAAATCGAAGGAAGAACATTCTTCCTTTGACTTCCCTTACTCCTCATAGGAGGGTTATCAGCAGTAGTAGAAAGAAGTCCTTCAGTTTGCCATTATTTTGAAATAATGGCTTATAATGTAGACATGCTCTTAGTTATTTTGGAATAACTCACGTTATTCCGAAATAACACTGCTGTGTAGACATAGCCTTAGGGATGTTAGAAAATTTCACCCAATGTTGAAAAAGAGATGTTAATAATGAGTTTTATTTCAGAACAAACTAATCCACTCGTCTTCACCAGTACTTTGCCATGCCAAGCCTAAAAGTCATTTGCTGAAACCAGCTGGTAGCAAATTTAATACTGTTAGGAAATTCTACTTTATATTACTTTATATCATGTATAACCTGCTGAATTAACTTCCACATAAAATAATTAGTGGGATTTTTAAAAAAATTGTACAGATATGAAATGAATATAAATAGACAACTGAACTACTCCTCATTTGGGATGGTGCAAATCAATGTAATAGAAAAGCAAACTTCATATTCAGGGCATAAATGGTTTACTGGATGGATTGGGAAATTTTCCCATCCATGATAACACTTGCTCCAAATAATCAGGCACATTGTTGTGTTTGTTCTCCATTTCCTCTGAAATATTCTATACAAGCCATCTTCAGAAGCAGAGTTCCAGAGAGATTGAATGTAATGGTCTGTGTCAGCACAGATACTCCTATGTGAACTGAGCACTCCTGATCTTAACAGGCCAATTTACACTGGCAGAAATGTGACCTTCGTTGTAAGACACCTCTTTTCAAAATAACTATATTGTGCAGTTCTGTGCACTGAACTTGTTAATACACTGTGGTAGAACATCAGTATTGGAAACGGTGTGCAAGGATGGGGAATTTTCAGCTGTGCAATTGTGGTACTGTTTGACGTGGAATAAAGCTAGTTGGGAACATTCTGAAGGATATACTTAATAGATTTTGAGATGCCTGTAATAATTTATAAATACTATGGCTATGTCTACACTGCAGGGTTCTTGTGCAAGAACATTTTGTGCAAGAGTTCTTGTGCAAAAAGTTCTTGTGCAAGAGTACGTCCACACTGCTGTGTGCTTTTGCGCAAGAGATGTGCTTTTGTGCAAGAGGGTCCATGGCAGTATGGATGCTCTCTTGTGCAAGAAAGCTCTGATGGCCATTTTAGCCATAGGGGTTTCTTGCGCAAGAAACCCCTGTTCCTGTCCACACTAGCCTTTTTGTGCAAGAGCTCTTGCGCAAGAAGGCTTATTCCTCGTACAAAAAAAGCCCTGTCTTCTGACGAACTACTGTACTTTTTTTTTTTACAGAAAGTACGTGTTTCTGCAAGAACAGGCTTGTAGTGTGGACGCTCTGCAAGTTTTTGCACAAAAACTCTGCAGTGTAGACGTAGCCTATATTTTGGTTGGGTTATTCCAAAGGTTACTTTATAAATATATCAAGTTAGTATCTAAGCAATATAATCAGTAATGCCATCCAGAAAGGGGAGCATGGATCCATATACAGTAAAAGTTCTGTTATCTGTCACTCAATTAACCAAAAAACTCAATCCACATTTTTGATATCTCCCAGTACAAGCCTTCAGTCTAGTAACTGGGATGATTATGCTGCCCAGCACCTTATGCTGTTGCACATTCTGCTCTTTTTTTGTTATGGAAAAGAGGCAGAAGACAAGTCAGCAAAGTGAAACCAGGGATTTATTCCAAAAATTAGCTTCCAGGGTGTGTCATAGGGTCATTACAGATTCAGTTCAGTCTCTTACACCTTCTCCATGTATAATGATAATTGATTTTGATAATGATGACCCTGAGGCACGGCAAAACCCCAAGTGCCTTCCGATTCATCAAATAAAGATTTAATTATGCTCAGTGTAGTTTTAGTGTTAAGTATGTGTTTAGTGAACTGGGTGTGTGTCATGCATTGCCCACAGTGATTTGTAATGTCATAACATAGCCTTCTATATAGAATACATCACCTGTACACACCTAAGTGTTCTGTAACCATGGCGATATTTTCTTAATTCCTCCCCCTCCCTTCCCTTAACAAGCAGAAGAAATTAAAAGTATTTCAAACACTAAAAACTCATCATGTAATATAATATTTATTCAGTGAGCCCCAAATTACATTATTGGCGGAACCACAAATATTTAAATATTTTAAACAAATGTCAAATCCCTCCTTTCTTCCTGACTTTCCTCCCCTCCCCCCATCTTTCTTCTGGAAGTGAGTGTGTGGAACAGTCAGCTCGCTGGAGCATTTGAGTCACTGTGTTGATTTTGAGGTGGAATAATTTAACCCAAAGCATATCTCTGTAAGCAAAGGAAACAATGTGGCAGTAGCCTTTGAGCTGTCCACTTAGTGCTTCAAGAGGCAAAAAATAGACTATTGGAATCCAATTGTTCATTATCATATGTTTTATTGGCAGGCAGGAATAAAGGGAGGATGGAGAGAAGAAGGAGAATTCTCCTGAACCAGAATGCTAGGGCAGCAGTCCAGTTTAAGAAAGTACGTCTATGTGTACACAGTGCACATTAGATCGGCACAACTGTACAGTACATAGTGTAGCTGCTCTTTGTTGGCAGGGTAGAGCTCTGCTGCTGACAAAATAAAACTATCTCTAGTGAAGGGTGGTAGCTTTGTTTATGGATACTCTGTATAGCCGTGAGTATGCATTGTAATCCCGATGTGCTGAATGCTGGATCTGCCTGGAGCCCAATTGAAGTTACTGGGTCTCAGCATGGGTGTGGCAATCTGACTTGCTGGAAAAGAGGGTTGAAAAGAGTTTTTCTGTATCATACGCAAACAACGGTGTCAAAAGACCTTTATTAAGATTGCAAAGTCATGCAGTCAAAAGTTAGGAAATAACAGAGTTAGGGCTGCCCATGCAACCTTCATTTAGCCTTCTTGTGCAAGGGCATTATGATGACATCTTTAATTACATAATCACATACCAGTTTTGCATGGGACCCCTGTCTCATTCAGTGCCCAGGAGGGAAGATGCTCACTTAATGAGCAGCTATTCGGTGTTTAGGTTTTTTTCCTCATTTTTCAATGCATGACCTTAATCTTCATTTATTGCACACTATTCAAATGCTGCTCTGAAGACAGAATTATTAATTTTCTCATGGCTTTCCTATAATATTAATCACAACAGTATCTTCACAGGCAACCTTCGTTCTGGTGTTTCCTCACTTTTGATTGCATGGTTTTATGTTCCTTTTAACAGATTTTCTGGGTTCCTGGGTTTTTTTAATTTGCTCTTTCTAAAACCTAAGAAATTCCATTATGTAATGTCATATGTGATACCCACACGTGTCATGATCAGGATGGAACCTTTAGATTCATTGCATTGGCTCCTGCCACTTGAGCTACCAGAGTAAATGATAGCAATAGTAGGTTGCCATCCTGTACGTGGGCCAGACATTTTGCCAGTGGTTCATTGGCTGACAGCAAAAGAATGGTGAGTCACCTCTTGGCTTTCCTTCCAGGCTCTGGAGGGGAATGTTTTCTAGTGGGCATAAACTCTTTGATTCTGTCTTAGTCCAATCTCTTCCCAATCCCTGGCTCTTTATTCCAGTCCCATTTTTTCTCATCTTGCCAATCATATTGCCAATCCCAGTCTCCACTCCCCCACCAGACTTCTTATCCCAGGGGTACTTCTTAGTACCTCAGGGGTGTTAGTCCAATACCTTTCAGAAGCACCACACGAAGGCCAGGTTTACACTAAAGGAGAAGGTCAAATCAAGATATGTAACTCCAGCTACGTTAATTATGTAGCTGGAGTCAATGTACATTGTTTCAAATTTCACTGCCATTTCCACAGCAGGAGGCCGACAGGAGAAAACGCTCCCGTAAGCTTCCCTTACTCCTCGCAGAGGTACTACTGAGGGCAGTACCCTTTGAATTTGATTTAGCGGGTCTTACCATAACTAGTCCCGCTAAATCAAACTCCAGAAGATTGATTGTGACAACATCAGTCTTCTACTTAGTGAAGATATGGACTACATTTTTCATACAAAGAACTGTAGTTGTTTTGAAAAAATATTTATACAGTTCCTTGTAGATTTGTTTCATACTCCTGTAGCCCAAATCCAAACTTCTCAAAGTAACTGTTAAGAATACATTCAGCAATCCTCAAAGTTCTGCACATGCCCACTGACAGCAAATCTGGGCCCCAAGCCCTGACCTCCCCTGGTCTGGCAAATTCCCTTGTTCACGACCACTCAGGTCCTGAGGACACTGGACCAGGGAGGTCCAACCTGTGTGAGAAATGATGGTTTAGTGATTCAGGCCACTGGCCTGCTGTGATGCTTCCTGGAGGTGCTCAGAAATGTGAAACATCTGGCTACCACTTGACCTTAGCATGAGGAAGGCTTGTCTGTGCTTGTTGTGTGTCAGCTCTCTGATGCCACTGGCTGTGGACAACACAAATACTCCTCTTTCAGCCATTGTGGAGTCCACTATCCTTTTCCTGGTTAATTGATACAATTCTTGAGCCCTCTGAGTGTCCTGCTGGAATTTTCAGCTCCTGTTCTGGCGGCCACTCACACTATTTGCATGGAAAGGTACATCCCAATTTACCAGTGTTACACCTTAGCTCACTGCTCTGCTAGCAGATATCGCGTAGAGAAAGTCTCCGAGAGAGAGAGAGAGAGAGTGTGGAATGAACCTTCATATGCAAATTTCCCCTTGGCCTGAATAAAGACATTACGGGCAGTCCCCGGGTTACGTACAAGATAGGGACTGTAGGTTTGTTCTTAAGTTGAATTTGTATGTAAGTCGGAACTGGTACATATTGTAGGGGAAACTCTAGCCAAATATTTCTCCAGAGCTCAGTTTTATTCTCCCACACCTCACTTCCCTCAGTCCTTTATTCTCAAGCTGAGGTGTCTGCTGAGAAAAGCCGCTCTGTGTCTCCCTGGTCTGCTGGGGGGGGGCGGGGGGGTGGCGCTAGTTTCACGTCTCCCTGGTCTGCTGGGGGGAAGCAGCTAGTGCAGGGTTGCCTCACCCTGTTTGTAAGTAGGGATCTGATGTAAGTCGGATCCATGTAACCCGGGGACTGCCTGTAATTGGATGGCCCATTATAAAACCAGTCTTCCTTAAATTTAACATGTCATTGGCATTAAAAGCTAAGCATGGTACACTTACAGTCCACCCAGTTAGTCTCGTTAGCACTGGCACTGCTATTGACAGGTACATATTTTTTCCTCTCCCTTAAATTATGATATTTCCCCTTTTATCTCTACTCAAACGCATCCAAAGAAGTGGGTTTTGCCCACTAAAGCTCATGATACTATGTATATATTTATTAGTCTCTCAGCCCTAATCTACACTAGTACCTTATTTCAAAATAACTCCCAAAGATTGATTTTATAAGCAAAGCATCCACACTACCAAGCCCATGATTTTGAAATAACAGACCATGGAATTTGATCTCTGTACTTCTGCTCTTCAACCAGTTGATCTCTGATGGCTTTTTCATGAGTCAATCTTTGCTACCAGCTTGTCCACTAGGTGGAGGATATTGTATATTTCCTGATATACCAGACTAGTCCTTTGATCTTAGTAAACAAGACACCCTCTTGCACACTGCTCCTTCCTATAGATTTTGTGCATTGTTGTTGATTTCACAATGCTGATTAGCTGGTGGTTCAGTATACAAATAGACCTACATTGTGAGGCAGGCAATATACAATGACGAGAGGCAGAGCTAAGCATCTACTGCCTGAAGAGAACCCGTTGGAGGCTTGACACCTCCTGGTGATCCTACAGAGTGTTTTTGGAGAAATGACTGTTTTTCTGAAAAAACTTCACTTACGTCCACACTGCAATTGTGTTCTTTCAAAAAATAAATAAATAAATTGAAAGAACAGAGGGGTTTTTCTGACATTGGTAAACCTCTTCCTACGAGGAAGAAGGCTTTTTCTGAAAGAGCTCTTTCAGAAAAAGGTAAGTGTGGATGGGGAAGAAAGAGTTCTTTTGAAAGAAGAGGAAGGAGGAAAAAGCACATGTGCTCTGGTGGCCGCTTTGTCCATAGTAATCACAGCTTAAATGCAAGATAGTGTCCACACTGAAAGGATGCTATCTTTCGAGAAAGCAGATTGCTTTTTCGATGTGCTTTGGCAGTGTGGACACTCTCTTTCGGGAGAAGTTTTTTCAGAAGATCTCTTCCAGAAAAGCTTCTTCTGAAAAAAGCCTGCAGTCTAGCTGTAGCCATGCCTGAGATCCGGGTTTCAATTCCCAGCTCTGCTACAGATTAAGCACAAAATAGTTGCACAGGTTCAATTTCTCATGTATAAAAATTAAGATAATATTGCTTCTCCATTTCACAGTGGTGCTTAATGATAATCCATAAATACTTGGGAGTGCACAGATATTATAGTGACAGGGAGTCCCCTGAGTAACTGTAAAGATTGTGTTCCCCTCTGTGTTTTGGTTGAATTGATTTAGAGATACATAAATCTCAGAAAAATTCCCAACATACATTCAACATAAAATTATTTAGATATATACAGGTTTGATCTCTATAGTCCAGACTTCTGTCTTCTGGCACCATCTGTGGTCCAGCATCCCCACGTGTGCTCCCAGGCTGGAGCACTCACTATGAAAAGCTAGACCCCGTGCCCAGCAACTCCTCCCCCACCCACCCAGAGCTTCCAGAGCACCACAAATAGCTCATGTGCAGAGTTCAAGCTCAGGGAGGGAGGGGGATGTGCAGGAACAAGGCTGTTTGGGGGAAGAGGCCGGGTGGCTGAGGAGCCCTGTGGCTAGGGGCCAGGAGCACAATCCCACAGTCCCGGGGCTTGATGTGCTCCCATGAGGCTGTGCTCCTGGCCAGGGGATACTACAGCCACTCTGCCTTTTCCCCTGGGCACCCTCGTAGGCTCCTTTTGGTGACTGCTGGCCCCTCTATTGCTACTGGAACGGAGCCCCACTCCTGGCAGCAGCAGAGGGGCTGGCATTGACCTCGTCTGGTCTGACAAATTCCTTGGCTCGGGACCAGTGAGGTCCCAAGAGTGCCTGACCAGGGAGGTAGCAACCTGTATATGCATTCATTTACTGTAGTGCAAGATTTCTCAAACTTCATTGCATTGTCTCCTCCTTCTGGCAACAAAAAATACTACATGTGCCCAGGAAGCTTAGGCCTGCCTGAGCCTCCCTACCCCAACAGGGGGCTAAAGCCAAAGACCATGGGTTTCAGCCCCATGCAGGGTTCCTGTGACCTGAGAATCATTGAACCACATGTGCCTGAAGCCCTTGGGCTTTGGCTTCATTCCTAGATGGTGGGGCTTTAACTTCAGCTTTGGGCACCAGAAAATCTGAGTCAGGCAGCCCTGGTGACTCCATTATAATGGGGTCATGATCCTCTTTGGGGGGCCTGAGAATTGTTGCTCTAGTGCAGCTGGTTCCAACCACCGGTCTGTGGACCAGTGGCAGGCTGCGAACCGCTGCCTGTTGGGCCGCAGCAGTCTGCCAGGCCATACCCTCAGCTGTGTGCTGTGGCTGGAGCTGGGCCACTGTGAGGCGGTCCCTTCTGGGGCAACCTCACCACGGCCCTGATTCCAGCTCTGTGGCAGCCACGCAGCCCGGCCAGCAGGGCCGCATGCTGGGTGGCTGCTCCTGGGGGTGGCGCTGCCTGCATGGGCACAGGGGGCTGCTCTGGAGCCGGCCAGCCCACATCGTGGAGCAAGGCTGCTCTGGGGGTTGGGGCTGCTTTGGGGTTGGCTGGGCCACGTGGTGGAACAGGGCCGCCTGGCTGTGATGAGCCCTGAAGGCTGGCTCGGGGACCCGGTGGTGGGGTGGCTGGGGCTGATCAGGGGCTGCCACTACCCAGGTGGCTGGGGTGGGGTGAGGGGACAAGGCCAGATAAACCCTCTGAGCTGGAGTCAGTGTCCTGCCGCTTTCAGTCCAGCCTCTCTCCAGCTTGGTCCCCCTTTTCTTTTCTTTCCTTCCCTCCTTCTTCTTGGTCACAGCCCCTCTTCTCCTGCCCTACCTGCTGTATCCCTTTGCCTCTCTCCAAAAATTGGTGAAAACCAGAACTATTCTGCAAAGCGTGCCATCTGTTTAACAATGTATGTTTTTGATCTTCACATCCACATAATGACAAGTATTGTGTGTGTAAAGATGCAATGTAAAATAACACGTGACTGCTTAAAATGAATTACCATAATTAACATACAAATATGCAAATACATTAATTGCCATAATGAATATGTGAATGTTTCAGTGCCAGTCTGCCAAAAGTTTTTGAATGAGTTTGCCGGTCTGCGTTATAAAAAAGGTGGGGAACCACGGCTCTAGTGCATATGACAAATGGTGAAAATTAGGAGATAGGAGTAGTAAGGAGAGTCTTATTATATTCAAATCATTCAAGTACCGTTGGTGGTTCTTTGCAAAGCTAAGCTTTGGAGTCTGAGCAGACAAAGCCCAGCAGCTGCTTTTGATTAGGATGATCAAAGATTGAATATCTCTATACATATTCTTGAATGATTTAAAGAGGGTCTGAAGGTTTATGTCTGTAGGGCTGTGTCCAGACTCAGAGTTTTTTTTCGAAAAAAGTAGCCTTTTTTCGAAAAAACTTCACCTGCGTCTAGACTGCAGCAGCGTTCTTTTGAAATTAAATCGAAAGAACGCGGCTTTTCTTTCGACGGCGGTAAACCTAATTCCACGAGGAAGAACGCCTTTTTTCGAAAGTGCTCTTTCGAAAAAAGGCATTCTTGAAAGCAAACAGGGCTTTTTAGAAAGAGAGCATCCAGACTCACTTGCTGCTTTCTTTCGAAAAAGCGGCTTGCTTTTTTGAAAGTTCCGCGTGCAGTCTAGACGCTCTCTTTCGAAAGAGGCTTGCAGTCTAGACATAGCCTAAGAGTTTAAAATTGTGTCTGTGCGTATTTCTGTGTAGACTTTCTACCAGTTGCACAATGAGCTAGCGCACTCATCCTTGCTCTCTCTCCATACATGGATTCCAGGACTTGTGGAGGGCCCTATGTGGCTCTATATTGGCTGCCATAGGAACAGGTGCCTCCCTATTTCTATGCATAAGTGGGCAGGTCAGCATGTGGTATGGGCATGTGCCATGCAAGCTTTGCACACACAGCATGTTTCAATTCTGACCCAGACCGTGCAGGGTTTCTAAGTCACTAGCTTCTCCTCAGCAGAGATGACCATCCATGGGATGGCTTTTCACTAAGGACAAATGAAGATTCAGGAGGAGGCCAACAACCTTTTTAAACAAACACTTATGATCTAAGCCAGGGCTAGAATACAGATCAGCAGAGGTGATAGAAAACATTTGGCTGTGTTTTAGAGATACAGTGACTAGAACTCTAATGGCTATGACTCAGGATATCTGGGTTCTGGTCCCGTCTCTGTCCCTGACCTGCTATATGAACTTGGGAAAATCAGTTCACCTTTTTGTGCCTGTTTTTCTTCACTCTCTTTGACTAATTAGATTGTAAGATCCTCAGGGCAGGGACTAGTGTTTACTATGTATTTGTATTGTGTCTAGCACAATAGGGCCCCTCTCTTGGTTTGAGTCTCTAAATCAGTGGTCTCCAACCTTTTGGGGCTGCCGGGCGCCTGGGGGCTAGGCCGCGTACGGGGGCGGGGCCACTCACAGGCCACGTGACTGGGGGCGGGGCCAAGCATGCGCCGCACGCCCGAGGCCGGCAGCAGCATGTGCCATGATCCCGGGCAGGGGCTGCCCAGGTTCCGCGCGGCCGGGGCCGGTGCGGGCATGTGCGGTGCCCCCAGGGCCAGCACCAGGGCCGGCAAGGGCACGCGCGGCGCCCCCGGGGCCGGCCATGCGCCCGAGGCTGGCACCTGCCGCATGCCCGGGGGCAGGGCCAGCGCAGATTGCTCTGCGGGTGCACGTAAAGGGCCCGGCGGGCGCCATGGCGCCCGCGGGCATCGGGTTGGGGACCACGGCTCTAAATGCTATAATACTAACAGTAAATTATAAATGATGCCATACTGGGTCATTCTATTCTAAGACCCATTGTTTAACCATATATGGCAGAGTGAATGTGGAATACTATATATAGCAGGGTGAATCTGGGAAACAGATACCATACGGGGGGCTGTAACATGGCTTTACACTTATAGAGCAGCTTTCATTAAAAGTGCTCGTTTCTCTCACTCCTCCTCCTCCCCCACATGATGACAGCATTATTGTTTTATTTATTATATTGCTAAAGTTAGCAAACTTAATTTATCAGGATTAAAAATAACCATCTTCTTCCATTTGGACACAGCAGGAACTGCTTTTGCTGGAATTTGTGGCCGTATCGTATCTCACCCCTAATTGCTGAGGGTGTGTTCCAGAGTGTTGTGCCATTGGACAGCTTGCAATTTCTGTCCTTTTTCTCCTTTGTGCAGCTTCAGGCACCTGATCATTAATGTCATGTCGGTTAAGGAGCCAGGTCCTCATTTCCATGGAAACCCAGTGAAATGGCTCTGGAAGCTTAAAGGTCCTTTTTTTGTCTGGTTGCATTTGGTTTAAAGTATTTTAAAACAAAGGAATAAGGAAATCTGAAATGTAAAATGTGATACTGTTTTAAATGAGGTGGACAGGTATAAAAATGGTTAATATTTAGCTCTTTCTAATCCTGCAGTAAAATACCAGCTGGTGAAAATCAGCATAGCTACATTGAAGACAATGGGATTATTTCAACTAAGGATCTGTCCTATAGACATCTGTAAGTCTGTGGAATAGTCTCCCATGGGAGCTGCTGGAAGCTTCATTACTCGGGAAGGTCAGAACTAGATAGGATAAGTCACTGAAGAATATATAGTAGAAATCAGTTTTGCACTGGCAGGAGAAAGACCTAGATGCTCTGAAAGGTCTTTTTCATACCATATTACACTAATATGCATTTTTTGCATTGTATTTATTTACTTTTTTCCTTGATCAATGTCAACAGAAACTAACTGGCATGTAAATATGACATAAGACATCATATTCCCTTATAAGCAGAGGCTGGTAACCATTTAGTGAAGAAAATGCAAGAGATACAGAATAAACGTTTAAATACATGATAATAATCTTGGGAAAGCTCAAATTTGTCTTATGCACACATCATAGATGTGTTCAGTGGGGTCTTTGTATAATGCCATGTCAATCTAGTTATCTTTCTTTTATGATGGTCCTTTTTCCAGAAACAATAGTTCTACGTGTGCTAAGTAAAAATGACGAAAGAGATAAATTTGCAAATAAAATCTTTTTATCTGTAACAATGCAGTTAGAGTACATGAAATAATGGAAACACGATAGTTGTCAGTTCTTCCTGCTCTGGGGCTAGTCAGTGGTATAATGATTGAAAAATGGTATTTGTATTAGAAGAGTTTTGAAGCAGTGATACCTGCTCTGAAGTGTCATCATTTCTTTATGTCCTTGTTAAATTTAAATGAACTGGTAATGTCATGAATGGAGAGACCTGAATTCTTTCCGCTACCACTCTCATAACATGACTTAATATATGAAATACATGGGCAGTCTCCTGCTATATTTTATTGTAATTATTCAAAACACTGTGTTTAATGTGATTGTGTAAGCTCCTGGGTTTTGGGCCATGGTTGTAGTAGAATACTGTGGTGTTACACTGGTTCATAGAAACTGGTTCATGATATCAGGGTGGTAGTGTTGTCAGAGATAGAACGCCCAAAGGGAAAAGTCAAATACATGGTTGAAGAGGTTAATACTAGTACAGAAAACAATAAGGGCTTAATCCATTTCTTGAAAAGAGGGTTGAAATCCTAGCCCTATTGACACCAATGGCAAAATTTCCACTGACTTCAGTAGGGCCAGGATATCACCCCACTTGCCATATCACAATGAAAAGGACTACCTCAACTGAGCCAAATTCACAACCTGGTTTAAAGAATGTGTATCATTGATTTAATAGAAACTGCACTGCTTAGATCGAGTCTGGACTTGGCTTATTTCTATGCAGGGCTGGCCCAACTATATAGGTAAATTAGGCTATTGCCTAGAGCACCAGGCTTTAAGGGGTGCCAAAAACCCAGCTAATGGGAGTGGTGGGGGAGAAACCTGCAGGTGAATGCTTCCCTGTGCTGCCTTTCCCTCAGCCAGGGCAGAGGGTGGGGTGGGGGCAAACAGCAGCGCACAGAGCTTCTTCCTTCCCCCACCATGCAGAGCCTGCCACACAGGGGCTTTTCCCAAATTATAGTGTGTGTGTGGGGGGACATTATAATTCACCTATGGTGTCAAAATCCTTGTGTTGGCCCTGTTTCTATGACAACCTTTATATTGCCTCTCCGGAGACAAGAATGTAATTGATTTAAATGTGGAGAATAACACGTATAAATGGCTCAGAGGGGGTTTGTCTGTAATAAAAAAAAATAAAATAAAAAAAAGTAGTCTTGTAGCAACTTAGGGCTCATCTAGACTATACTATAGTCAGTGGGAATTTGCATATCTTCTTCCGATCTCACTTTGGAAAGCAGAGCTTTCGAAGGTGAAAGTAGTTTAGATGTGGCTTTATCAGCGAATCCCCCCTCCCTTTGTCGAAAAGCTGATCTTTCTCAAAAAATGAGGTTTACGTGGCTTTTCGACAAAGGGAGGGGGTCGCCGAAAAAGCCGCGACTAAACTACTTTTACTTTCAAAAGCTCTGCTTTTGAAAAACTGAGCCAAATTCACAACCTCTTCCTCTTTTTTCCTCTTTCGACACACTAGCATAGTCTAGATGAGCCCCTAGAGACTAACAAAAATATATGTATAGTATAATGAGCTTTCGTGGGCAAAACTCATTTCCTCCGATGAGCAGAGACTCATCTGAGGAAGTAGAATTTGCCCATGAAAGCTCATGACCATGGCCAGTGGCTGAAAGTAGGGCTGGGAAAGGCAACCCCCCAACCCCGCCCCTTTTTTCCAGGCCTCGCCCCCATAGGGGCAAGTCGCTCCTCCTCCCCCAACACCATGAGGAGTTGGGGGTGTGGGCCTAGCCTCCCTGGCCCAAGAGCATGGAGGGACACTTGGGGGCAACAGCACTCCACCTCAGTATGCCCACAGTAGGCATTCTTGGGTGGAGCATAGGTGGAGCAAGGCTTGTGGTCTGGGAAGGCTGTATCTTTCCCCACCTAGCGTACCCACCCATGCTCATGATACTATGCTACGTCTACACTGGCCCCAAATTCCGGAAAAGTCATGCAAAGCAGGTAAGTCAGAATAGGGAAATCTGCAGGGGATTTAAATATCCCCCGCGGATTTAAATAAACATGACCGCCGCTTTTTTTCCGGCTTGGGGAAAAGCCGGAAAAAAGCGTCTAGACTGGCGCGATCCACCGGAATAAAGCCCTTTTCCGGAGGATCTCTTATTCCTACTTTCAAGTAGGAATAAGAAAGTAGGAAGAAAGTAGGAATAAGAGATCCTCCGGAAAAGGGCTTTATTCCGGTGGATCGCGCCAGTCTAGACGCTTTTTTCCGGCTTTTCCCCAAGCCGGAAAAAAAGCGGCGGTCATGTTTATTTAAATCCGCGGGGGATATTTAAATCCCCCGCAGATTTCCCTATTCTGACTTACCTGCTTTGCATGACTTTTCCGGAATTTGGGGCCAGTGTAGACGTAGCCTATATGTATACTTTTGCTAGTCTCTGAGGTGGTATAGGACTACTAATATGTATAAATGGCTTCCTCCTTCCCTGCCAGGGTGACTGAGGAACAATACAGATAAAGCTAAAATACAACAAGATATAAACGTGAAATGGATTCTATAGACTGGACAAATGAAACCACTGGGAAAGCTGTTGAGTGGATCTTGCATGGGACTGACAGGCAGGACAGCTGGTTGTTGTTCTCATCTCAGTTATTGACATGCTGTGTGACTGTGAATGTGTTATCTCACCACCCTGTGCCTCTAGTGTAAAGTGAGAATACAAAATGACCCTTTGTACTCTATGGACACAAAGCAGTAGATGGGTCTGGTCTAAAGGCCACTGAAATGAATAGGCATCTTTACACTGATATTAGTTGGCTTTGGAGCAGGCCCTCAAGTTCAAAGTATTAGTATTTTTATTGCCTTTATTAGTAAAACATCCTAAAATGGTGCAACAGTCATTGAAGAGGGATAATAATGTGTGTGTTTTGTGGATGGTGAGTGGTAGGAGAGAAAGCATAACAGGGCTGCTGATAATTAAAAAGAAAAGGAAAACAGCCCAAAAAAGGAAGAGTCCAGGAAGCCTTTCAAACCATGAAGGGATGGAATGAGCAAGGAAGTAGGAAGAAATATTCAATTTCAGGAACAGCACACCCAAAGCTCAGTCACCCATTGATCTCAAAGATCACGGGCGAAATTCTTAATGACTGGGTTGATTTCAGGATGCGTGGGAATGGAATCTTCATCGCTGGGGGCTGCCTCTCTTCTAAAACTTTCTTATACGTGTGCATCCCCCTGTCCAGACACTTCTTTGTCCCCAGAAGTATTTCTCAGAGATGAGCCACTTTTAATGGTGGTAACACTCTTGCCTCAGGCTGAGGACAAATCCACTGTTGATGCAGTGGGCACGGCTTACTGAAGTGAGTTTGTCTCTGGAAATTGTATGCCTTTATGCCTGCAGTGAATTTGTTTTCAGAACTAAGACGTACATACATTGGATGAGAAGACAAGGGTAGTACTATTTAATTAGAAATACTTTCCTTCACATGAGCAATGAAGGCAAGTTCCTTTTCCTCCTGTCTGCTGGCTGTTTAAAATTCCACTGCACGTAGGCTGTGTCCAGACTCAGGGTTTTTTTAAAAAAAAGTAGCCTTTTTTCGAAAAAACTTCACCTGCGTCTAGACTGCAGCCGCGTTCTTTCGAAATTAAATCGAAAGACCACGGCTTTTCTTTCGATGGCGGAAAACCTCATTTTACGAGGAAGAATGCCTTTTTTTGAAAGTGCTCTATTGAAAAAAGGCGTTCTTGAATACAAACAGGGGTTTTTCAAAAGAGCGTCCAGACTGCCTGGGTGCTCTCTTTCGAAAAAGCGGCTTGCTTTTTCAAAAGTACCGCTTGCAGTCTAGACGCTTTTTTTGAAAGAGGCTTTTTTGAAAGTATCTTTCGAAAAAGCCTCTTTTGAAAGAGGCTTGCAGTCTAGACGTAGCCATACTGTCCTGACCAATGTCATCCTCCATACTAAAACTGGTTTGAATGTCCCTATGAGGGAATGAACTACTGGTGAGCATATAACATCTGTTTCATTTTGCCTGCACAGTCATTATACAGTGCCATTGTTTGAGACTCTATTCTATAAAGCAGTTTTGGAAACCTGGAATATGAAGGCACTATGGAAACTAAAACTAAATTCTACCTTAAATTACCCAAATTACAGTACTGTCAAAAAATGACAAGTTTATTACTAATTAAGTTTGAATGAATTTAAACAAGAAAATATTACTTGAGCTAATAGCTATATTTATGAAGTGCTTATTATAAATTAACTAATAAATAGAATAAATAATTCCTCACTTGATTTAGATACTTATTTTCTCTAAGGAAATCCATAAAAAATATCATGGGGGAGGTAACACACTCTCATCTGCACATAATGCATCTGTAATTCCATCAAGGGATTCTGGTGACACCATAGATAAGAACAGCAAATCTTAAATTACCAGAATCCCAGGATGGAATTACAGTCTTCATCAGCTACCACATCATTCACCAAATTTTTGAAAGCTAAGCTCCATTCCTTCAAGAAAAATTAAACAAGTAACACTTTGCAAACTAGCCATTTGTTGTTAAAACCCAACACGAGAAGTCACACAGGACTAGTGTACGCTACCATGTTTTGCCAGCATAGGTACGTCAGCTAGGAACGTCAGCTAGGAACGCGGTTGTGTGGACCTTCATAATATGATACTTCCTCTCCTTTCTTGAATGCTTTGCTTAGCAATGAAATAGCCAACCATGTTGACATTCAAAATATTATCCTTGGCATCTGAATGGGATGCTTTCATACCTCATAGTTATTGTTTCTGCAAATGCAGGCAGACATGGTGGCATCAGTCATACATGGGTTAGGTTTGCCAAATTTTTCTTTGGATCCGTTAAGAGCTTCTTCTTCTTTTTTTAAAGATAGCTGAGATGCTGGAGAACATTTTAAAGGCTTTCCTGCTTCCCTCATATGACTATGCCTTTTCGCCACCTTCCTGAGTTTGACTAACTCAGAGTATATTTCACAGTGGATATTCAGTATGCTACTGTACATCATTTACATTTTTGTTTTTCTGAGGGCTTGTCTACATGAGAAGTTTGCACTGATTTAATCTATGATGTGAATTTAAACAAAATGAATGTGAACAATAAGTAGAGCCCTGCGTGGATACAAAATTTTGTATCCTCATCCACATCTGCAAAAATGAGTAACAGATAAAGTGGATTTGGACACCTGCAGATGTAAAGTGGACAAATGCAAGTTTGCAAGGCTCTAGATACAAAATTTGTATCCACAAAAATCAGCCACGGATGTCCACATCCATATCTAATCCACGGATGCTGATGCCTATGGATCTAAAGTGGCTATCTGGGGAATTTGCAGAGAGAAATTCTTAAACCGAAATAAGAGTATCCACACAAGATTCACACTGGTATAACTAAATCAATTTAAATAGTACAGTTTTCTCATATAAATAACGTGTAAGTCTGTCTTTCATGATGCATGGTCATTTCTGTTATTTTTTTTAGTTCTTCATTAGGTCCAACGTTGCACGTAGGTTATCTGTTATTTTTTTCCCAAAGTTATCAATAGTCCTCGAAATACTTAAAATGAGTTTAATGCAATAATTTATTGATGTAACTTTGAAAAATGATGATTATAGTATACTCGTTGCTAATTAAGATGGAAACAGTTTTGGGATCAATACCTTACATGTTAAAAATTGGTGGTGTACCATTGCAGTCAATGGAGCTATGTTGATTTAAACCACCTGAGGAATCGAGCCTTTGTTTTTAACAGGGCAATTACAAGCTTCCAAGTATTACAAAAAAGGGTAAGGCCATAACAATTACTCTTGTGGAAAATTTCACAGGAGGGAGCAAGTTACTCATGAAAACTCTGGTGAAGCTAGTATTTTATTCTGGTTAATTCTCTCCCTCCACCAGGTAAGATATTGCCTCTCTCTTATGCTCTAGGACTGTATGAATTTGAGTGCTTTACTGTGGAATGCTCTTTAAAGACATTATCTGATGCTAGTTACAAAGATATTAGCAAGCAGTTGCAAGTACTTCCCAAGTTGCTTTCTCTCTGGAGAAACTTTTCATAAGCTGTTAATATCACTTTAGGGCTAGTTTACCTCAGCTGAGGGTTTTTCTGGCTCTTTAGGGACCTAATCATATTAAAATATTCAGACAGAACTGTGGATTTTCATCTGTTATATTTACAAGTAACACCTAGGAATACTGTAGCCCAAAAGACTAGACAATTGTTTCCCCCACTTTTGCTTTGTATGTTTGACATTTCTCTGTTTATCATGTTTCACAGTTTGCTCTGTATAATCAATCACCAGGGGAGCAGGAAAAACACACGTGTACATATTTAAAGGAATTTAATTAAAACAAACAAACAAACAAACCAACCCTGACAGGAAACCCTATCAGAAAATGGAAATGTCTGAAATAAGTCAACTAAAAAAAAGTTTAAAACATCTGTATTATTGGCTCAGGCAGAATTGCTAATGAGCATTAAAGACCTAGGTTTTTGCTTCAGCCAAACTGATTGCTATGCTAGTCAATGTAATGTTGGCACTTTTCTTGTTGTAGAGTTGTCTGCAGCGCTCTCTTAGTCAAAATCTCAAAACAGGCCTATCTCCATGTCCACACAACTGTCCCTCAGGGTTGTAAGGGAGTAAAGTAGACTTGTCTTCTGATTGATAGTACCTTAGACCTTCAGTGTTGCACCGTATTAGTGGCAGCCTCTCGCTGATGGCAACAGACTCTCAATATAATTCCAATGTGGCTTGTAATAATACACTATGTAATATATATTTTTAATTGTACATGAAAAGTACTTCCTAGAAGGCAGTATGTCTGGGAAGAATATGTGAGCATGCCAATCTTTGGATGACTAAACAGAGATGTAATAAATGTAATATTGATAATCAGAAGTGACTTTAGAACACAAGCTAAGAGCTCATTCTTATCCAAGAGCAAAAAGAACACAACTTTACAGTTCACAAACATGCAATTTTTGGTGCTAACCCACATTCACTTGTGTGGTCCTCTGTTTCTCCTGGAGATAATGGAAATTTTTTAAAGATAGTACAGGCAGTCCCCGGGTTACGTACAAGATAGGGACTGTAGGTTTGTTCTTAAGTTGAATCTGTATGTAAGTTGGAACTGGCGTCCAGATTCAGACACTGCTGAAACTGACCGCCAGTTCTGACTTACATACAGAATCAACTTAAGAACCCCAGGCGTCCCCAAGTCAGCTGCTGCTGAAACTGATCAGCAGCTGATTCCAGGAAGCCCGGGGCAGAGCAACTCTGCCTGGGGCTTCCTGTAGTCAGCGCTGGTCAGTTTCAGCAGAAGCTGACTTGGGGACACCTGGGGCAGAGCAGCTGGGGTGCTGCTGGGTTGCTCCAGTAGCGCCGCTCCTCGGTGCTACTGGACCAACCCAGCAGCACCCCATCTGCTCTGCCCCAGGAGTCCTGATTCAGCCGCTGCTGAAACTGACCAGCAGCGGCTGAATCAGGACCTGGGGCAGAGCAGCTGGGGTGCTGCCGGGATGGTCCAGTAGTGCCCAGAGCGGCGCTGCAGGACCAATCGGCAGCGCCCCAGCTGCTCTGCCCCAGGGTCCACAACAAAAGCCTGGTCTGCTGCGGGGGGGGGGAGCACACTAGCTGTGCCCCCCCCCCCCCCAGCAGACCAGGGACACGGGGAGCAGAGTCGCAGCGGCAGCGGGGTGCCGCGCCTCTGAGGCTTTGCTCTGGCAAAGCCTCAGAAGCGCGGGAACCCGCCCGGTGCCCCTGGTCTGCTGGAGACGGTCTCCAGCAGACCAGGGGCACCGGAGCAGCTTACGAACGGGGCTTTCTCGCCCTGACCTCCGGGGCGAGAAAGCCCCGTTCGTAACTGCGGATCCGACGTAAGTCAGATCCGCGTAAGTCGGGGACTGCCTGTAGTTGCATGGGCATGGCTTTTCAAGTTCATCAGACAAAGAAAAGAAAGAAGGAGGAACTCTGCAGATACAATCCCTATAACCGAGTGCAAATAATTTAATAAAAAGTTAAGGGATTACATTTACACAGTTTCTTAACACTTCAACTTTCTGCATATTCAATCAGGAAAGTCATTTTGGGCATAATTATTTTGCTTATTTCTGAACTTGGAGGGCAGTGAAGATCCACTCTGAATTATTCTCTGATACCAAAATCCTTCCGACCTTACTCAGACAGTACTTCCTTGGATTTCAAATGTATTTTACTTCTGTGAAGGGTTTAGGATTTGCCCTTAAGTCTCCATTGCCTGATCTGAAGCCCTTTAAAGTAAACAAGAGCAGAAGAACTAGCTAAAACCTCACAGGAAAGGCTTTCACTTGCTTTCAGGTTGTTTACTGGTTTGCACTTGCTGCAATTCATCCTCTTTCTCTCTCACACCGGTATCCCTCCCTCCACTCCACTTCTTAGTTGTATATCAAGTATATTGGTGTGATAGGTGTCTGCCAATTTATGAATCCCTTGTTATTTTATAAATACGATCAATGAATGTTGATTTCTGTGTGGGTTAAAACACTCATTTGGTAGCAGGAATAGACTGGCAGATGTAAAGTGCTGGCAGTTATAATGCTCACAGAGTGCTGCAGGGAAACCTCTGTTGTGTGCCCACACTGTCCTTCTTGTGATGACGAAGCACATCATATTATCTGCTCTTGCAGTACCTCAGAGAGCAGTGCATTGTGGTAGCTATTCCACTGTGCAACTGGCCACAGGGTGGTTAGGGTTTGCAGTGCTGCATGAGGCAGGCAGTGTTACATGAAGAAGGTTTTCCAGTCCCCATTGGTCCATGGTC